>NC_051329.1:337060-674121 GCF_015220235.1 Choloepus didactylus
ACCTGTACAGAATAACAAGATCTCATTCCATATTCTAGATTCCATGTAATTAGGAAAATATGGAATGCTTCATGAACTTGCATATCATCCTTGTGCGGGTGCCATGGTAATCATCTCTGTATTGTTCTAATACTGTCTCTTTGCGTCTGACTTACTCCACTCAACATGATGTCTTCAAGCTTCATGCAGTAGCATGTATCAGAATTTCATTCCTTTATAAGGCTGAACAATATTCCATTGTATATATATATATATATATACACCATATGTTGTTTATCCATTCATCTAATGGGTGTGTAGGTTGCTTCCACCTTTTGTTTGTTTATTTTTTCAAGAAGTTGTGGGTTACATAACAATCATGCATGCCACCTTTTGGCTTTGAGAATTGATTTCTGTGTGTTGCTATGGTGCCCTGCAACTTTTCTGCATTCTTTTATTACCTCTTATTGTTTTCTCATGGGTTTTTTTTTAGTTTCATATATAGGATCATGTCATCTACAAATACAAATAGTTTCACTTATTCCTTTCCAACTTTTGGTTACTATGGGGTTTACATTTAATATACTTAATCTGTAAAAATCAAGTCTGAATATGAAACTATCTTCAACAGCATTCACAATTTCTGTTCCTATATCCGTCCACTCCTTTATGTTGTTTTGTCACAAATTGTATCTTTATACTTTGTGTGCCCCAAGATATAGAATTATGATTTCGTATGCTTTGTATTTTAGGTCACGTAAAATAAAAAGTAGAGTTAAAAACCAAGAATACAGTAATACTGGCATTTATATTTACCCATTTAGTTAACTTTATTATGGATATTTATTTCATCACATGGCTTCAGTTTACTGTCTAGTATCCTTTCCTTTCCTTCTGGAAGATTTCCTTCAGTATTTGTCTTAGGGCAGGTACAGTAGTTACAAATTCCCTCCATTTTTGTTTAAGTGGGAATGTCCTGATTTCTCTACTATTGAAGGACAGTTTTATCAGATATAGAAATCATGGTTGATAATTGTCTTTAAATATGTCCACTTTCTCCATTCCAGCCTCCATGGTTTCTGATGAGAAATTGGTATTTAGTCTTATTGAGGATCCCTTGTACATGACAAGTCACTTCTCTTGCTGCTTTTAGGTTCCACTTTGTCTTTGGCTTTTGACAGCTTGACTATAATGTGTCCTGGTGTGCATCTGTTTCAGTTTATCCTATTTGAAGTTCACTGACCTTCTTGGGTGTGTATATTCATGTCTTTCTTCAAATTTAGGAAGCGGTAGACCATAGTATCTTCAAATATTCTTCTGCCCATTCTCTTTTTCATCTTCTTCTTGAACTTCCATAATGCATGTATTGGTATGTTTCATGGTGTCCACAGGTCCCCTAGGCTCTGCTCACTCTTTTCATTTTTTTCTTTTTGCTACTCAGCCAGAATTATTTCAGTTGTCCTATATTTAATTTCCATGATTCTTTCTTCTGCCCATTCGATATCTGCTGTTGAACTCCACTAGAGAATTTTTTGTTTTAGTTATTGTAATCTTCATCTCCAGAATGTTTCTTTCCATTTTAAATTTTCTAACTCCTCCTTTATTCATGTATCATTTTCCTGAATTCCTTTAGTACTTTTCATGTTTTTCTTTAGGTCATGGAACATATTTAATAAAGTTGACATTATCTTTTGTTAGTGATTCCAATGTCTGGGACTCCTCAGGGATAGTTTCTATTACTTCGTTTTGTTCCTTTGAATGAGCTATCTCCTCATGTTTCTTTGTATGCCTTGTGAATTTTGTTGAAGTGTGGATATTTGATTTTGAATTATTAACTCAAGAAGTCAGATTCTCCCCTTTCCCCAGGGTTCACTGTGGAGTTTTTTGCTTAGCTTTATTTTTGGTAGCTATAGTGTTGACTTGTATTGAGTTTCTCCTTCAAAGCTTAGCCCAGTTTCCACTGAACTCCTAGACCAGCCTGCATTGAACATGTTCCTCTCCACTCTTTCTGGGCATGTGTAGTAGCTTTCAAAAATTTCCCAGCATGCACAAATTCTCTTGAGTTCAGATTTCCATCTAAAAAAGGAACTCAACCCTGTGTCTCCTCCCAGGTCCCAGGTGCTTTTTATTTTGTCTCAACCACAAAGTTTTATCCCAGAAGCCATGGCTTGCTGTGTTCTGGGCCAACTGTCTGCACCATTTCTCTGCTCCACTTCTCTGCTGTGTGTACTTTCCAGGTTGTGTAAAATCAAGAACTGCCTTGATTCAGTCTTTCAGAGAACAGCTTTGGGGTCACATACCAACACACTAAACAGGATCTGCTGGAGGAACACGGACTGCCACCCTGGGAGAGCCGTGCCAGCACACTGGAAATGCTGTGCTCTGTCAGTGCCATACCAAGCCTGGAGAAGCGAAGGGCCAGGGAACATGGAAGTGTCCTGCATCTTTCCTACTGTTCTAGGTTCTCTTTTTTCCTGACTCCGTGTTTGTTAGGTACTGTGAACCCTTGAGAGCCTTCCAGAGTTCTGGGGAATTTGGTTCTTACCTCTTCATTTGTTTTTCCAGGGCTGGGGGTGGGGCAGGGACAATTTCACCCAGAACATCTCACTCTGCCATCTTGTTGACTTGACTCTCAGGAGTATCTTCTTAAATCCTTTATCTCCTTAGCCATCTCCCTGAATTGATTTAGGAGATTTGCTTGAATGTCTTTGATTAGTTGTTCCAAATTCTGTATCTCCAACTTTTTTATCTGTTCCTGTGACTGGACCATATCTTCCGATGTTTTTGTATGCCTTGTATTTATTTTTGCTGATATTTAGCCAACTAAATTTTGATGGGCTTTTTCTGGAGGTTGGTTTCTCTCTCTTGTCTAGGATTTTGTCGGGGATTGGGTTTTTATTAAGGCTCTTCTTTGACACTTGGTTCATCAGTATTTCCCAGCCAAAACAGGGAAAGTGTTCACGAAGGGGGCACTGACCAGATCCAAAGAGCCCTGGGAGATGGTCTGAAATACTCCATAATACCCCTTTTTTTCCTTTCACATCACCAGGCTGCACTCTCTGGCTTGCCTAGCAGATGACGCTATCTGACTACCTATTCCCTTAGGCCCTCTGAAGGCAGGCTGTTATAGCTCTTTGCCAGTTCCACCTCTGACATGGTAGAAACAGTGGCACCCAGCAGCATCAGACTGTGATGAGCTGAAACTGTGGGGATCCTGTGTTCTAACTTTGCAGGCCAACATCTGGCTCAGTGTTGAGCTGTGTCCCCCTCTATACTTGGGGTAGAAGACTCCCACAACTCTCCAAGTCTGCACCAACCCCAGGCAAGGATCAGGCCACCAAGGCTGCTTCCTCTGAGGGTGGAGGATGGGCACCAGGGGCCATGGATAGAGTCATTCCCCATCTCTGACCACAGTTTCTGTCTCCTCATCCTGTCCTTCCCTGTGTGTTGTACTGAACTACCCTGGTCTCTGGTGCTGCAGGATCATGTCTCTACTAAGGAATCTGATAATGAGGATGCTGGCTCCTTCTCTGTGTGTAGAGATCAGACAGCTGAGGAGCCATGCTGCTCTCATATACCACCTGAGGCCTTGTTCTGACAGTGAAAAACCAGTTATTCCTTCTAATATAGAAGACTGTTTAACAAAAATTTTACCCCAAATACCTAAGTACAATTTCCAAATGATAGAAAGTGGAAAGGCCTTTCTACAATAACTAGAACAGATAATTCACATCTTTTGAGTCCTATATTAGAAGATTGTACTGAGAGAGGCTAAACAGGCCCAAGCAAAAAAGGAAGGAGTAAGAGGCATAATGAATGGCTAAAGTAATTATAGGATAAAATAAGAAAAGTATACTAATAAGTTAGTTATAAGTAAGAGTAATCTCTCTTCCAATTTTTAGTTTTTATATAAGCAAGTGTGTTATATTGTTCTTACAGAAGTCAAAGCTTAATTTAAAAGTACAAACATCTCCAGTATAGTTTTGCAAACATTCAAAGTTAAGTTTGAATCTCTAAAAATGCTGTTATTATCTTGGTTTCTTTTTGATTCACCTATGGTTCACCAACTGCAGTTCATCAACCATAGTTCAAACATAAAAATAGAATATAATTTAGTTGAATGTATCCTATAATCAAAGGCTCTGTAAATACTTTGTAACTCAGACAGGAGGGAACTCTCTGATCTCATATCCAGCTATGTCTGGAGGAGGCAGGAGTTCCCAGGCTTGGTAATGTGTCAACTTACTTTTACATTGTAAACTTGTTCCTTTTACCTTATCATCTCCTTTAGTAAATATGTGTTGAAACAGAATTCTTGTCTTGAGTGCACATTACTTTTAAACTATTGCCTGTACCCATACTCTTGAGTGGAAGGTTGCTTAAATGAAACCCAAACCAACTGAATCACAATCTGATAAGGCTCAGGCCTTTTCTAATGGAGATCACAGGTTTGAGGTGTAAAGAGACAAATCTGTGACTCGGGATCCCCAAAAGAGTTGATTCAGATGCTTTCTGCCTGGCTACTTGCTGCTTTGGGGAGAGAAGTAGGTTCTGCTGCTCCCTCCTATCCCCCATTTTGGAAACTCCTCGAGGCCCTTTTGTTTGCAGCACTCCTCAGCAGCTTGTGTTCTGCCCTGGGTCTCTGTGGACTTGGGTCCCTGTCAGCATACAGTTGGGGTTCTAACTTCCTGTGTGAGTGGTTTTATAATGACTGTGGCCCCGGTGAGAGCTGGGAGGGATTCCGGCTGCTACCTGTGAGCAATTCCCAAGCTGCATCTGGAATGGAAGTTTCCTACCTGTTATTTTTCTTTTTCCTTGATTCAACATTTGTGGAGTCCTTCTCCAGTCTCTACCACCCTCCAGAATTCTAAGCACGTAAGATTTGTCCTTTTAGACACTGAATCTCTCACGTTCCAGTTTGCTAATGCTGCCAGAATGCAAAATACCAGAATTGGATTGGCTTTTATAAAGGGGGTTTATATGGTTACAAATTTACAGTTCTATGGCCATAAAATTGTCCAAACTAAGACATCAAGAGGATACTTTCACTGAAGAAAGGCTGATGGTGTCCAGAACACCTCTGTCATCTAGGAAGGCAAGTGGCTGGCATCTGCTGATCCTTTGCTCCCAGGTTGCATTCCTTTCAGCTTCTGATTCCAGTGGCTTTCTCTCTAAGAATCTGGGGGTCCTCTCTTCACTTCTCTGGGGCAAACCCTGAGATTCATCTCTTAACTTAGGATCTCCAAATGTCCTTCTGTGTGCATGTCTGAGCATCTCTAAGTGTCAGCAAGCATTTAGGTCTGTGTTGGCTCTTAGCTTCTCTCTTAAATATTCCAGTGAACTAATCGAGACCCACCCTGAAATGGCTGGCCCACAACTCCATGGAAATAATCTAATCAAGTATCACCCACAGTTAGGTGAGTTACATCTCCATGGAAACACTCAATTGAATGGTTCCACCCTAATGAAAAGACTAATAAATTTGCCCCCAGAAGACTGCATTAAAGAAAGTGGCTTTTTGGGGGACATAATGTATCCAAATCAGAACATCTGGGGAGGGTTTCTCAGGGGTTGTCTTACGTTGCCATGCTGGTGATGTCACCTTACCTCTTCCTTTTTGATCCGGATGCCTTTTGTTTCATTTTTTTCATACTTGCCCTGGGTAGAATCTCTGGTACAATGTTGATTAGAAGTGGCAAGAGTGAACATTCTTTTTCCTAATCTTAGGAAGCATCCAGTCTTAACCCATTTAGTATGATGTTAGCTGTGGGTTTTTACTAATGCCATTCTAATCCTTGTTTCTTGAATGTTTTTATCATGAGGGTTGGATTTTACCAAATGCTTCTGTGTCTACTCAGATGATCATGGGGTTTTTGGATTTTATTCTGCTGATACGGTGTATTACATTTGTTGTTCTACAAATATTCATCCAAGCTTGCCCTTCTGAAATAATTTCCACTTGGTATAATTCTTTTTACATGTTACTGGATTGGCTTTACTGACATTTTATCGAGGATCTTTGCATCATATTAGTAAGGGATATTTGTGTTTAGTTTTTTTGTGTGTGATGTCTTATTTTGTTTAGCAGAGTAATACAGGCATCAAAGAATGAGCTGGAAAATGTTCCCCTCTCTTCATTGGAAGAGTTTGTGAACAGTTGGAATTAATTCTACTTTAAATGTTCCACAGATTTCACCAGTGAAGTCATCTGGGTCTGGTCTGTTCTTTGTGAGTAGTTTTTTTTTTTTTTTTTTCTTAATTAGTAATTCAATCTCATTTATACATCTATTCGGATTTTCGATTTCTTCTTGAGTCAGTTTCAGTAGTTAATGTCTTTGTAGAAATCTTTCCATTTGATTCAAATTAATTTATTAGCATATGGTTGTTCTTAATTTTCCTTTATAATCCTTTTGTTTCTGTAAGGTCAGTAGTAATGTGCCCACAGTTATTTCCCATGCTAATAATCTGAATGTTCCCTGCTTTTATTTTTGTCATCCTAGCTAAAGGTTTGTAAATCTTATTGATCGTTTCTAGGAACCAACTTCTGTTTTCACTTATTTTCTCTACTGTTTTTCTATGTTCCACTTCATTAATTTTCTCTCTTCTTTTTCCATATCTTAGGCTGGATGGTTAGGTTATTGATTTGAGATCCTTTGTTTTTAATATAGGAATTTAGAGCGACAATTCCCTCTATGCTATCTATTTCTATCTTTCTTTATATTGTCTATTGGATGAGGCATTATCATACCTTCCTCACTTCTTTAAGCAGTTTCCTTTAGTTATTTGAACATATTTACTTAGAAGACTTTGTCATATCTGACATCTAGTCATTCTCACAGACATTTTCTATTGCCCCTTCCCCTTCTTTTAATTGTCTGAGTCAGACTTTTCTGTTTCTTTGCATGACATTGTGTGTCTATATTAGATATTTTATGTATTGTAGCAACTTCAGGTACAGCCCTTCCCCACCCCAGTGTTATTTGCTCGTTTATTTGCTTAGTGAATGGCTGGATTATTTTAGGGAAGTCTATTTCTGCCCTGCAGTGTGAAGCCCCTGATGTTCTTGGAGGAAGCAGCCTGGGGCATTCTCACAGTCACCCAGTGATGACAGCGGTTTTCTGAGTGCCTCTTTCCCTGACCACACTCAGTGTTAGGCTCTATAGTTTCCAGAAATACCCTAAGGCATAAAATGCTTCACTGACTGATTGTTTCAGACTCCTCTAAAAGGACAGTGTTTGATGTCAGCCTTTGAAACTTGTTCTGACCTCAGGAGGGCTTTCCTTAGCTGTCTTTTTTTTTTTTTTTCCTGGTAAAATAGCCTACGATGTAGCTTATATCTCTAATACATCTATCTACTATCAGTCTTCTCTTAATCATGTTTCCCAACATGACCTCCGTTGTTTTTGAGAATGCCCTTAGGCTTGAACTTCCTCAAGCTCTTTTGCAAACGAGGTCACTTCCTTTGGGAAGTGTTTAGGGGCCCTGCCTCTCCCCTTGGTAAACTCTGAGTGACTGCTCTGGAGCAAGAGGGTGGGGTCAGTAGCTTGCTTCTTTCTGAATGACACCGTGCAGGTTGCTGGTGCTTGGCAGAGGGGAGGGGATGCTGCAGCTTCTGCCCTCAGAGTGGAACATTTGCTTTATCAATGAGACTGGCCGAGGCCATCTGAGGCCCTGGTATGCTCAGTGTGCCACACCCGACAGAGAGCCTCAGTACCCCCAGTTAGGACTGGGCAGAAGGGAGTCACTGCCTCTTGGCCACCCTCACCGGGAACACAGACTCTCCACACATTTCTATTTACCTATAAACATCAAAACTCATGGATTCACAGATACTTCCAAATTCAGGCTAACACCACAGAGTTCCCTCTTCCATATTTGTCACTTCCTTCAGTGTAGCAGTGAGCAACATGGCTCCCATTTTCCACAGTAAAATTACTTGTTCGTTTAGTCCTAGGAAACATATTAGTTTCAGAATTGCTAACCCATATCATTCTGAAAAACAAACTTCCTACCTATAATTTAACAATTGCTTAGTTCTTAAGGATGAGGCTATATTTCAAAATACTGTATTGAATAATTATGCAAAATGGCATACACCTTTCCACACAATTCTTATCCACTCCCTTTAAGTAACCTAGCTCATTAGTTTCTGGTTTATCCATCCTTTTCATTATTTTTTCACAAATGTGCAGCACTATGAATGTTTTTTATTTCCTCTTCTGTTGCATCTTATGTTCTCTAGACACAGATGCTGACTTCACCCTACGGTATATTTATTCAAGGTCAACAAAGGGGCAAAGCAGACTGGGCAGAGGAAGAAGCTGAACTTTAACGCAATCCCGACAAAGCCTTGGCCAACCCTATGAGGGACTCCGGAGCATATACGGCCCATCAGAGTTGTTCCACAAGTGAGACAAATGGCCGGGACTTCATACATCGGCTGCTATTAGTCACTGGATGTAGGCCACCCAGGACAAGCATGTCCATCTGCAAATGGAGAAAACGCTCAAAGAACCAACAGAGTTCCTCTGCTTCTGCTCTCAGAGTGGAACATTTGCTTTATGAATGAGAATGAGAGCAGAGGAAACCTGACATTTAGGCAGGATAGAATAGGGCATCAAGGCTGTGATGTCTGGTCTTGACTATTCAAGTTCAAAAGAGTTAATGCAGAGCTGCAAACTTCATGGGACAAAAATTTCCCCTAAAGCTTCAAAGCCTCCCCAAACCATAAAAGCTTGTAAAATCATAGGCCCAAAGCAAATTCCTAGTTAATGACAGAAAGCATGGGGTCATAAAGACACCTGCACGAAGACATATTTTGGAAACATGCTGGGAGGCCACAAGTTCCAATAAGCTATCTCCTCCTAGAACAAAGAAGACACTTGGTGTTAAAGGCTGAGATACGAAAATCACTGTAAGACTTCCCTATATAACAAGCCAACCCACTCCCACTCACTGCATGTTTCTCCCTTGAACATGTCCAAATTATCTTTTTCTGGTTTGCTAATGCTGCTGTTATGCAAAATACCAGAAATGGATTGGCTTTTATAAAGAGGGTTTATTTGGCTACAAATTTACAGTTCTACAGCCATTAAAATGTCCAAACTAAGACATTAACAAAAGGATACCTGCACTGAAAAAAGGCCAATGGCATCTGGAACACCTCTGTCAGCTGGGAAGGCATGTGGCTGGCATCTGCTGGTCCTGGGTTGTGTTTCAGCTCTTCTCTCTTAGCTCCTGTACATCCTTGCTTCTTTCTCCCAGGGTGTTTCTAAGCAACTGAGGGTCTTCTCTTAGCTTCCCCTGGACAAACTCTGGGCTGCATCTCTTAGCTTAGCATCTCCAAACATCCTTTTGTCTACAACTCCGAGCATCTCTAAGTGTTTCCAAGTGTCAGCAAGTGTCTATGTCAGCTCTTGAATTCTCTTAAGTAATCCCATGAACCAATCAAGACCCATCCTGAGTGGGTGGGGTCCACATATCCATGGAAATAATTTAATTGGAGGTCCCACCCTAAACAACAGACCAATCAGTCTGCCCCAAGATTAGCATCAAAGAATATGGCTTTTCTGTGAGGCAAAATATATCCAAACTGGCACACTCTTTAATGTGTACATTTTCTCTCTTTCTTTAATAAACTTTACTACTTATTCCTACTGGCCCCTCCTGTCTCTGATTTCCTTCTTCATTGAGAGTCCCAAACTTGGAACGGGGTTCTGCCTGGCACTGTTCCCAACAGGGCAGCAGTTACAACTTCACTCCCAGAAGCTGGAGCAATAAGTGCTTTATTAAAGAAGACCTGAGTGACATATCGCTGTGTCCACTCCAGTCCCCCCTTTGTGCCAAACACAACAGGAGATCTGAAGAGGCAGAGGAAAGAATACATGAAATAGAGGACAGACCAACTGAATGTGATGCACAAAAAAATTGATGAAAAAATTAAAAAATTTGAAATGGATCTCAGGTAAATGATGGACAACATTAAGCACACAAATATAAGAATCATTTGTGTCCCACAAGGTGAAGACAAGAGTAAAGAGCTAAGAAGAGTACTTGAAGACATAGTTGAGGAAAACTTCCCAACCCTTCTAATTGACATAAATATGCAAATCAAAGATGGCCAATGACCTCCAAATAGAATGAATCCAAATAAACCCACTCCAAGACATATACTAATCAGTATCAAATGCTGAAGAGGAGAAAATCCTGAAGGTGGCAAGAGAGAATTGATTCACCACATACAAGGGAAACCACATAAAACTAAGTACTGACCTCAGCGGGCACCAAGGAGACAAGAAGGCAGTGGTATGACATGTTTCGGATCCCGAAAGAGAAAAACTGCCAGCAAAGAGTTCTTTATCCAGCAAAGCTCTCCTTCAAAATTGAGGGAGAGGTTAAAAGTTTCACAGAAAAACAAATGCTGAGAGAATATGTTAACAAGAGACCTGCCCTGGAAGAAATATTAAAGGGAGTTCTACTAGCTGAGAAAAAAAGACAGGAGAGAGAAGTTTGGGGAAGGGCACAGAATTGAAAAGTATTAGTAAAGGAAACTTAAAGGGAAAAAAAAAGACAGGGGAGGGGAGCAGATCTGATAAATAAAAACCAAAGGATAAGTTGGTTGAATACTGCCTTCACAGTAATAACACTGAATATGAATGGGTTAAACTCCCCAATTAAAAGATATAGCTTGGCAGAATGGATTAAAATGTATGAACCATCAATATGCTTTTTACAAGAGACTCATTTAGACCAGTGACACAAAGACATTGAAAGTGAAAGGATGGAAAAAAAATATTACAAGCTACAGACAAAAGAAAGGGCAGCAATATTAATATCAGACAAAATAGACTTTAAATGCAAAGATGTCATGAGACAAAGAAGAACACTATATATTAATAAAAAAGACAATTCACCAAGGAGAAATAACAATCATAAATGTCAATGTGCTCTAAAGTACATGGGGAAAAAATTGGCAAAATTGAAGGAAGCAAAACACATTTCTATAATAACAGTGGGAGACTTCAATACACCACTCTCTTCTATAGATAGAACAACCAGTCAGAGGAATAACAAGGAAATTGAGAACCTAAACAATGTGATAAATGAATTAGACTTAACAGACATATATAGAGGATAACATCCCAAACTACCAGGATAATCTTCTCTAGTGCTCAAGGAATGTTCTACAGGATAGATCATATGCTGGGGCATAAAACAAGCCTCAATAAATTTAAAAAGATTGAAATTATTCAAAGCACATTCTCAGACCACAGTTGACTGCAACCAAAAGTCAGTAACCACCAAAGAACCAGAACATTAAAAAATATGTGGAGGTTAAACAACAGTCCTAAAGCATTCAGTGGGTCAAAAAAGAAACTGCAAGAGAAATTGTTAAATATCTAGAGATGAATGAAAATGAGTACACAACATATCAAAACCTATGGGATGCAGCAAAGGTGGTAGTAAGGGCAAAATTTATAGCTCTAAATGTGTATATAAAAAAGGAAGAAACACTTCCGGGAAGATGGTGAATTAGGAGACACAGCAAAATTCTCCTCTGTGAAAAACACTAGATAAAGGACAGAAAGCAGCTGAAGTTGAGGAATTGTGACCCATGACATTCTTTGAAATTTGCTAACTACTTGATAAATCATAATTAGAAAGTTATCACTGTTATGTGATATTAAATTGTGCTCACAATTTAAAAGATGCATTAAAAAAAAAAAAAAAAAGACAAAAAGCACTCCAAAACAGAAGTTCCAGGGTTCCACTGGCTGGGCAGGGACTTCTACACCCATAGTGACTGTGTACTTGGAGAAGCCAAGACTGCTTAAGATGGGTGAGTGTTCAGCCCAGAATGCAGCCAGGGAGAAGGCAGCTGGAGCAGGCTGACAAGTGTGGAGGGGAGCAGACTTCCATGCCCCAGTCACCCGCCTCAGCACTTGGTTCAGGTGATAACCCTTCACAGACCTGTGGCCAAGAGACTCCATGCCAGAGACTGTTGGTTGGTGCAGGCAGATGAGCTCAGAAGGGGGCAGCTTTCCACGCCCTGTGCAGCCGTCACTGCAGTTGGCTGGGGAGATGACCCTTCACAGCTCTGTGGCCAAGAGCTTCCTTGAGGGAATTCAGGATTCAGCAGGCTTGTCCACTCTTCCTCCACGGAAGCCCACGGTGTGCATAGCCTAGAGGCAAGAGCACTGCATGGAAAAGCCAATCTCAGGGACTCGGGCACAGGATAGACAGGGACTGTGGGGCATTTGAGTTGGAAGGTGAGATGCAGCTCTACAATCCAAGAACTCCACCCACAGCCCCAGGAACAGCCAGGACCACTGAATCCTGGAGCGGACTCCCTACCAAACGGCACAGGGCATGACCTCTCACCCACAAGGCTGGCAATCCCCAGTGTACATGGAAAATTGGTGCAGTGATTGGACCTCAACATGGTTTGGACCCCACTGAGTGCATGGATGAAGTTGGGGGAGAACTGGCTTGAGGGGAAGAAGTGGCTCAAGGATGCCATCTGCTGGTAGGCCAGGGAAAGTGCACTCCACCAAGCTGTAGAACTACCAAATTATAGATAAATGTTCAAATAATCCTGCATATCCTAAAAGAACCCTATCAAAATAAGGAAATGCCAAGAGACCAAAAACAACAGAAAATAATAAAACATATGAAGAAACCAGAAGATATGGATAACCCAAACGTCCAAATTAAAAAGCCAGAAGAGACACAGAACTTGGAAAAATTAATCAAAGAAGTACACACAAACATCAATGTCATGGCTCAGTATATAAAGGACATGAAGAAGACCTCAGAAGAGCATAAAGAAGAATGTGCAAGAGTAAATAAAAAAACTAGTGGATCTTATGGAAACAAAAGATACTGTTGATCAAATTAAAAACATTCTTGAGACACATAATACCAGATTTGAAGAGGTAGAGGAATGAATTGGTGAACTCAGGGACAGGGCAATGGATCGCAAAAGAACAAAAGAACCAATGATGAAAAAAATTAAAAAATTTGAAACGGATCTCAGGGAAATGAACAACACGAAGCACACAAACATAAGAATCATTGATGTTACAGAAGGCGAAAAAAAGAGTAAAGGGCTAGGAAGAGTATTTGAAGACACTGTTAGGGAAAACTTCCCAACCCTTCTAAACAACATAAATATGCAAGTCAAAGATGGCCAACAAACTAGAAATACAATAAATCCAAATAAACCCACTCCAAGGCATATTCCAATCAGATTGTCAAATGCTGAAGAGGAGAAAGTTCTGAAAGCAGCAAGGGAGAAGCGATTCACCACATACAAGGGAAACAACATGGGACTTAGTACTGACTATTCAGCGAGCACCATGGAGGAAAGAAGGCAGTGGTATGACATATTTAAAATTCTAAAAGAGAAAAATTGCCAGCCAAGAATTTTATGTCCAGCAAAGCTCTCCTTCAAAATTGAGGGAGAGTGTAAAATTTTCACAAACAAATGCTAAGAGAATTAACAAGACCTGCCCTACAAGAAATACTAAAGGGAGCTCTACTGACTGAGAAGAAAAGATATGAGAGAGAGGCCTGGAGAAGGGCATGGAACTGAAGAGTATTTGTAAGGATAACTTAAAGGAAGTAAAGAGAGGAGGAAAAAATAGATCTGACAAATAAAAACCAAAGGATCAGATGGCTGATTCAAGAACTACCTTCACAGTAATAACATTGAATGTGAATGGATTAAACTCCCCAATTAAAAGATTTATATTGGCAGAATGGATATAAAAATATGAACCATCAATACGCTGCTTACAAAAGACAAATCTTAGACCAAGCGACACAAAGAGATTGAAAGTGAAAGGATGGAAAAAAATATTCCATGCAAGCTACAGTCAAAAGAAAGAAAGGATAGCAATACAAATTTCAGATAAAACAGATTTTAAATGCAAGGATGTCACATGAGAGGCAAAGAAGGACACTATAAACTAATGATAGGGGCAATTTACCAAGAAGAAATAATCAAAAATGTTTATATACCCAATCAAGGTGCAGTTATGAGAATGTAACCCATAACATCCTTTGAAATTTGTTATATAGCTACTTGTTAAATAGTAATTTGAAAGCTATACCTTTTTGTATATATGTTAGATTTCACAATAAGGAAATGACTGAAACTATACTACTATAACTCATAATAACTTTGGAAATTTCCTATATATCTACAAATTAAATCATGCTTTGGAAGACAGTACCTTTTTGTACATATATTGTTTCATAATAAAGAAATAACTGAAACTGAGGAATTGTAACCTATAATATTCTTTGAAATTTGCTAACTACTTGTTAAATTGTACCTGGAAAGTTATCACTTTTATGTATGTATGTTATATTCTATAATAAAAAATATGATTAAAATATGTGTGTGCGGAAAAAAGAACCTAAGATGGCAGCTAGGTGAGACAGGGCAAAAAAATACCTCCATGAAAAATACTAGATAAAAACAAGAAAGTGACCCAGAACACCACTGCCAGCAATGCACCAGCCGGACAAAGTCTGCTAAATCCCCAGGGAACGTGCATTTGGTGAAACCAGGAGCCTGCATTCTGAAATGAGTGAGTGAGCCGGCTGAAAGTCCCGCGGCTGCACTGCGGTGTGGGGAATGGTGGGTTGGCGTTTGGAGACAGACTAGTTCTTTAAAAAAAAAAAAAGCCCAGGAGTGGCTGAAGATACAACGGGGAGAGCCACACAGTGAAGTACAGCAGGAGCGGGCTGGGCTAATGCCTCGGTGTCTGACATGGAGGATACCCCTTCCCACTGCTGATTGTCTCGAGACCAGGGGAGCAAAGGGGAGCCAAAAAGAGAAAAAAACCATATTCCTTGCAGCCATCTCCCCAGCAGGCAGGGGATGCTCCTGCCCAGGGCCAGACCCACAGCCCAGAGCCACATCAAGAAACCCAGTGTGACAGGGAATCTTTCCCGCAGCACTGCACACACGCCACAATATCAGCCGTGGACAGTGGACTTTGGTGCACCCACGGCTGATTGTCCCGGAGCTGGGAGGGCAGAGCTGTGCGAAAAGGGGGAAGTTCGCACATCCCATTCAACCATCTTTGAGGCAGGCTGGGAGCACCCCTGCACGGCTGAGCAACCCAGGGCTTCCCTGGCGGGCCGGCGTGCACTAGTGATGTGGCACAGCCCTCCCTCAGCAGAAGTCCTGGAAGAGCACAGCTGGGAAGGGGGAACCACTCAGAAATCCCAAGGACCCTACGCAAATACCAAAGAGTTGTGGGTCAGCAGCAGAGACAATCGGTGAAAAGACTGAAATGAAGGCTTAGGCTCTGGCAACAGCCTTAAATCTCCGGGAACACCTGGGAGGTTTGATTATTAAAGCTACCCTGCCTGCCTAACCACCCAGACACACACCCCACATTCAGGGCAGACAGCACCAGCAACACACCTAAACTTGGTGCACCAATTGGACCCCAAAAGAATCAGACCCCCACACACCACAAAGTTGGGGAGAACTGACTTGAGGGGAATAGGTGACTCATGGACGCCATCTGCTGGTTAGTTAGAGAAAGTGTACGCCACCAAGCTGCAGTTAGGATAAATCAGGGATCAAGTAAAGCAAATGTCAAGAGGCCAAAAACAACATAAAATCTTAAAAGCATATGATAAAACCAGATGATATGGAGAACCCAAACCAAAACACCCAAATCAAAAGATCAGAAGAGACACAGTACTTGGCACAATTAATCAAAGAATTACAGACAGGCAACAAGAGCATGGCTCAGGATATAAAGGACATGAAGAAGAGCATGGCACACGATATAAAGGACATAAAGAAGACCCTAGAAGAGCAAAAAGAAGAAATTGCAAGAGTAAATAAAAAAATAGAAGATCTTATGGAAATAAAAGAAACTGTTGGCCAAATTAAAAAGATTCTGGATACTCATAATACAAGATTAGAGGAAGTTGAACAATGACTCAGCATCCTCGAGGACCACAGAACAGAAAATGAAAGAACAAAAGGAAGAATGGGGAAAAAAATTGAAAAAAACGAAATGGATCTCAGGGATATGATAGATAAAATAAAACATCCAAATTTAAGACTCATTGGTATCCCAGAAGGGGAAGAGAAGGGTAAAGGTTTAGAAAGAGTATTCAAAGAAATTGTTGGGGAAAACTTCCCAAACCTTCTACAAATATAAATACACAAAGCATAAATGCCCAGCGAACTCCAAATAGAACAAATCCAAATAAACCCACTCTGAGACATATTCTGATCAGACTGTCAAATACTGAAGAGAAGGAGCAAGTTCTGAAAGCAGCAAGAGAAAAGCAATTCACCACATACAAAGGAAACAACATAAGACTAAGTAGTGAGTACTCAGTGGCCACCATGGAGGCGAGAAGGCAGTGGCATGACATATATAAAACTCTGAGAGAGAAAAATTTCCAACCAAGAATACTTTATCCAGCAAAACTCTCCTTCAAATTTGAGGGAGAGCTTAAATTTTTCACAAACAAATGCTGAGAGATTTTGCTAATAAAAGACCTGCCCTTCTTCAGTTACTAAAGGGAGCCCTACCGACAGAGGAAAAAGCTGAGGGACTTCACTACCAGTAGATCAGTCCTGTAAGAAATGCTAAAGAGAGTTGAGCAGGCTGAAAGGAAGGGACACTAAACAATTGACTGAAACTACATGAAGAAATAAAGATTTCCAGTAAAGATCACATGGTGAATATAAATACCAATACTACTGTATTTTTGATTTGTAACTCCACTATTTACTTCCTACAGGATCTAAAATACATAAACTGTAATGATAAATCAGTGGTTTTGGACTCAATGTAAAATATGTAATTTTTGACAAGAACTACATAAAAGTGGGGGAATGAGGGAGTACAGGAACATAGTTTATGTGTCATATTGAAGTTAAGTTGGTATCAAAGAAAAACAAGATTGTTATAGATTTAAGATGTTAAATTTAAGCCCCACGGTAAACACAAAGAAAGTTTCAGAGAATAGGGGTTCCAAGAAGTGGGGGAAGGGGCAACAGGGAGTTAAGAAATGAGTGTAGGCTTTCTGTTTGGGGGGAAGGGAAACTTCTAGAAAGGGATGGTGGGAAGGTGATAGCATTGCAACATTCTAAATGTGATTAATCCCGCTAATGGAATGCTAGGGAGGGGGTGGAATGGGAACATTTAGGCTGTATATACGTTTCCACAATTGGAAAAAAAAAAAAAGTCTAAACAGATGAGAATTAAATGCCAAGGATGATCCTGGATGGGATCTGAGGATGGAGGAGAGGAGGCTCCAAGGGACACAGATGGGACATAAGGAAAAAAAAAAAAGGAAATATAGAATGTAAGCTTTGTTTCAAGGTTGAATTTCTTGAACTTCTTAGCTGTGTTTAACAGGATTGCATAAAAGAATGTTCTTGTTCATGGGAAATGTATATGTGAATTATATTGTTTTTCCAAGGATGTGTGCAGCTTGCTCTCATATGTTCAGAAGACAGAGCAATAGATGATGTATGACAGGGAGGGAGGGAAAGAATGAAAGAAATGGTGGTGTGACAGGATGTTAAAGGTGGTGGATCGGGATATTGGGGGAGGGGGGTCACGGTATGCTGGAGTCCTATGCATGGGGTTTGTACTGTTTTTGCAACTGTTCCTGTTTGAATTCATCTCAAAATAAAATTTCTTATTAAAAAAACGCAAAAAAAAAAAAAATGTTTGTGTGCAACCAATCAAGGTGCTCCAAAGTACATGAGACAAACATTGGCAAAACTCAAGGAAACAACAGACGTATCCACAATAATTGTGGGAGAAATCAATATACCACTCTCTCCAATAGATAGATCAATCAGCCAGAGGACCAATAAGCAAATTGAGAACCTAAGCAATGTGATAAATGAATTAGACTTTAACAGACATATATAGAGCCAGGATATACAAAATACCAGGATATACATTCTTCTCTACTGCTTATGGAACTTTCTCCAGGATAAATCATATGCTGGGACATAAAACACGTCTCAATAAATTTAAAAAGATTGAAATTATTCAAAGCACATTCTCTGACCATAACAGAATGCAACTAGAAGCCAATAACCATCAAAGATCTAGAACATTCACAAATTATCTAGAAGGTAAATAACACATTCCTAAATAATCTGTAGGTCAAAAAAGAAATTGCAAGAGAAATTGCTAACTATCTATAGGGATGAATGAAAACAAGAACACAACATATCAAAACTTATGGGATGCAGCAACGGCGGTATTGAGGCGGAAATTTATAGCTCTAAATGCAAACATTAAAAAGGAAGAGCTAAAATCAAAGAACTAATGGAACAACTGAAGAAGCTAGAAAATGATGAGCAAACTAATCCTAAAATAAGAAGAAAAGAAATAAGATTAGAGCAGAAATAAATGATATGGAGAACAAAAAACCAATAGGATAAATAAAAGCAAAACTTGGTTCTTTGAGAAAATCAACAAGATTGACAAGCCTTTAGCTAGACCGACAAAATCAAAATGCGAGAAGGCCCAATTACACAAAATCATAAATGAACGGGGGGACATTATTGGAAATCCCAAAGAAATTGTGAATCCTGAGGATATTATGAACAACTTTATGTCAACAAACTAGACAAATGGATAATTCCTGGAAACACATGAAGAACCTAGACTGACCAGAAAATAGACCTCAACAAACCAATCACAAGTAAAGAGATCCAATCAGTCATCAAAAAGCTTCCTACAAATAAAAGCCCAGGATGAGATGGATTCACAGGGGAAATTTACCAAATTTTTCAAAAAGAACTGAACCATTCCTACTCAAACTCTTTCAAAAAATTGAAGAAAACTCAATTTATGAAGCCAGAATCACTCTAATATCAAAACCAGATAAAGATGCTTCAAGAAAGGAAAACTACAGGCCAATCTCCCTAATGAATACAGATGCAAAAATTCTCAACAAAATTCTTGCAAATCAAATCCAAAGACACATTAAAAAAATCATACAACATGTCCAAGTGGGGTTCATTCCAGGCATGCAAGGATGGTTCAACATAAGAAAATCAATCAATGTAATACAACACATTAACAAATCAAAAGGGAAAAATCAAACAATCATCTGAATAGAAGCTGAAAAAGCATTCAACAAAATCCAACATTCTTATTTGATAAAAACACTTCACAAGGTAGGAATTGAAGGAAACTTCCTCAATATGATAAAGGGCATATATGAAAAACCCACAGCCATCATAGTACTCAATGGTGAGAGACTGAAAGCCTTCCCTCTAAGATCAGGAACGAGACAAGGATGCCCGCAGTCACCAATGTTATTCAACATTGTGTTAGAAGTTCTAGCCAGAGCAATCTGGCCAGACAAAGAAATGGCATCCAAATTGGAAAGGAAGAAGTAAAACTGTCATTATCTGCAGATGATATGATCATTTATTTGGAAAATCCCAAGAAACCGATGGTACAGCTACTTGAGCTAATAAACAAATTCAGGAAAGTGGCGGGATACAAGATTAACCCACGTAGGTCAGTGATGCTCTTACACACTAGAAGTGACCTAACTAAAGAGACACTCTACAAAAAAATCCCACTGACAATAGCAACTAAAAAAATCAAGTCCCTAGGATTCCTAGGAATAAACTTAACCAAGGATGTAAAAGACCTCTACACAGAAAATTACAAAATGTTACTAAACGAAATCAAAGGGGACCTAATTAGCTGGAAAGATAGTCTATGTTAATGGACAGGAAGGCTAAACGTTGTTCAGATACCAATTCTATCCATACTGATCTACAGATTTATCGCAATTCCAATCAAAATTCCAACAACCTACTTTGCAGACTTGAAAAAGCTACTTATCAAATTTATTTGAAAGGGAAAAGGGACTTGAATTGCTAGAAACATTCTAAAAAAAGAAGAATGGAGTGAAAGGACTTAACACTTCTTTACTTTATTGTGCACTATAAAGCCACAATAGTCAAAACAGCATAGTATTGGCACAAAGATAGACATATTGATCAATGGAATCAAATCGAGAGTTCAGAAATACACCAGATCTATGTTTGACTGATTTTTGATAAGGCTCCCAAATTCCAGTGAGCTGGGACAGAACACTCTCTTCAAAAAATGGGGCTGGGAGAACTGGATATCCATATGAAAAAGAATGAAAGAGGACCCCTACCTCAAACCGTATGCAAAAATTAACTCAAAGTGGATCCAAGACCTCAATGTAAGAGACAGTAGCATAAAACTCTTAGACGATAATATAGGGAAACATCTTCAAAACCTAGCATTAGCAGGTAGCTTCTTAGACCTTACACTCAAAGTGCAAGCAATGAAAGAAAAAATAGGTAAATGGGAACTGCTCAAAATTAAAAGCTTCTGTATCTCAGGAATTTGTCAAAAAGGTAAAGAGGAGGATAATGCAATGGGAGAATATATTTGGAAATAATATATCTGGTGAGAAATTGGTATCTTGCATATATAAAGAAATCCTACAACTCCATGACAATAGTACAAACAGCCCAGTTACAAAATAGACAAAAGCTATAAAAAGACAATTTTCCAAAGAGGAAATACAATGGTTAAAGAACACAGGAAAAAATTTTGATCTTCACTAGTTATCAGGGAAATGCAAATCAAAACCACAATGAAATATCATCTTATACTAATAAGAATGGATGCCATTAAACAAACAGGAATCTATAAATGCTGGAGAGGATGTGGAGAAGTTGCAACCCTTATTCATTGCTGGTAGGAATATATAACAGTACAGCCACTGGGGAAGACAGTTTGGCGATTCCTCAGAAAACCAGATATCAAGTTACCCTACAATCCAGCAATTTCACTTCTCAGTATATACCCAGAAGATCCGAAAGCAGTGATACAAAGAGATTTGCACACCCGCATTCAAAGTGGCATTATTCACAATTGCTAAGAGATGGAAACAATCCAAGTGTCCTTCAAAAGACTAGATGACAAACAAAATGTGGTATATACATATGATGAAATACTAAGCAGCATAAGAAGGAATGAGGTCCTGAAACATATGACAACATGGATGAACTTTGATGATACAATGCTCAGTGAGATAAGCCACACACAAAAGGAGAGATATTGTATGTTAGTTACCATTACTGTGAACTCTCTGAACAATGTAAAATCAGTGTCTTATAATGTAGTATATAGGGGACCTAGAGATAGACAGAAGCTAGTGAAGGGGGAGTGATAACCTAATATGTACAGACATGATAATGAGGGTGAACTTAAAGGTACAGGAATGGCCGGTGGTGATGATGGTTTGTTAACGGGGTTATAAGTATCTGTGCTGCACTGAAGGCAAACATGATCGAAAGTGGTTGTTTAAAGCCATGTAACCTAAAGAGTAGCACTACAAGTATAAATAAGTGTTTGTATGACATACTTCTAAGGTATGACACTATGAGTGGTATAGGGAAAAACTACCCATTACATAATACAGACTATATTTAATAGGAATACCTTATCAGCAGTACACTAATACTAGGGATGAATAATTAGTGGCTGATACGAGCTCTGGGATGTTTTATGTTATCATAATAGTTTAGAATTGAGAGTGATGACGATTGTACAACTATGAAGATAATGTGAGACACTGGTTGTTTATCCTGGATGAATACATGCTTTGTGGAATTAGAAACCATCTACTTAATAAATCAAGCCCTCAATCTTGAGGCTTGCTCTTATGAAACTTAGGGCTGTAAAAATGGGAGGCTATGCCTTCCTGTAATTATGCCTGAGAGGCACCTCCAGAGGAACTCTTTTGTTGCTCAGATGCGTCCTTTCTCTCTCTAAGCCCAACTTGGCAAATAAATTCATTAACCTCCCCCATACATGGGACATGATTCCTAGGGGAGTGAATCTCCCTGGCAACGTGGGACACTACTCTCAGGAATGAACCTGGTCCTGGCATCAAGGGATTGAAAATGCCTTCTTGACCAATAAGGGGAAAAGAAAGCTAATAGAGGTTTACAATGACTAAGATTTCAAACAGTGTCAAGAGGCTATCCTGGAGATTACTCTAATGCAAGCTCCAGCTAGGTATCCCAAATGGCCACCACATGCCAAGCACTAACAACAGAAGTCCCAAAATATCTAGGTCCCTTCTGAGATTCTATAAAAGTTTCAATCACTAAGTTTATCTCTCAGAAATTTAAATCCACCAGACCGTTCCCATGCTGGACAGGTCCTAAAACCCAGAGGCAACAGCCTCTTTAAGAACAACCAGATGCAGCCCCTTTCCCCATAATGTCGACACCCCTTTTCAATATGAACAAGTTAGGGTGGTCACTGCCTAGACAACACTGAAGATCGAGAAAGGAAGGGATAGCAACAGACAAGACAGGATTGAACAGAGGATTACACATACTGAATCTTTGTATATATATATAAAATTTTTTTTAGATGCTACAGTATTAGAATAGCTAAAGGAAAGAACTGAAATGGTGGAACTGTAGCCTGTAACATTCTTTGAAATTTGCTCTCTAGCTATTTGTGAAAGCAGAGTTTGAAAGTTACCACTCTTATGTATATATGTTCAATTTCACATTAAAAAATGTATTAAAAAAAAACCCTAAGTATGCTGCAAATATAAAAACAATTTGTCCTTTCTTTTGTTGCTTTCATTGTTGGCTCTGTCTGTGCAATGGTTACAGTCCTTACTCCGTATCTCAAGGTGGTCAGCGATCCATTTTTCTCTATATGGGTCCTAAAGTTAAAACTGCTACTTAAAAGTGTGTTGTATACACCAAATGGCAGTCTATAAACATCTATAAACCTTTAATAGGCATGGGACAATGTCATGACATCTAAGGACACAATGGACTCACTGAGCTGAGAAGGGTTCCCAGGCCCTCAAGGTATTGTTGCACTTGTGTGGTGAGTCACATGTGGCCCAAGTTGCAAATTAGATTTGCACAGTGGTACAATAACTGCTGGATGGGAAATAACTACTGGATGGGATTCAAGCGGTCATAAACCTTACCATGAGTCAGCCTTGTGTTACAACTCCATTTATCATGTAAGCTCCCATTTGGTCCACTAATCATGGTAGCGTGATCTGATGTATGAGTACAGCATTAGCATCCAATAGTCTCTGAAAGATTTAGGTATAGAGCTACTTGGGTTACGGTATAGGCATCCTAAAAGAACAAGAAGAAGGTTCACATTACCATAGCCTTTCTTCAATTGCAAATGTCCTATGCTTAATTAAAAGAACACTTGTTCTCTGAGTTTTAACCAAATATACAAATCAGATTAAGATGCATTACTTTCTCATGGTCCCTATGTTTGTCATTCCAGGCTTTCCGGTTTTACAATACAAATAAAACCTTCACGGGTTGAATTCTATTCCTAAAGTGCTCACAATTAATTGGAGTTCTCACTAACATACCAACCCTGCCTTCCCATTATAGCAACCAACCAATCTAACCTAGTTGTCAAGGGTCACTACCAGTCTTTTGACAGAACAGTATCTTCCCAACCACAGAAATGTTGGATTTGAATTACAGATTCTTCCACCAACAGCTGCTGTTTTCAGTAATACATTTCTCTTGGTCTTCTGGGGAACAATCCAGCACGATGTCACAAAGTATCACAATTCTTCCCTCTATATTATGGCAGTTTCTGGCATTGTACTTCTTATGTCATGGCCAGTGCTGGATCTGGTATTGCATTAGCCGACTGCAGCCAATAGCCTCATAAATCTTAACTTACTCCATGGCAGTAGTTCCTGAACGCTCCCAGAATCTTACCATCAAAGGCCACAAGAGACTAGGTGCAAGCACAAGTAACAACATGATTTCATACCATGAGCTAAAACATTTCTATCTTGGAATATAAATAGACACCTGAAAGCTTTTCTTCTTGTCTCAGGAAAAAAACTAATTACAGGCATACTTTTTATTGTGCTTCACTTTACTGTACTTCGCAGATAACGGCATTTTTTATAAATGGAAGGTTTGTGGCAACCTTGTATCAAGCAAGTCTGTCAGCACCATTTTTCAAACAGCAGCTACTCATTTTGTGTTTCTGTGTCACATTTTAACATATGTATATATATTTTTAAGACAATGCTACCACACACTTAACAGACTACAGTATAGTGAAAGCATAACTTTTATATGCACTGGGAAACCAAAAAATTTGTGCAACTCACTTATTGCAGTGGTCTGAAATCAAACTTGTGATATCTCCAAGGTACATATTCCATTTTTTTCTAACAGTATTTTACCTATGCACTACTCAAGGGCAACAATTTATCAATTAGAACCCTTAGATTACAAGAAACAAGCTCATTCTTCTTAATTTATGCAGAAAAACTTTTTATTGGAAAGATCTCAGGGAGCCAACAGAGGCCAGACAGCCAGGTTCAAAAAGCGACAGTATCCAGAGTTGCTCTAGGAATCAACTTAGTAGGAACTCATTTCTGGGTCAAGAATAAATTCCCACATTTCCCATCTAATTCATGTGAGATTGAACTGCAGACTCAGTACTGGAGAAGATCCTATTACCCAACAACGGGCCCAGTGCCCATCTTTGACTATTGTAAAGGACATTATCACAAGGATGCACACAACAGAGATATATTTCTCCAAAGAAAACTAGGGTACTCTTATCAATGAATAGGGAGCAGACACTAAAGTGCAAAAATATAACTGTTCATTATGATGTGTTCTTTTAAGAGGCAGCCCTGAAACAACTGCAAAATCTCCTTTTATGGACTACTTAGTAAGAAGTTATTTGGAGTGAAACTGTATCCTTTCATTATAAGATTTTAGTTATAAATTATAACACTAAGAAATAAAGAGATGATGCTGCTATTTCACACATAATATGAAGAATACTGGGGGATGTTAGTCCACAAACTATTAAATATACGTATAAAAAGCTACATTCAAAAATATCAAAAATTTTTAAAAAAGCTATTTCATGTTACTCAGGAAAGTCACTAAATATCCCATCACTGCTATATTTAAACCTAAAACAAAAAATTTCATACTCTATCATGAAAGTCTACCATTTATAATGGAGATTTTCTGCACCCTTTATAAAAACATACCTTCAAATCTGGAATGTGACTTTTTCCATTTTATGGGGAAATGCTTTTCTGGTTCATTCAATTTATAAGGTGTTTTCAATTATAAATTCTCTGAATTAAATCTTCAAAATGATGCTACATTTGGAACATACTACTCCTTATTCCTTCAATTATTCTTGTTTACAAAGATTTGTATGACATTACTTCTGAAAGCTTTTGCACACTCATTCTAAACATGACTGTCTCCTGTATGACTTATCTAACATAAGTGTCTTTTTAGAACCTCCTGCCTCCTGCTTGTATATCCTGTCTATATGATCATCTGAAGTCTGAGGATCAGTTTTTGTGAGAGTGCTTCCAACATTCACTTCATCATTCTGATTCCTCACTTGTGAGTTTTCCGATGTATACGAAGCCCTGAATTCCAACAGAAGGATTTCCCACATTCAGAGCATTTCCATGGTTTCTCTCCTGTATGAACTCTCTGATGTTCACTAAGGGATGACTTCTGAGTGAAAGCTTTCCCACATTCACTACATTTAAAAGGTTTCTCTCCTGAATGAGTTTTCTGGTGTATCTGGAGTGAGGCCTTCCTTGGATAGGCTTTTTCACATTCATTGCACTCATAAGGCTTTTCTGTTGAATGAGTTCTCTGATGTATAATGAGCTGAGATTTCCCACAAAAGGCTCTCTCACAGAAACTACATTCATAGGGTCTCTCTCCAGTGTGTGTTCTCCTATGTATAACGAGGTATGACTTGCTGCTGAAAGCTTTCCCACATTCATTGCATCCATAGGGTTTCTCTCCTGCATGAGCTCTCAGATGGGCAGTAAGCTGTTCCTTTCTACCAAAGGCTTTCCCGCATTCACTGCATTCATAAGGATTATTTCCTGTGTGAATTCCCTGATGTACAACAAGTTGTGTCTTCATATTGAAGGCTTTCCCACAGTCACTGCATTGATAAGGTTTCTCTCCTGTATGCATTCTGATGTGTACAAGGAGGTATGACTTACTCCTAAAGGCTTTCCCACATTCACTACATTTATGGGGTTTCACTCCTGTGTGAGTTCTCTGGTGTACAACCAATGGTGACTTCAAACTAAAGGCTTTCCCACATTCACTACATTCATAGGGTTTCACACCAGTATGACTTCTCTGGTGTAAAATAAGCTGTGACTTCCAACTGTAGGCTTTCCCACATTCACTGCAACCATAGGGTTTCCCTCCTGTGTGAACTTCCTGATGGACAATGAGCTGTGACCTGAAAGAGAAGACTTTTCCACATTCATTACATGCATAGGGTTTTTCTCCTGTATGAACTCTCTGATGAGCATTAAGGTTTGACTTGGCACTAAAGGCTCTTTCACACTTGGTGCACTCATAAGGTCTCTCTCCTGTATGAATTCTGAGATGTACAATGAGCTGTGATTTACAACGAAAAGCTTTCCCACATTCACTACATACGCAGTTTTTTTCTACTATATGAACTCTTTGATGTTTAAGAAAATATGATTCCTCAGATCCATGAAATTTATCAAGATTCTGTCTTATATACGTTCTGGTATGGCCTGAATTTTGTGTCAAACCTTTTCCATGTTTGTTATATTTGTGGAGTCTTTGTCTTGAGGAAACACGGCTTGTGCTCAGATGGAGTTTCCCAAAAACATTATAAGCATAGCCTCTCTCAATACTTTCAAGCTCATCTTGATTTTTCTGGTACCATTCTTCCCAGCCTTCTAGAAAAAAGAAAAATAAACCATAGTTTTTGAATCATCACACGAATCTGATCTGGATCTAAAGAGCTTTGGAACTGGCATGGAGTCAGTCTTTTCTTTTGGTATCTTGTTGATTCAAAAGAAATACTGGCCAAGCGCACATGTGCCGTATTATCTAGGCATGGGAACCCACCAAACCAATTCCCCTACCAAACCAACCCAAACCAATTGCCTTATTGAAATGGGTAGTGAATTAGCAATGATCAAAAATAGCTTACAATTTAGTCTACACCCTGGAATCAACCGTCACTTATTTTATTTGACATCTAAATTTTATTATTGCAAGATTTTACTTAACTAAAGAGTAAGTGAATTCACAGAATAGTATTCTAAGTTATTCACAGAATAACTAGGGTAAGAAGTTTAGATAGGCAAAAATGAGACCTTAAAGATGAGAATAAATGAGTCATAAGAAAATTAAAGACAAGAGTATCCCAAACAGAAGGAAGAGCAAGTACAAAGTTCCTGAGGTGGGTTAAGAAAGAGAAAAAAGGCCAAAATAACCAAAACTCACTGACTGAAAAGTGAAGGCAGGAACCAAATTAAAGTAAAAAGTTCTCATGTTATCCAAAAAATTTTAGTTAGAGGATAACCTAATCTGTCTTGTGTTTTCAAAAACATGTTTGACTGCTCTGTTAAAAAAAGAAAAAGAAAAAGAAAAGAAAGAAGAAAAAAAATCAGTAAGAGAAGGGCAGAGAGACAACCTAGAAAGCCACCGTGGTAGTCCAGCATGAAATGATAGTGGCTGGACTGCATGCTTGAAGGTGAGGAAATCTGGGACAGATCTGGAGACAATGCTAAGACGATTCACTAAGGGACTGGGCGTGGGAACTGAGGGAAGGGAGGAATTAATAACTGCCAGCTTTGGGGCCTGGAGAGCAAGTGGTGCCATTCTTTGCAGATGGAAAACACTGGGGGAGAAACATGTTTGGAAGAAAAATCAAGGACTTGGTTTTGGATATTACTACACCTGAGATATAATTTACACACCCAAATGGAGACAGCAAGTAAGCAATCCGATCTAAGTTCAACTGTTCAGTGAAAGGCAGAAGTTAACATCATATAAAAGGTGTTAAATAACAGAAGACCGGGTAAAATAATCTAGGGAACAAATGCAGATAAAAATGATACCAAAATTAAACCCTGGAACAGATCACATTTAATTAGGTTTAGGCAGGAAATGCAAACAGAATGGGAAAGTCTAACTGCAAGACCCAACCACTAACATGATGAGGAGGGGGGTAATAAAGAGACAAAGAGTTAAAGGAAAATACCAACAGGAAGTCTAAGTTTGGATAACACTTGCCAGTTATACAATCTTAATCATCTCATTGTAAGATTACTGCAGATCTTCAGTTTTCCTCTTGCTAAACTTTCTCTCCATGATTTGGGCTAAGGTCTGTGTCTGAAAGTGAGGCCATTAAAGTCAAGGAAGAGTGGTGAGAGAAATTTTAAGGCCAGTGGTCAGAAAAAAGGAATTCTTAGGCTGAAAGACTGTATCTATACAAGACTAGTCTAGAGACTTCTCTTAGAGAACTAGGGGCTACAAAATTGGCTAACTAAGGAAATTACACCAACACTAGGGCAAAGATGCCTTCTCCAATCTTTTTCTAAAGGAGATTCAGTGCATAATGCCCAAGTGATAACCACGGTTTTCCATCCTTCTTTTGGAAAACAGAAGCTTCTATTATAATTTTCCTGTTCCTTCTCCACCAATGGGAATGATTGGACAAGACAACTTACCTTTTAACTCTATGTCAATTCAGATCACAGGGACCTCATCTGTATCTGACTGACAGTACTGCACACATCCCTAGCCAACTGTGGACTTGAAACTGGAATCAGTTTCAGGATGGGAACATGGATCACCTTCCATTAGGGAAGGGATAATTACATTTCATATTAATGTGAGCATTTCTTAAGGTGCACAGTTGGAAAGAAGGACAAGTTGTGCTCAATACCCAAAAAAGTAGGCTTTCATACACCCTGTTCACTGCTTGCCCAAAGGCCACTTTCCTTTCTTCTCTGTAAGTAGCCCTGGTATTGTGAGGATGCCCACCTTCTCTTATCTACATGGTTTGGTCAGCAAAGGAAGGGTCCCACAGTCAGAACCCCAGGGCACAACAGATTAAGTCTGCATTAGTGGTCCCATTCCCCATACTATGAATGGTTGAGCCAAGAGCATGTGAATTTTCTTGGAAGGGTGCTACGAGGCTTCTGGAAAAGATACTAGTCACCAATGAAAGAGATTCCAGAAAGAAACAGGACTTATTCCACTGGCTCCCGTTATGTCTGCATGTGATGCCTAGAACTGAGGCACCTATCTGACCATGCTGAAGGGAGTATCAAAAAAAGTATTAACATCATAAGATGAAAATATTAACATCTGAGGGATGAGGGAAGGAACCTTAATTCTTGATATCATGAGGTATCTGAACTAAGCCACTATGGAGCTACCCTACAGCAGACAACAGGTCATTTGTGACTATAAATTCCTTACTGTTTTCAATCTGGCTGAACCATGTATTTAAGACAGGAAGTTTAATAAACATCATTTCCTCAAACCAGCAGTAGGGTGCTTAGCAAAATATATCCAGCACCAAAAACTATGGAGAAGATCAGAATTCTCAAATATGGCTAAGAATTACAGCTATTCAAGTCTGAGATGATATGATCTAGTCTAGGAACAAATTAATAGGAGCTATAAAAATACACTTTTCAAAGGATAACATACTAACAAAGAAAGGAACAGTAGCAAGATTAGCAAAGGATAATGGGAGACAGGGACAGTCGAGGTGAGTACACACAAAGTAGAATATAAGAATAGAAGTGCAACAACAAAAATGGTAAAACTGAGGAATAATTGTCATTTTAGAAGGAAACTGCCATTTTTGTTACTGAAATTGGGAAAGCCAAGGAAAGCAGTCCTGCACACTTACAAAACACAGAGCTACAGTGCTGAAGAAAAAGATGAGGGTGTCAATTTAGATGTTCCAACATTAAAAGACAAGTATTTAACTCCTCAGAAAGGAAGAGCCTCTCAAAGGAGTTACAATTTAGAAGAAAGCCAGATTTGGGAAACAAAGTCCTCTGCAGAACGCAGAGGGAAGAGTAAGAAGAGCCAGAGAAACAGGAAGTATATAAAAGAACATAATGACAAAGGTGACCCCAGGTTAGACTGCAGATTTCTTTTAAGAAAAGTGCCCACAAAGTAAACAGGATTTCAAAGTTCCAAAGTGATCAGTTTGAGAAGAGAGAAGGAAGAAGTAAAATCTCATAAAAGGATCAGGGAGAGAGAAGTACAATTGTGGCTAAGGTCTAAGGGAGTCAAGAGCAGAAGGCAACAGAAAACAAATATAATGAAGTTCAAGTGGTCTGAGTCACACCAAATGAGGAAAGAGAAAGTCTCTGAAGGCTTGGATGCCTAAAAAGAGAAATTCTTGACCATGGGAAGGAAGGCAGAGAAATAAAAGTGCTAGGAAGAAGGAAATGAACTTCAAAAGCAAAATTTGAGCAAAGTTCAGAGAAAAGGGGTGTGCTTTCCTCTCAAAGTCAAGGGAAGAAAGCCTAAATATGTGAAGTGTGATGGTCATCTCATCTGAGAACCTCAGATTCGTCCTTAGTGCCAGGTTCAAGGACCTTTAAGAAGAGTTTCAGTATATAACACTAGATAAGGGCTGACACTTCACAGATCAACTAGAGTTGGACTCCAAGCCTCTCATCTTCTGCATTCTCACCTGAACAGCTTTGACTGGAAATGTTGGCATTTATTATCCATGGCTCTTCTTCTTGCTCCAACTTGAAGATTAAATCAGGTTTGGTACCATGATATCCTGTTAATGCAAAATCACAAATGATTTGGACGAAACTCTTAGCAAGTAAGGGACTGCGGAGAAAGGGGAAGGTATAGTAACAGGAGCTACAGAATGAAACTGCTCATTTGCACATGGGGAAAGATTTCAATTAGGAGGTGAGAATTGAATAAGGATGAAGAACATCTAAAGTTCAAGTCCCTATCATTAAAGCACTTCAGAAGCCCCAAGTAGATCAAAAAGGGAAAGGGAAAGCATTTATGATTCATAATCTGCGTTACATAGAGAAGCTGTACTTACCCACTGATACTAAGTTGTTATAGTTTTCCAATATCACATCCCTATACAAGTACTTCTGTGCAGAATCCAGTAGCTGCCATTCTTCCCAGGTGAATTCCACAGATACATCCCTGAATGACAATAATCCCTGTAACAATACGTACCCATTCAATCAGAAGCGACTGCATTAGGCAACATGGAAAAGATTAGAGGAAATGGGAAATGAGAAAAGCGCCTCCACAGACTGCCTCCCATGCTTAGCTGAGCATTTACTTTTTGAAAGGGAAAACAAAATTCTGAGCTGCTGTGTGGCAGATATTCTTTTGGGTCCCAACGATATCAAATACAAATAAAATCCATTTCTACCCTCAAAAAGCTTTCAGTCTTAAAGAGGTAAATAAGTACTGACGCATGCAAATGAAAGTGTTATGAATCTTTGATAAAAATACACCTAAGGTATATTTTGCATAGAAATGAGAAGAGAAAGATTCTATATAAGGGGGTCAGATTAGGCGCTACTGAGAGTCACATGAGCAGTCTTGGATAATTCATGGTGCATTCTCTGATGGATGGAAAGGGCAATTTGGGAGACAAGAATTAGGTTCAACTGTGAGTAACAGAAGGAAAAAATTTTAGTAGATTAAGCAAGATCTTTCTCCCACTTGCAGGAATATGAAGGCAATTGCTCTGGGACAAATGTGGCATTGCATGGCTTCAGGGACTCTATGTGTTCGAATTTTTTTGTTCTACTTTATTTGCCTTCCACTCCCAGAGGTCTAAGAGGACTTAATTATAACACCCGCATTTTAAGCAGCAGCTAAGAAGGGGACTGGGAGGGAGGAATGGCAGGGAGATTTGGAAATGCAGTCTCCATTTTATACATTCATGTGCTCACATAAAAAACTGGAAAGTCTATTATTATGGAAGAAAGAAAAAAATAATATTGGCAGACAACTTGCAGTCCCTACACAAGGAGCAAATATGAAAATGAACATGTAGTAGAACCTAGTAAATTCAAGAAACTGCAAGTGTTTCAGAAATAAAGAAGAGGGGTATGACGCGAGAAAAGGTAATGGCCAGACTGACAAACAAACCTGGAATGTTTTACTGTGGTAGACAATAGCAAATGTCTGTTTTATAAATAGAAAAACACAAGAACATAAAAGAACACTCCAGGAATTGGAAGCCAGATACAACAATAATCATTGAAATCATTAAAACACACTGATAAATCTAAAAGATTATTGAACAAAAACATTTTCACCTTTTCCCTACTGTAAATAATACTGCTATAAACATCAGTGTACAGTATCTGTTTGACACTGTTTCCACTTTCTTTGAGTATAGGAATTGCTGATCTTATGGTAATTCCATATTTAATGTTTTGAAGAACCATCACATTGCTTTCCACAGAAGCCGCACCATTTTATATTCCCACCAACAATGCACCAGAGTTCCACTTTCTCTGTATCCTCTACGACATCTGTTGTTTTCTGTTTTTTAACGGCTGTAGTGGTATCACATTGTGGTTCTGATTTGCATTTCCCTTCTTGCTAATGATGTTGAGAATCTTTTCACATGCTTAATGGCCATCTGTATATCTTTTTTGGGAAAATGTCTATTCAAGTCCTTTGCCCATTTTTAAATTGGGTTGTTTGTCTTTTTGTTATTGCATTGTAAAAGTTATTTATATATTCTGGACATTAAGCCATTATCCAATAGATGATTTGCAACTATTGTCTCCCATTCTGTAGCTTGCCTTTTCACTTAAAAAAGTTTTTATCTTTGATTAAGTTGAATTTATCTATAGCTTCTTTTGTTGCTTGTGCTTTTGGTGTCACATCTAAGAATCCATAACTGAATCCCAGATCATGAAGATTTGCCCCTATTTTAACTTGTAAGAGTTGGGGAAAAAACTCAAGTGTCTATCAACAAATGAATGGATAAATAAAATATGGTTCATACAAACAATGGAATAGTATTCAGCCAAAAGAAAGAATGAAATTCAGAGACATGCTGCAACATGAAAGAACCTTGAAAACATCATGCTCAACGAAATAAGCAAAGCACATAAGGACAAATATTGTATAATTTCACTTATAAGAGATGTCTAGAAATAACAAAGTAGCAGAGTCAGAGAGTGTATTAGAGATTATCAGTAAATGGGTGGGGGCGATATATGTTTGGTGGATATGGAGTGCTTATAAATACAATTTTTAAAAAACATTTTTAACTGTGTTTCCTTATACACTTGAACTAAAATTACAATGAGCTACTATATAGGTATGATGCAAATAGGTGAGAATGATAGAAAATAAAGTGTGCAAACTTTAGACTCCAATTTAAAGAAAAAAGTCCAAGTGTGTATGTAAACAACTTATAGGTAACCACTAAAAAATGTAGAGAAAGGGAGAGATAAGGGCGAGGAAGAGATGTACAATTTCTAAAACAGCAGTGAAAAAAAATACAGAAAAAGAACACATTCAATCTGACAGATCACAGGAAATGAGAAAAGAAATAGAGCTAGCAAAAGAAAAAGAGGTAGCACAGAAAAAAACAAAATATAATAGCAATGATAATTTCAAATGCTGTGATAGTAATGATTATTAAGTATTAATTAAGTAAAATGCTCCATTAAGAGTGATATACATTGGACAAACAGTTTATAGATACATGTTGTTTAGATGAGACACATAATACATGACTAAAAAAGTTTGAAATTATAGGAAAAATATGCCTTAGGTTTCCTGCTTAAAAAAAAAGTCTGGCTAGAAACCCCTTGTGCTGGTTTGGAGCTGTTATGTACCCCCAGAAAATGCCATGTTCCTTTAATCCATCCCTGTGGGCAGAGCTACTGTAGGCTGGACCAATTGAGATGTGACCCAGACCATTCAAGGTGGGTCAGTATTTACCAGAGTCCTTTAAGATAGAATAAAAGAGCTGAGAGAGAAAAATAACCCACGGACATTCAGAGGGAAAGCCACTGCAATCAGAAGCTGAAGGCAAAGAAACCGGGAGAGAAGGACCAGCAGAGACTGGCCATGTGCCTTGCTATCTGACAGAGGAACCCAGATGCCAGCAGCCTTTCTTCAGAGAAGGTGTCTTCCTGCTGATGCCTTGATTTGGACATTTTCATGGCCATAGAATTGTAACTTATAAGTTAAGTCCCCATTGTCAAAAGCCAAATCCATTTCTGGTATATTGCATTCCAGCAGCTTTAGCAAACTGGAACACCCCTCAAGCTACTAACTTGTTACCTCCGGGCAGAAGAGGAAGGGGTGGGGCTGAAACAAGGGTCAAAGTGGCTCAGAATGTATTACTTAAAATCACATTTTCTAAAAGGAGAATACAATTAAAAATTGTTTATATTAAAGAAAAAAAATAAAGCTATTTTCATATTAAAACACAAACTAGAAACCTGTGTAGATGACTGTACACGTAAAGTGCAGAGACAAAGAACAGGAAGGCTGTACAACAAAAAAGTGGGCAGGAGGTTTTGCTAGGAAGTAGAATAGAAGAGATGAAGGAATCTTCTATAATTTGAATATATTCCTCATATATTTGTGTCAATAAAATTAAGAAAGAAAGGGAGGGGCGATGGAAATGAGAAAAGGAAAAAGGAAAGGGAAATAAACAGGAAAAAGAAAATGAAGTGTGCAGGAAAAAGCTGGCTTTGCAAGGGAGGGACACCAGTGACTGGGGTGATGACAGAAGCGGGGGATGGTGGGAAATGCTATCCGCATTCCAACCCTTGTCAACCGTCCGCTGCCCAAACCATGTCAAAACTCCTTCTAAGACAATGACTTAAACAGAACCACTCAGAAGATCATCAGTCCATCCACTGTTCCATATAATCAGAGGTCTAGGAAACAGGATAACACCATTCAGTTTCCAAAAGAACTACACACTGAGTTCTGCTTTGGCATTATGTCCATCCCCATTTGCGCCTTTTTATTCTCTAGCACAGCGCCGTATGTGTTTCCTTCAGACTAGTTACTACATTTTATATTATATATATTTCTTTACTTGTATTATTAACTGTCTCCCCAATAGCATGTAATCTCCAGGCAAAAGGGACAGCATCTCTCTTAGCCTGTTATATCCCCTGCATTTCACATATTATATAGTTAAATTAATATTTTATGAATTTAATTTAATGTGTATCTCATCTTTTAACAAGTTTTCATCTCACACATGACCTACATTTTTCCACAAACTTAACAGTATTTTATTTATGGCTTTTAGGTTTTGCATTATGATTTGCAAAAGTCTTTCCTACTTCAAGACACCACAACACCATTTTCCCCAGAACTTTAGAATTAAATCTGATAAAGAAAAGCAGCAGGGACTTAATTTTAAAAAACTTTCCCCCAAAGAGCTAGCCAGGTATGCCAACACCACTTACTGAAAGAATTCATTTTTTGGTCCAAGACTTTAGTGCTACCTTTATAATATATTAAACACAGTATAGATTTAGATCTATAGCTAGAGTCCATTTTGTTTGAGATCTGTCTATTACTTCTTGAGTATCAACTATACATTAAAACACACTTTTTTATCTGCCAGGACTTCAACTTCATTAATCTTCTTTGGAAATATCCTGGCTACTCATGCATGCATATTTTCTAGACAAACTTCAGAAAAATTTGGTCAAATTCTAATACAGTATCATTGTTGGCATTTTAACTAGTATCATTTTGACTTTGATTAATATGAAGGAATTAATATCTTTACTATATTTTATAAAATTTAATGTGTATTTTTTTAATAGTTGATATCTCCAGTTTCTCATCTCACATTCTATCTCCAACCTGCTCTAACTGGACTTTTTATCCACTGCTCCACCGAAATGCCATAAGCAAGTCGCTTTCCTTGGTACCACTCCAGTATCCCACTCCAGCGGCCCACTTCCCGGCTCTCACTTCGACACTGCAGCATCCGACAGCTGCCACTCCCTTCTCACTAAAGCATTCTCTAGTGTCTCTTACCATCGTCTCCAGATTTTCCTCCCACCTCACAAGTCACTTGTCCCAATCCTTCTCCATCTCTTCTGCTAGCTCCTTTTCCTCTGCTAAACCTCTTTATAAGTTTGAGGATCCCAGCCTCTGTTCTGGGGCCCCCTTCTCTAGTATTCCATTGCCCTACATTCTGGGTATCCACAGGTCTCCTCTGTACTTCTGAACTCTGCTAAGAAGCCTAGAAGTACATAACTGACATCTAATATACCCCGTCTAATTAGTATCTCCACCTTATTGCCTAGTAGCTATTTCAAACTTAAATGGTCAAACAGACCCTTAATTTCTTCCTTCTGCTCCCATCTCATCCCCCTTTTGCTTACATCAATAAAAATACCCCAACCACCCAGCTGCTCAAGCCAAAAACCTAGAAGTCATCTATAATGCATCTCTTTTGCTGAACCATCTCTTTTGCACCCCCTAACACCAATCCCAAGCATTATAATCAAACCATCTGTAAACCACGAGGACACAGTTGTAAAGCACAGCTCAAATTTGTTCTCCTCTCTCCATCTTTACTGGTACTGCTCAACACCAAACTATCATCACCTCTCCCCTGAGCTATTACTATGACCTATCTGGTTACCTTGTGTGGAAGATTGTATTTCTGCCAAAATATTCCCTTACCAGGCCCCTAACTATGAGACTTATATTCTCCACAATACCGTAATCAGGTTTGACTAAGTGCTTGTTCTGGCCAATAATATGTCCGTGGAAATGACATGCATCTGCCATCACATTTTTCTCCCCGTCACAAAAATGGCAATGTCCCAGTTAGTAGCAGCTGCTTCAGCGTGGATCCCAAAAAGAGGACAGAAAGTAGAGTTCTAGCCAACCTCCAGCCAGCATGCAACATGAGTGAAAAATAAACCTTGCTTATCACATGCCATTGAGATTTGGGGGTTATTTGTTACAGAAGCGTAAAGCATAATTTAGCAAAAACTATTATACCCTGCATCCACTCTAGCTCATTTACAGGCCCTTTTCTACTCAGCAGCCAGACAATTCTTTACAAACTCTATCAGAGTTTGTCACTTAACATTTTCCAATGGCTCTCAAATGGTTCTGAAGAAAATATCATGTATGTGCGAGCATGCATACAGGTATGGCTAGCTAGCTAGATGAAAAGAGTAACAAAGCGTAGATTAACAATTGGGGAATCTGAGTGAAGCCTGTATGGGAGTTCTTAAACAAAATACAAGAGTTTTTAATAGTATTCTTGCAACTTCTCTATAGTTTTGAAATTATTTCAAAATAAAAACTAAAATAAAAAAACTCCAATGATCTTTCAGCATGCTTACAACAAAACCCCAAATCATCATTCACCTCACTTAAAAATCCCTACAGAAAACAAAACAAAACAAAACAAAAACAAACTAAACAACATGGCCCTGGCTGCTTACACTCTACTTCCTCACCCTAGCTGCAAGGCCCTCTTTACTTGACAAATACATCATGCTGGTTGTTACAATAAGGTGAGCTGCTGCTTCAGCCTGGAATACTTTCCCCAATCTTCTCATGACCTTCCTATGACTGTCTTGATCTTGTCACTCAAGACTCGGTTTAAATGCACCTTCAGGGGGGTTTCCCTGACCATACAATGTAAATTCTCTCTCTTTCACATGATCTCCTTTTTAAGTTTTTCACATTACACTTGCAACCTTGTTTATGATGTTCCTCTGACATTTGTTTATCACCCCACCCCCGCCCCACTAAAATACATCCTCCTTGGGGTCATGGACTCTGTCTTGGTCATCACTGCTGTCCTAGGAAAATATCTGGCATAATAGATGGTCAATAAATAACCATATACACTCTCAAACTAGGAAATATGGTTTACATTTGTTAAACTGTCTTTTAGATCCTCAGAGGCAATAATAAGAGCACAAACTCTGAAGATGTACTGTCTAGGTTAACATTAGTTCTGCCATCCTAGTCTCATAGGACTCCTCTCTAGATGTGTAGTCATGAACAGGTACTTAACATCTGTTCCCAATTTTCTTTACCTGTAAGGTGACCATGCCTTTGTATGTATGAGAATTTAAAGACTTCATACATACAAAGTGCTTAAAGCTGTGTCCAGCTAACAGTGGTAGCTAATGTTATTGTTATTCAATAGTTTTAAAGTCTTCTTTATGTCCTGCACATTAAAGTTCATTTATTTTACCTTTTCCCCCTATTACAAATAGAATTTTTCTCTCATTATATCTTCTAAATAGTTATTGTTTAAAAACGAAAATCCTATTGATTTTGAAGTTAATGCTGAATCATTCAGGCCATCTCACTGAATTCCCTTCTATCTGGTACTCTAACTCTTTTGGTCACACTTAAGCACTTAAAAAAAAAAAGTCTATTCTATTCTTAACCATTTCTTTACGTCCCACTATCTACAACCTAATGCGGTACTCCTGTACCTTTCACAAAGCTACCGTCTGCACCCCCACGTCTCTGCCTCTGCTCTGGAAAAACTGCCTAAGAGCTGTAAACTACCAAATTCAAAAGATACTTTTTTGTCTTATGAAATACTTTTGAGGTATTTCATATCGTGGCCTTTAATGAAGTCCTCTTTTCTCAAATATGAAGGGAAAACAGTCTCCAAGCTTTCTCTCACTTTTCTCGCACTCCATCTCAGTCTCTTTGCCCAGTCCCTCTTCCACCACCTGTCCTTTTCCTGTAATTTCCCCACAAAGTCTCCTTGAAGAGGATCCAGCCAATTCTGGACATATACAGCTTCCGCTAATATAGGTCCCTTCAATCTGCACCCTCCCCCCTCCACCTATAAACTCAAATACAGGCACTGCCAATGCAACATCTACAAAGCTGCACTCTTTCCCTTGGATAATAGTGTTCCCACTATCAAGAAAAGTCACCACTACCCACCGTGTCCACCAGGTCAGAAATTCAGCAGTTACTGGAAAGTCTCTCCTCTCCCTCCCTTCCATCAACTACTTACCTAGTCCAGGCAATTCACAGGCCCAGCCCTTCCCCAAACCGCTGTTTTCTCTTTGTGCTCTCAGGCTCCTCTCCTAACCTCCTCTCCCTACCCATTAACCTTTAATTGTTCTTCCCTTAAAACAATGAACATACGTCATTCGTGTTTGCATTATCAGTACCAGCCCCAAGGTCCAACACACAAAAGACACTCAGTAAATACGCATTTAAAAAAAGGAATGAACGAGAGGTAGATATTTTCCCTAATGAGTTCTTAAGGGTCTGGGTCAGAAGACCATTAGGTAAATGAGAGTGGAAAACATGACATAATGCAGAAATGGATTACAGTTCAGCAGTAAGGGGCACCTGCTGAACCCGCCCGGCAAAAGCACAGAAAACAAGGAGTGCTTCTGAAAGCCTAGGGACTGGGAGGCATGGAGCACGTAAGCTCACGCCCCGTAGGTGACCGTGCAGAGATGTGTCCACCCTCAGTCAACTGTTAGCTTTTTAAAAGTGCGAGAGCCTACTTACCCAACACGAAGCTGTGCGGAGCCTGATGTCCATCCCCGCGCTGAGTTCCGTGCGCTCGGCCTCGGGGAGAAGGGGGGCAGGGACGAAGACTGCGGGAGGAGAGAACCGTGAGGGAGGCGGTCTTCCAGCAGCTACCTCCTCCGCCCCGTCCCACCGAGGGAGTGTAAGAGGGCACCAAGGCAGCCTGCCTGGAGGAAGGAACGCGGCTTCCTCAGGTCTTCCCCAACACAGGACCAGCGAGCGAACCCGGACAGGAGGAGTCTGGAGGGACCGAGGCCGCACTGGCTCCGCCACGTCCCGGGCAGACAGTGGGAGGTCAGCGGGTCAAGTCCCGGGTCTGGCTGGGACACTACGATCAGGATTGCCTGCCGGAAAGCCCCCGGCACCTATCAGATCCCGGGACACCAAACCGGAAACACCCCGCAGGCGCGCGCCCGGCTGAGGCCGCGGAGGCGGCGCACGAGGAAGTGCGTCATGCGCGGATGCGTCGCGGCAGCCCGGAGCCGGAAGGAAACTTTGTCTCCCCCAGTCGTCCGCGCAGAGTCCCGGGTTGCTGGCCAGGCTCCTGCAGGCAGCGGGTCTGGAGAGGGACGGAGCCTGGCGGGCACAGCGGAGCGCTGGGGCCGTCGCAGCCCAGGCCGCCCGGGCAAGGCACACCCACGGGCTGTGTGCCCAGATCTTAAGATCAGACGAGGCAGAATTCGTAGCAAAAGACGTGACAAAGTAGGACGTTCTGTAACGCTAAAAGCCGCAAGTGCACGGGGTTTTGTAGCAGTGTTGAATATCAGTGAACCAAATAGTACAGTAACCACACGTCATTAAAACAGAAACTACAGTAGATGAAGGAAATAAAGAGAAATGCACCAGTACTAGGAAACCTTAGCCTCCCACTCAGTTCCAGACGGACCAAAACAATGCTCATGGGTCACAATGCAGTAAAACTCGGCTCCCAATTCTCAGCTTCCTTCCTGATGACGAAATCAGCCACTACACAATCGAACGCTGTCACTGTTTCTAAATGTTAAAAATCTCAACTAACGGAAGAATTCTTCAGAAAAAAACAAAACAAACAAAAACAACCTTGAACCCTTTACAGATGTTCAATGTTATATCCTTGTGCATCTGAATGAATTTGTGACTTCCCTTCTTTTAAAATGTGTATCTGAATTTCTTTTCAGATGTATTGTTATGGCTCAAAAGCGAGTCCTCACCTGATACACACAGATCCAACAGTCGACAAAGATCCAATCAATCGACACCAGTATTTTGAGAAGACAAAAAGGTTATTTAGCAAAGACTAGCCTCGCAAAGACAGGTGGATGGCATTTTCCTCAGATCTGTCTCCCGGAGCTGGAAAGCTAAGGGATATTTATTGCATTAAAAAAGGGAGATTGGATAGGGATGTCATGGCTATTGGCCCATTGGGATTGGCTAGTAAATATTTGAATTTAGGATTGTAAATCAGCGATTATCATTGCTTGTATCTACATTTAAATTAGAGTTTGCAAGTTGGTTATTATCATTGGCTTATAGGTTCTGTTATCTTGAGGAGTGGGTTTGTGATGTTGCCAGAATTTTTGATGGCCAGACCTCTTGCTTTCTTTCAGGTCCGGGATTCCTCTTTCCTGTTGTTTCTGTCCAATTTGATTTCACTACAGGGTTTTTTTTATGTCCTGGGGTCACTTTAAATTAAGGCTTTTTCTTTCAGTGCATGCTTTCAGCATGAAAGAAACAAGGCATCTGGATTACAGGTAAGTTACAACAGTTACAGAAATTTGCTTCTAGCTACAGTACAGTATCTCAGAAAGTTAGAAAGCATTTAGATAGTGATTCAGTAACCACAGTACCACAATTATATTTGTGGATACTCTGTTACAGTATCTTAATCCACTATGTTTACTGTGACTCCTTGTTTTCAAAATGCATACTTACAAAATGTATAGTCTTTTCACATGATCTCATTTACTATTACTCTCCACACCATCCTTGACCTCCATTTTGAAGATACATACCTGAATTGTTTTTCAAATATATATTATTGATCTACTGTGTTTTGTTTATTTCTGAGTACAAGGGCCTCCGAAACCTGTGGATCCCCAAAGAACTCCTGGAAATCTTGGGGCTGAGGGCTGAAGGGGGCAATTCTTGGGTTCTACTCCTATGTAAAAGAAAACCCATAAAATTTATTAAAGACCACACCTTGATAATTCCCAGCTTCTGGCTGAGTGTGAGTAAATTGCAAAAGCTTTGTTTCAAAAGTTCTGAGTCTGCAGTCACTTACTGACAACATTTCTTAAGAGTACATAAAACTTTCTGAATCCCTTACAAATCATAGTGGAGTCATGGGAGACTTGGGGCTTCTACCCTTGCCCTCCTTCCTCTTAAATATATCACAATTCCATTTCTATTCTACCATAGCCATTTCATCTTAGAACTCGAAATGGGACATGAAACGCATAAACCCTCAATGTTTGGTTTGCCACTAACCTTAAGTGAAGTTTCTATCAGGTTTCTTATCATCTCTTCCCCCAACTATTGATGCAAGTTCTATCATGGGGTGGAGGACCTTCTCCTTTCCCAGGGACCTGGACGCATTCTTTCTCAAATCTTCTTTTCTCTAAATTCCTGTTTCTTGCCAACTACTGAAATTTATGTATTCTTTCTTTTTTTTTTTATCTTCATTTTATTGAGATATATTCACATACCACACAGTCATACAAAACAAATTGTACTTTCGATTGTTCACAGTACCATTACATAGTTCTACATTCATCACCTAAATCAATCCCTGACACCTTCATTAGCACACACACAAAAATAACAAGAATAATAATTAGAGTGAAAAAGAGCAATTGAAGTAAAAAAGAACACTGGATACCTTTGTCTGTTTGTTTCCTTCCCCTTTTTTTCTACTCATCCATCCATAAACTAGACAAAGTGGAGTGTGGTCCTTATGGCTTTCCCAATCCCATTGTCACCCCTCATAAGCTACATTTTTATACAACTGTCTTCGAGATTCATGGGTTCTGGGTTGTAGTTTGATAGTTTCAGGTATCCACCACCAGCTACCCCAATTCTTTAGAACCTAAAAAGGGTTGTCTAAAGTGTGCATAAGAGTGCCCACCAGAGTGACCTCTCGGCTCCTTTTGGAATCTCTCTGCCACTGAAGCTTATTTCATTTCCTTTCACATCCCCCTTTTGGTCAAGAAGATGTTCTCCGTCCCACGATGCCAGGTCTACATTCCTCCCTGGGAGTCATATTCCACGTTGCCAGGGAGATTCACTCCCCTGGGTGTCTGATCCCACGTAGGGAGGAGGGCAGTGATTTCACCTTTCAAGTTGGCTTAGCCAGAGAGAGAGAGGGCCACATCTGAGCAACAAAGAGGCATTCGGGATGAGGCTCTTAGGCACAACCATAGGGAGGCCTAGCCTCTCCTTTGCAGCAACCGTCTTCCCAAGGGTAAAACCTATGGTAGAGGGCTCAACCCATCAAACCACCAGTCCCCTATATCTGTGGTCATGTTAGCAACCATCGAGGTGGGGTAGGCGAATACCCTTGCATTCTCCACAGGCTCCTCAAGGGGGCACTGCATCTTTTTTTCCTTGTTTTTCTTCTTTTTTTTTTAACTTTCCCTTCTTTTTTAAATCAACTGTATGAAAAAAAAAAGTTAAAAAGAAAACAAACATACAATAAAAGAACATTTCAAAGAGACCATAACAAGGGAGTAAGAAAAAGACAACTAACCTAAGATAACTGCTTAACTTCCAACATGTTCCTACTTTACCCCAAGAAAGTTACCTAATATAGCAACATTTCTGTGAACTTGTTCCTACTATATCCATCAGAAATTAACAGACCATAGTCATTCCTGGGCATCCCCAGAACGTTAAATAGCTTATCTGTTCTTCTTGGATTATTGTTCCCCCTTCCTTAATTGCTCTCTACTGCTAGTTCCCCTACATTCTACATTATAAACCATTTGTTTTACATTTTTCAAAGTTCACATTAGTGGTAGCATATAATATTTCTCTTTTTGTGCCTGGCTTATTTCGCTCAGCATTATGTCTTCAAGGTTCATCCATGTTGTCATATGTTTCACCAGATCGTTCCTTCTTACTGCCGCGTAGTATTCCATCGTGTGTATATACCACATTTTATTTATCCACTCATCTGTTGAAGGACATTTGGGTTGTTTCCATCTCTTGGCAATTGTGAATAATGCTGCTATGAACACTGGCGTGCAGATATCTGTTTGTCTCACTGCTTTCTGATCTTCCGGGTATATACCGAGAAGTGCAATCGCTGGATCGAATGGTAACTCTATATCTAGTTTTCCAAGGAAGTGCCAGACTGACTTCCAGAGTGGCTGAACCATTATACAGTCCCACCAACAATGAATAAGAGTTCCAATTTCTCCACATCCCCTCCAGCATTTGTATTTTCCTGTTTGTTTAATGGCAGCCATTCTAATCGGTGTTAGATGGTATCTCATTGTGGTCTTAATTTGCATCTCTCTAATAGCTAGTGAAGCTGAACATTTTTTCATGTGTTTCTTGGCCATTTGTATTTCCTCTTCAGAGAACTGTCTTTTCATATCTTTTCCCCATTTTATAATTGGGCTGTCTGTACTATTGTCATTGAGTTGTAGGATTTCTTTATATATGCAAGATGTCAGTCTTTTGTCAGATACATGGTTTCCAAAAATTTTTTCCCATTGAGTTGGCTGCCTCTTTACCTTTTTGAGAAATTCCTTTGAGGTGCAGAAACTTCTAAGCTTGAGGAGTTCCCATTTATCTATTTTTTCTTTTGTTGCTTGTGCTTTGGGTATAAAGTCTAGGAAGTGTCTGCCTAATACAAGGTCTTGAAGATGTTTTCCTACGTTATCTTCTAGGAGTTTTATGGAACTTTCTTTTATATTGAGATCTTTGGTCCATTTTGAGTTAATTTTTGTGTAGGGGGTGAGGTAGGGGTCCTCTTTCATTCTTTTGGATATGGATATCCAACTCTCCCAGCCCCATTTGTTGAAAAGACCATTATGGCTCAGTTCAGTGACTTTGGGGGCCTTATCAAAGATCAGTCGGCCATAGATCTGAGGGTCTGTCTCTGAATTCTCAATTCGATTCCATTGATCTATATGTCTATCTTTGTGCCAGTACCATGCTGTTTTGGCAACTGTGGCTTTATAATAAGCTTCAAAGTCAGGGAGTGTAAGTCCTCCCACTTCGTTTTTCTTTTTTAGAGTGTCTTTAGCAATTCGAGGCATCTTCCCTTTCCAAATAAATTTGATAACTAGCTTTTCCAAGTCTGCAAAGTAGGTTGTTGGAATTTTGATTGGGATTGCATTGAATCTGTAGATGAGTTTGGGTAGAATTGACATCTTAATGACATTTAGCCTTCCTATCCATGAACATGGAATGTTTTTCCATCTTTTAAGGTCCCCTTGTATTTCTTTTAGTAGAGTTATGTAGTTTTCTTTGTATAGGTCTTTTACATCTTTGGTTAAGTTTATTCCTAGGTACTTGATTTTTTTAGTTGCTATTGAAAATGGTATCTTTTTCTTGAGTGTCTCTTCAGTTTGTTCATTTCTAGCATATAGAAACATTACTGACTTATGTGCATTAATCTTGTATCCCGCTACTTTGCTAAATTTGTTTATTAGCTCTAGTAGCTGTATCGTCGATTTCTCAGGGTTTTCTAGATGTAAGATCATATCATCTGCAAACAATGACAGTTTTACTTCTTCTTTTCCAATTTGGATACCTTTTATTTCTTTGTCTTGCCGGATTGCCCTGGCTAGCACTTCCAGCACAATGTTGAATAACAGTGGTGACAGTGGGCATCCTTGTCTTGTTCCTGATCTTAGAGGGAAGGCTTTCAGTCTCTCACCATTGAGTACTATGCTGGCTGTGGGTTTTTCGTATATGCTCTTTATCATGTTGAGGAAGTTTCCTTCAATTCCTACCTTTTGAAATGTTTTTATCAAAAAGGGATGTTGGATTTTGTCAAATGCTTTTTCAGCATCTATTGAGATGATCAATTGATTTTTCCCTTTCGAGTTTTTAATGTGTTGTAATACATTGATTGTTTTTATTATGTTGAACCATCCTTGCATGCCTGGAATGCACCCCACTTGGTCATAGTGTATGATTTTTTTAATGTGTCTTTGGATTCGATTTGCAAGTATTTTGTTGAGGATTTTTGCGTCTATATTCATTAGGGAGATTGGCCGGTAGTTTTCCTTTTTTGTAGCATCTTTGCCTGGTTTTGGTATTAGATTGATGTTAGCTTCATAAAATGAGTTAGGTAGTGTTCCATTTTCTTCAATGTTTTGAAAGAGTTTGAGTAAGATTGGTGTCAGTTCTTTCTGGAAAGTTTGGTAGAATTCCCCTGTGAAGCCATCTGGCCCTGGGCATTTATTTGTGGGAAGATTTTTGATGACTGATTGGATCTCTTTGCTTGTGATGGGTTGGTTGAGGTCTTCTATTTCTTCTCTGGTCAGTCTAGGTTGTTCATATGTTTCCAGGAAATTGTCCATTTCTTCTACATTATCCAGTTTGTTGCCATACAGTTGTTCATAATATCCTCTTATAATTTTTTTAATTTCTTCAGGATCTGCAGTTATGTCACCTTTTTCATTCATTATTTTGTTTATATGGGTCTTCTGTCTTTTTGATTTTGTCAGTCTAGCTAGGGGCTTGTCAATCTTGTTGATCTTCTCAAAGAACCAACTTTTGGTGATATTTATCCTCTCTATTGTTTTTTTGTTCTCTATGTCATTTATTTCTGCTTTAATCCTTGTTATTTCTTTTCTTCTACTTGGTTTAGGATTGGTTTGCTGTTCATTTTCTAGCTTCTTCAGTTGATCCATTAGTTCTTTGATTTTGACTCTTTCTTCCTTTTTAATATATGCGTTTAGTGCTATAAATTTCCCCCTTAGCACTGCTTTTGCTGCATCCCATAGGTTTTGGTATGTTGTGTTCTCATTTTCATTCGTCTCTATATATTTAGCAATTTCTCTTGCTATTTCTTCTTTAACCCACTGATTGTTTAGGAGTGTGTTGTTTAACCTCCAGGTATTTGTGAATTTTCTAAGTCTCTGATGGTTATTGACTTCTAATTGTATTCCATTGTGGTCAGAGAATGTGCTTTGAATAATTTCAATCTTTTTAAATTTATTGAGGCTTGTTTTATGTCCCAGCATATGATCTATTCTGGAGAAAGTTCCGTGAGCACTAGAAAAGTATGTGTATCCTGGTGATTTGGGATGTAATGTCCTGTATATGTCTGTTAAATCTAATTCATTTATCAGATTGTTTAGGTTTTCAATTTCCTTATTGGTCTTCTGTCTGGTTGATCTATCTATAGGAGAGAGTGATGTGTTGAAGTCTCCCACAATTATTGTGGAAACATCAATTGCTTCCTTTAGTTTTGCCAGTGTTTCTCTCATGTATTTTGTGGCACCTTGATTGGGTGCCTAGACATTTACGATTGTTATTTCTTCTTGCTGAATTGCCCCTTTTATTAGTATGTAGTGGCCTTCTTTGTCTCTCAAAACATCCCTGCATTTGAAGTCTATTTTATCTGAGATTAATATTGCTACACCTGCTTTCTTTTGGCTGTAGCTTGCATGAAATATTTTTTTCTATCCTTCCACTTTCAGTTTCTTTGTGTCCCTGTGTCTAAGATGAGTCTCTTGTATGCAACATATTGATGGTTCATTTTTTTTGATCCATTCTGCGAATCTATATCTTTTAATTGGGGAGTTTAATCCATTTACATTCAACGTTATAACCGTGAAGGCATTTCTTGAATCGGCCATCTTATCCTTTGGTTTATGTTTGTCATATTTTCCCCCTCTGTCTATTAATATCCTTTATTGTACCCATACCGAATCTCTTTAGTACTGAATCTTTCTCCAAGTCTCTCTGTCCTGTCTTTGTTTCTCTGTCTGTAGGGCTCTCTTTAGTATCTCCAGTAGGGCAGGTCTCTTGTTAGCAAATTCTCTCAGCATTTGTTTGTCTGTGAAAAATTTAAGCTCTCCCTCAAATTTGAAGGAGAGCTTTGCTGGATAAAGTATTCTTGGCTGGAAATTTTTCTCACTCAGAATTTTAAATATATCGTGCCACTGCCTTCTTGCCTCCATGGTGGCTGCTGAGTAGTCACTACTTAGTCTTATGCTGTTTCCTTTGTATGTGGTGAATTGCTTTTCTCTTGCTGCTTTCAGAACTTGTTCCTTCTCTTCTGTGTTTGACAGTGTGATCAGAATATGTCTCGGAGTGGGTTTATTTGGATTTATTCTATTTGGAGTTCGCTGAGCATTTATGATTTGTGTATTTATGTTGTTTAGAAGATTTGGGAAGTTTTCCCCAACAATTTCTTTGAATACTCTTCCTAGACCTTTACCCTTTTCTTCCCCTTCTGGGACACCAATGAGTCTTATATTTGGACGTTTCATATTATCTATCATATCCCTGAGGTCCATTTCGATTTTTTCAATTTTTTTCCCCATTCTTTCTTTTATGCTTTCATTTTCCATTCTGTCATCTTCCAGGTCACTGATTCGTTGTTCAACTTCCTCTAGTCTTGTACTATGAGTGTCCAGAATCTTTTTAATTTGGTCAACAGTTTCTTTAATTTCCATAAGATCATCCATTTTTTTATTTAGTCTTGCAATGTCTTCTTTATGCTCTTCTAGAGTCTTCTTGATTTCCTTTATATCCCGTACTATGGTCTCATTGTTCAGCTTTAGTTCTTTGAGTAGCTGCTATAGGTGCTGTGTCTCTTCTGGTATTTTGATTTGGGTGCTTGGGCTTGGGTTATCCATATCGTCTGCTTTTTTCATATGCTTTATAATTTTCTGTTGTTTTTGGCCTCGTGGCATTTGCTGAACTTGATAGGCTTCTTTTAGGGTTTGTAGACCTATTGAAGTCCTTATCTCTAATTTATCAGATCTACAGCTTCGTGGAGTACACTTTCTTTAACTAACCAGTAGGTGGCGTCCACGAGTCTCCTGTCCTCCACAAGCCAGTTCTCCCCTGCTTAGCCTTTTTGGTGAGTGGGGGAGTGAGTCTTGTGGGGCCCAATTGGTGTACCAAGCTTGCGTGTGTAGTTGGTGTTGCCTGCCCTGTATGTGGGGCGTGTTTCTGGGCAGTCGGGGAGGGGGGGTGGCCCTAACAATCAAATCTCCCTGGTGATCCTAGAGTTTTAAAGCTGCTGCAATAGTGTAATCCTTCAGTTCAGTCCTGCCACAGTTTGTCTCTGCCACTGACCCACAAGTCCTTGGTATTGGCGTATGGCTCCTGAGACTTGCAAGTGGGCCCCTCTTCCAGGCTGTGCACCCCGGGTCCTCTGTTGAGGGATGACTGTGCTATGTCACAGGTGAGTGCCGTCCCCCCAGGGCAGTTCTGGGCTGCTGGGCTGTGTAGGGAGGCTCCCAGTCTGCTCAAATGATGGCTGAATGGGGCTTTGTTAATTCATACTGCTCCACCTTCCCAACTCTGGGACAATCAGCTGAGGTTGCAGGGAAGGCTAATGTCCACGCCCAGTTTTGTGGTGTGTGCCTGTTATTTGAAGCGCTTCCGTCACACTGGGTTGTCTGGGGCAGCTCTGGGCTATGGGGCTGGCGATGGGCAGGAGTGTTTCCTGTCCACCAGGATGATGGCTGTGAGTGGACACCCCCCTTTTCTTGGGAAGTTGTGGTGTTTAGTGAATTTTCTCAGCCACTGGGTTATTGCCTTTTGTCTCAGAGCTCTCTTAGTTCTGCTCTTGACTTGACATGCCCACATTGAAAGTCTTTGAAGCTTTCTGTATTGGGCTTCTTAGAGTAATTGTTTTAGAAAAAGAAAAAAGGATTAAAAAAAAAAAAAAAGGGCCCTCCTCAGAGATCTAATGGGTTATTGAAATGCTAATAGACAAAGCAACCAGGGCCATTAAGGAAAGGTCCACAGGGCAGAGAGATCAGCTTTTCTTCAGGATTTGCATATGCGCCTCAAGGCCTGAGCTCCGCCCTTCCCCTTTCTGTGTTCACCAGAACTCCAAAAATCCTCTGCTTTTATTTTGGAGTTTTTCGTGTTGTTTTTTTTTTTCTATGCCTGTCTCCTCTGTGCTGGGCTGGCTGCTCTCAGATTCTCTGGTGTCTGGTCTCAGTCTATCTATGGTTGGAGTCTGGATCAGTAGAATGAGTTTCCGATAAGGGCTGCCACTGCAGTTCTCCCTTCTCCTTCCCGGAGCTGACAGCCCCTCCTCCCATGGGACTGAGCCTGGCAGGGAGGGGCGCGGGTCCCCTGGCCGCAAAAACTTACAGATTTCGCTGATCTCAGCAGTTTGACATTTTCATGAGTGTTGTATGAAGTATGCCCAAAGACAGATTGCTCTGTGGTGTCCAGTCCACGCAGTTCCTGGCTTTCTCACAAGATTATTTATTAAATGGTTACCAAAAGTGTTGCAACCAGAGGCTTGCAGGAACCTGACCTTGTATTTCCCCTAGAAGTAATGGTTCAGTACTCAATAATTCAGTGTTCTCAGCAACTTTACAGAGTATAACTATTGAAACCAGCAAGAATCAACTCTACCACATTTTTTGTATCCGTTCTTCTGTTTGTTTATCTATATTTGTTGATGGACACTTGGCTTGTTTCCAATCCACAACTGACTATTGTGAATAATGCTGAATGAACACTGGTATACAGGTATCTGTTTGAGTTCCTGTTTTCAATTCTTCTGGATATATACTTAGGAGTGTAATTGCTGAATCATAGGGTAATTTTATATTTAACTTGTTGAAACTGGCAAACTTTTCTCCAGAATAGCTGCACCATTTGACATTCCTATCAGCAATGCGCAAGAGTTCCAATTTCTCCAAATCATCACCAACATTTATTATTTTATCTTGTTAGTTTTTTTGTATATAATAGCCCTTCTAGAGGGTGTAAAGTGGTATCTTGTGATTTTGATTTGCATTTCCCCAATAACTAATGATATTCAAAATCTTTTCATGTACATATCAGCTATTTGTATTTCTTCTTTAGAGAAATACCTATTGAAGAACTTTGACTATAAATTGGATTGTCTATTTGTTGTTGATTGGTAGGAATTATTCATATATTCTGAATATCAAGCCTTACCAAGTACATGAAATACAAATATTTTTTCTCCCATTATGTGGGCTGTCTTATTATGTTCTTGATAATATCCTTTGATGCACAAAACTTTATTATTTTGATAAAGTACAATTTATGTAATTTTTATTTTCCTAACCATGCTTTTGATGTCATATCTAAGAATCCATTGCCAAAATCAAGTCCATTTACATGTTCCCTATATTATCTTCTAAGAGTTTTATGGTTTGAGCTGTTATATTTAGGGTGCTGATTCATTTTGAATTAATTTTTGTATATGTCATTAGATAGGTTCAAAGTGTATCAACTTGCATTTGTAAATCCTGTTTTCACAGCACCGTTTGTTGAAGAAACTATTTTTTTCTCCATTGCATGGACATGTCACCCTTGTCAAAATCAATTGTCCGTAGATGTATGGGCTTATTCCTGGATTCTAAATTCTACTCTATTAGTCTATATGCCTATCCTTATACTATTTTGATAACTGCAGCTTTGTAGTAAGTTTTGAAATGGGGAAATGTGAGTTCTCCAACTTTGTTTTTCTTTTTCAAGACGTTTTGGCTATTACTGGCACCTTGAAGTTCCCTATTCTTATGAAAATTGGCTTTTCCATTTCTACAAAATTGGCAGCTGGAATCTTGATTGGGATTGCGTTGAATCTGTTGATCATTTTGGGTAATATTGACATCTGTTAGGGACTAGAGAATGTACACAACAAAAGTCATGTTCAAGTCTTAACTCACAATTTCTTTGCTGTGAATCAATTTGTCAATAGGAACTTTGAAAATTTCTTTTTTTTAGTTAAGCTGTAGCAAAACCAAATGAAGGTGGACATTATTAACCATTAACGTAGCAACATAAGACCTCTCCTGGAAAACTCTTCCTGCAGAATCAACTAATAAAAGGACAAATCCCACTTGCTTCGAACTCTGGAGGATGATAGAGTCTAGAGAAGGACTCTACGTATGCTGAATCAAAGAAAAATAAAAATAATCTCCAAGATCAGGAAGGAAACTTCCATCTCAGACACACCCATCCTGTTAAATCCACCTCCCTCAGTCCTGCACAGCTTGGGAGTCATGCAGAGGCAGAAGAGCCTGGGTCCCTCCAGCCATGGATACTAGACTACAGAGCCACTTACAGCAGTGAGGTAGAACTCTGCACATTCAGGCACAGGGACCCAAGTCCACAGAGATGCAGGGTGGAACATCAGACACTAAGACATGCTGCATACAAATGAGCCCCCGGGGGGGGGGGATAAAAAAGAGAGAGAGACAGTACACTGCAGAAATGTTGCAAGAGGTGTGTGAACTCAATCCAATTTCTGTTCCCTGGGCCACCTGAACACAAAGTGGACTTCTCTAGAATGATCCACCTTTCTGGATCAACCCCATCTGGCTCCCTGGAGTGGGATACACTAACAGGGAAGAAACTGAAAGCAGAAAAGCCTCAAGGGGAAAAAAAAGTGTGGGAAAACTGAATTGCTAAAACACAGAATGGGTCCCAGAACTGAAAAGTTAAGGAAAAGGGTGCCAGAGGAAGAGAATTTAAACAAATCATAGGACCTGGGGAGAAAAATCTGCACAAAAACAAACAGAACAGATCAAGATTCCTAAAGAAGGAGCAGAGGAAAGAAAGGTTTCTCCTGCAGGTGAAACAATTGCACAAAAAGTGCAACCATAAAAAGTGTACTGCATATTTAGGGAAAGAAAAACATGAAGAACTAGAACACTGAGAAAATCTGAACAGTTAAACACAGGCTCCTCTATGTCTAGAATAAGTTGGACCAAGCATCAAAGAAGAGCCTTAATATAAAGACAATCAACAATATAGCCATAGAAAAGAGGAAGAAACTGACCTTCAGTGTAAATAAGTCAAGATAATCAGATGCCCATACATCAGCAAAGAAATTACAAGCCACAATAAGAAAATGGAAAATATGGTTCAATCCAGTTAGCAAATTAAAACTCAGAGGAGACAGAGAATTTGGCACAACTAAACAAAGAAGTTGAAACAAATCTCCTAAATCAATTCAAGGACATGAAGGAAAATATGGATATGGACCTAAAAGATATTGAGAAGACAATGGGTGAGCAAAAAGAATAATTAGAAAGTATTAAAAGAAATATAACAAATTATGGGGATGAAAGGCACAATAATAGAGATTAAAAATAGACTAGAGTGGTACAACAGCAGAATTGCACAGGCAGAAGAAAAAAATCAAATTAGAACACAGGATGATCAAAATCATAATAGAAAGAGAGATAAAAGAATAGAAAAAATTGAGAAGTGTCTCAGGGATTTGAGTGACAGCATAAAGTGCACACACATATGTGTCATGGATGTCTCAGAAGAAGAGAGGGAAAAGGAGCTGAAAGAATATTTGAGGAAATAATGGCTGAGAATTTCCCAACTGTTATGAAAGACATACATGTCCATGAAAACCAATGTACTCCAAACTGAATAAATCCTAAAGACTTATTCCAAGACACATACTAATCAGAATATCAAATGCCAAAGATAAAGATAGAATTATGAAAGCATCAAGAGAAAAGTTATTTGTTGTATATAAGATATCCTCAATAAGACGAAATATGGATTTCTCATCAGAAATCATGGAGGAGAGAAGGCACTGGTATGATATACTTAAGGTACTGAAAGAGAAAAACTGCCAGTCAAAAATGTTTTATCCGGCAAAACTGTCCTTCAAACATGAGGGAGAGTTTAAAATATTCCCAGATGAACAGAAACTGAGAGAGGTTGTCAACAAAAGACCTGGCCTACAAGAGTTACTAAAGAGAGTTCTGGAGTTTGAAAGGAAAGACAGGAAAGAGTGGCTTGGAGTAGTATGAAGAAATGATGTACAGTAAGGGTAACTAAAAGGATAAATGAAAAACCCAACAGTACTGTATCATCAGTATACCACTCTTTTTAATTCCTGTAAGTGTCAGAATACAATTGAAAGAGACAAAAGCATATTTGCTGATAATGGACATGCAAAATATAAAGAGGTAGAGTGTGACACAATCAACATGAGGAGGGGAAATGGAAGGATATGGGAGCAGAGAGTGTGTATCCTCTCTGGGAGACAGTTGCTATCTTTTCATATTAGTAGATTGTTGATGTACAAGGGTAACCAAAAAGAAGGTATTTTAAAAATATACAGAAACAGAAAAGAGGCAGGGATAAGTCAGATACATCACAAAAAAATCAGCTATACATAAAAAGAGGTTGTAAAAGAAAAGAGAGGATAAAAAGGTATGACATATAAAAAACAAAGGACAAAATGGCTGAAGTAAGTACTGCAATTACAGTAATGACACAATGTTAATGGATTAAACCCCCCAATCAAAAGACACAGATTGGCAGAATGGTTAAAAAAGCCAGATCCAACTTTATGTTCACAAGAGACTCACCTTAGACCCAATGACTCATGCAGGTTGAAACTGAAAGGATATTAAAAGATATTCTATGCAAATAACCAAAAAGAACTGGGGTAGCTATTCTAATATCAGGCAAAATAGACTTTAAGTCAAAAAGCTGTTATAAGAGACAAATAAGGACACCAAATATTAATAAAAGAGGAATTCCACCAAGAAGAAATGACAATCACAAATATTTATGCACCTTACCACAGTGCCCCAAAATACATGAGGCAACCACTGGCAAAACTGAAGGGAGAAATACACGTCTCTACAATAATAGTTGGAAACTTTAACACACCACTCTTATCAGTGGATGAAACATCTAAACAGAAGATCAGTAAGGAAATAGCCTAAATAATTTGGTACATGAACTAGACCTAACAGATATATATAGTACATGGTATCACAAAACAGCAGGATATAAATTCTTCTCAACTACTCATGGATCATTCTCCAGGATACATCACATGTTGGGTCACAAAACAGGTCTTAATAAATTTTGAAAATATCTTGAGATAAATGAAAATGAGAACACAACATATCAAAACTTTTACTCCGTTATACAGGGAAGGCAGTGCTGAGAGGGAAATTAAGATCCCTAAATGTCTACATTAAGTAGGAAGAAAAAGCTAAAATCAAAGAAATAATCAAACTACTGGAGAATCTATAGAAAGAACAGCAACCTAATCCCAAAGCAAGCAGAAGGAAAGAAATTAAGATTAGGGGAGAAATAAATTACATTGATAACAAGAAAAAAAATAGAGAATCAATAAAACCAAAAGTTGGTTCTTTGAGAAGATCAATAAACTTGACAAACCCTTAGTGAGACTGATAGAGAAAAAAGAGAGAGAGCAGATGCAAATAAATAAAGTCAGAAATGAGAGGAGGACATTTGTACTGACCACACAAATAAAAAAGATCATAAGTGGATACTATGAATAACTGTATGCCAATGACAAGCCAACGTAGATGAAATAGACAATCTCCTAGAAACACATGAACAGCCTACATTGACTCTAGAGGAAACAGTAGAGTTCAACAAACCAATCAGAAAAGTAAAGAAATAGTCAGACATCAAAAACTTCCCAAGAAAGAAAAGCCCAGGGCTAGATGGCTTCACAGGTGAATTCTACCAATCATTTAAAAAAGAATTAATACCAACCTTTCTCAAACTCTTCCAAAAAACTGAAGACGAGGGAACTCTACCTAAATCGTTCTCTGAAGCCAACATCACCCTAATACCAAAGCCTGATAAAGATACTACAAGAAAAGAAAATTACAGATCAATCTCTCTAATGAATATAGATGCAAAAATCCTCAAGAAAATACTTGCAAATTGAATCCAGCATCACATTAAAATAATTATACACATAATCAGGTGGGTTTTATTTCACATATGCAAGGGTGGTTCCACATAAGAAAATCAATTAATGTAATACACTACATTAACAACTAAAAGGGGAAAAACCACATGATCATCTCATTTGAAGCAGAAAAGGCATTTGACAAAATCCAGCATGCTTTCTTGTTGGAAACACTTCAAAAGGTAGGAATCAGAGGAAACTTCCTCAACATGATAAAGGGCTTATATGAAAAACCCACAGCTAACATCTACTCAAAGGTGAGAGACTGAAAGCTTTCCCTCTAAGATCTTGAAAAAGACAAAGGTGCTCCATTGTCACCACTATTATTCAAACTTATGCTAGAAGTTCTAACAAGAGCAATTAGACAAGGAAAAGGAATGGAAGGCATCCAGATCAGAAAGGAAGCAGTAAAACTTTCACTATTTCCAGAAGACACGATCCTACATTTGGAAAGTACCAAAAAATCTATGAGAAAGATACAAGAGCTAATAAGTGACTTCAGCAAAGTGGTAGGATATAAGATTGTTCTGGTTTGCTAAAGCTGCCAGAAAGCAAAATACCAGAAATGGATTGGCTTTTATAAAGGGGGTTTATTAGGTTACAAATTTATAGTCCTAAGGCGATAAAAGTGTCCAAAGTAAGGCATCAACAAGAGAATACCTTCACTGAAGAACAGCTGATGGCATCTAGAACACCTCTGTCAGCTGGGAAGGCACATGGCTGGTGTCTGCTGGTCCTTTGCTTCTGGGTTCTGGTTTCAAAATGGCTTTCTCCAAAAGGTCCCTGGGCTTCTGTCTCCCTTAACTTCTCTATCTCAGCTCCGATGCATCTTTGCTTGTTCTCCCAGGGCGTTTCTCTCTAAGCTTCTGGGGATCCTCTCTTAGCTTCTCTGGGGCAAACTCTGGGCTTCATCTCTTAGCTTAGCACCTCCAAATGTCTTTCTGTCTCCGCATCTCCAAGTGTGTTGGTCTTTGTCAGCCCTGAGGCGCCCCCTCTCCTTCTCTCTCTGTCTCTCCCTCCCCCCTTGCTCCCTCCCTTCCTCTGTCTCCCCCTCTCTCTCTCTGCTATGCTCTCTTAGAGATTCCAGTAAACTAATCAAGACCCACCTTGAATGGACAGGGTCACACCTCCATGGAAATAATCTAATCAAAAGGTCCCACCCACAATAGGTCTGCCCCCACAAGGTTGCATTAAAGAACATGGCTTTTTTGGGGGGTACGTAAGAGAGTCAAGCCAGTGCAAAGATCAACAAGCAAATTCAGTAGTGATTCTATACACTAGTAATGAGCAATCTTAGTAGGAACTCAAGAAAAAATGCCATTTACAATAGCAACTAAAAGAATCAAATATCTAGGAATAAATTTAACCAAGATGTAAAGGACCTGTATTCAGAAAACCACAAAACATTGCTATAAGAAATAAAGCAGCCCTAAATACATGGAAAGATCTTCTGTGTTCATGGTTTGGAAGACTAGATTTCGTTATGATATCAATTGTACCCAAATTAATTTACACAATTAACTCAATCCCAACAGCCTACCTTGAGGAAATGGAAAAGCCAATTTATTTGGAAGGATAAGGGGCTCCAAATAGCCAAAAGCATTTTTAAAAAGGAGAACAAATTGCAGGACTCACATTTTCTGATTTAAAAGCATACTACAAAGTTACAGTGGTCAAAACAACATGGTACTGGCATAAATATGGAAATATTGATCAATGGAACCAAGTTGGGAGTTCAGAAATAGACCTGCATATTTATGATGAATTGATCTTTGTAAAGGCTTTCAAATCTACTCAACTGTGACAAAGCAGTCTCTTCAACAAATGGTGCTGGAAGAACTGGATATCCATATCCAAAGGAATGAAAGAGGACCCCTGTCTCACACCTTATATAAAAACTTAACTCAGGATGGGTCAATGACCTAAGAATAAAGGCCAGAACCATAAAACTCCTAGAAGAAAATGTAGGGAAGCAGCTTCAAGAGCTTGTGATAGGTGGTGCTTCCTTAGACTTTACTCCAAAACACAAGCAATGAAAGAAAAAAATAGAGAAGTGGGATCTTCTCAAAATAGAAGAATTTTATTCTTCAAAGGAATTTGTCAAAAAGATGAAAAGGCAGCCTACTCAATGGGAAAAAATATTTGGAAACCACATACCCAATAAGGGTTAAATATCCAGCATATATAAAGAAATCCAAGAACTCAACAATAAAAAGACAAACAACCCAATTAAAAATGGGCCAAAGACTTGAATAGGTATTTTTCCAAACAGGAAATACAAATGGTTAAAAAGCACATGAAAAGATGGTCAACATCACTAGCTATTAGGGAAATGCAAATCAAAACCACAATGAGACATCATTTTATACCTACTAGAATGACTACTATTAAACAGAAAACTACAAATGTTGGAGAAGATGTGGAGAAACAGGAACACTTTTTTCACTGCTGGTGGGAATATAAAATTGCATAGCTGCTATGGAGGATGTTTGGCTGCTCCTCAGGAAGCTTAGAACCACCATATGATCTGGCAGTTCCACTACTAGGTATATTTCAGGAGAACTGAAAGTGGGTACACAAAGAGAGATTTGCACAATGATATTCATAGCAGCATTATTCATAATTGCCAAAAGATGGAAACAGCCTAAGTGTCCATCAGCTGATGAATGGGTAAACAAAATTTGGTGCATACATACAATAGAATATTATTCAGCTCTAAGAAGAAATGAAGTCCTGATTCATCCAACAACATGGATTTACCTTGAGTACATTATGTTGAGTGAAGTGACACAAAAGGACAAATATTGTATGATCTCACTAATATGAATTAAATACAGTGAGCAAACTCATGGAATTAATAACTAGAACACAGGTTTACCTGAAGATACAAAAAGGGTAGAGAATGAGCAGACAATGCTTAAGGTGTACAGGATGTTTAATATTGTTGAGGGTGAATATTTGGAAATGGATAGAGGCAATGGTAGCACAGTATGTGAGTGTAAATACCAGCACTGATTCATGCGTGTGACAGCAGTTGAAAGGAGAAGTTTAGGGTCGTATATGTTACTAGAAGGTAAACTAGTGGGTGAAACATCAGACTGTATAACATAGTGAACACTGTTTTGGATGATGAAGGTGGTGAATAGTACAAATACAAGAATGTACTAGAACAAATGTATGAACTAGAACAAATTATGTCACTATTACAGGTGTGACTAATAGGGTGGTATATGCTTAAAAATACATCTAATGCAAACTATGGACTATAGTTAACAGGAATATATAATGTTCTTCCATCAATAGTAACAAAGGTATCACTGTCAATAATAGGGTGCTATAAGGGATATGGGGTTTTTCTTCTTGGAGCAGTGAAAATGTTTTGAAATTGATTGTGGTGATGAAAGCATAACTGTGACTATACTGAGAGCCACTGATTGTACACGTTGGATGGACTGTATGGTGTATGAATAAAACTTGTCACGAGTTTGTCTCTTTATACCTCAAACCTGTCATCTCCGTTAGAAAAGGCCTGAACCTGATCAGGTCGTGATTCAGTTGGTTTGGGCTTCAAGTAACCTCCCACTCAAATAAGTATAGGGACAGACAATGGTTTAAAAGAGCACTCAAAACAAGAATTCAAATTCAACACATTTTTACTGAAGGAGCACTTAGGGTTAAAGGAACAAGTTTACAATGTAAAAATCAATTGATACATTATCAAGCCTGGGAACTTCTGCCCCTTCCAGATGCAGCTGGATATGAGATCAGAAGCCCTCTACAGTCTAGTTAGAGTATTTATAGAGCCCTTGATTCAGGATGCATTCAATTAAGTCATTTTCTATTTTATGTTTGAATCACAGGTGGTTAACTACAGGTTGTGAACTTTAGGTGGTGAATTATGCATGGTAAATTACCAAGGAGGATATTTACAGCACTATCAAAGATTCAAACTTAACCTTGAATTTTTGCAGAACTTTACTGAAAACATTTCTACTAATTAAGCTATGACTTCTGTAAGAATAATATAACATAACTTTTGCTTAAAAATTAGAAGAGAGATTACTATTATTATATCTAACTTATTAGCATGGTTTTCTTATTTCATTCTATAATTAGTCTAGTCATTACATTATATTATGTCCCTCACTTCCTCCTTAGGCCTGTTTAGCCTCTACCTCAGTACAGTCTTCTAAAAAAGGACTCAAAGGATGTGAATTATCTGTCCCAGTTATTATAGGAAGGCCTTTCCACTTTCTATCATTTGGGAATGTACTTGGGTGTTTTGGGGAAAAGTTCTGTTAGATGGGCTTCTATATTAGAAGGAATAACTGGTCTTCACTATCAGAACAGAAGGCATCAGGTGGTCTGTGAGGGCTAAAGGCTCCACAGCTGCCTGACTCTTACATACAGGGGAAGTCAGCACTTTCATTTTCAGATTCCTCCATAGAGATATTATCCTGCAACAAGCTGCTTTAAGAAATTTTTAAAAAAAGATTGACAAGACCCAGTGTTGGCTGGGATGTGGAACAAATGGAGTTCCTGTCTGTCTTAAATTGCTAGGCTGCTGGAAGCTGATACCATGAAATGTGTTGGCTTTAACAGTGGGAATTTATTAGCTTAATACACATAAAGTTTTGAGGCTGAGAAAAATGTCCAAATCAAGGCATCATCAGACAGTGTTTTCTTCCCAAAGACCAGCTGCCAGCATCCTTGGGTCCTCTGTCACAGGGTGAGCCACATGGCAGCATCTGCTGGTCTCTCCCTTCGCTCCCAGGTTGCTCTGCTTTAGCTTCTTGCTTCTGTGGCTTCCTCTCTCTGTCTCTCATTCTCTTATAACGAACCCCAGTAATAGATTTAAGACCAACCTTGAGCCATGCCTTAATGAAAGTAACCTCACCAAAGGTCCTACTTACAATAGGTTTACACCTATGGGAATGGATTAGCTTTAAGAACATGATTTTCTAGGGTACATATAATACCAAATCACCACACTATCCATTGTTGGTGAGAACACAACACGGTACAGATACTTTGGGAAAGTGCAGTTTATTAAAAAGCAAAATATACATCTACCATATAACACTGAAATTCCACTCTTACTTACTTACCCAAAGGAAATGAACTCATATTTCCATAGAGACTTTTTTTTTTATCATTACAGTTTATGTATTTTAGATCCTGTAGGAAGTAAATAGTGGAGTTACAAATCAAAAATACAGTGGTATTGGTATTTATATTTACCATGTGATCTTTACTGGAAACCTTTATTTCTTCATGTGGTTTCAGTCAATTGCTTAGTGTCCCTTCCTTTCTGCCTGCTCAATTCCTTTTAGCATTTCTTATAGGACTGATTACTGGTGATGAAGTCCCTCAGCTTTTGATTATCCGGGAGTGTTTTCATGTCCCCCTCATTTTTACCCTCCAGGTGTCTGTGAATTTTCTAAGTCTTTGATGGTTATTGATTTCTATTTGTATTCCATTGTGGTCAGGGAATGTGCTTTGAATAAAATCAATTTTTTTAAAAAAATTCATTGAGGCTTGCTTTATGTCCCAGCATATGGTCTATTCTGGAGAAAGATCTGTGATCACTAGAGAAGAATGTGTGTCTTGGTGATTTGGGATGTAATGTTCTATATATGTCTGTTAAATTTCTCTCTCTCTCTCTCTCTCTCTCTCTCTCTCTCTCTCTCCTGTCTTTGTTTCTCTGTCAGTAGGGCTCCCTTTAGTATCTGAAGTAGGGCAGGTCTTTTATTAGCAAAATCTCTCAGCATTTGTTTGTCTGTGAAAAATTTAAGCTCTCCCTCAAATTTGAAAGAGAGTTTTGCTGGATAAAGTATTCTTGGTTGGAAATTTTTCTCTCTCAGAATTTTAAATATGTCATGCCACTGCCTTCTTGCCTCCATGGTGGCCGCTGAGTAGTCACAACTTAGTGTTATGTTGTTTCCTTTGTATGTGGTAAATTGCTTTTCTCTTGCTGCTTTCAGAACTTGCTCCTTCTCTTCAGTATTTGACAGTCTGATTGGAATGTGTCTTGGAGTGGGTTTATTTGAATTTATTCTATTTGGAGTTTGCTGGGCATTTATGCTTTGTGTATTTATATTGTGTAGAAGGTTTGGAAAGTTTTCCCCAACAATTTCTTTGAATAGTCTTTCTAGACCTTTACCCTTCTCTTCCCCTTCTGGGACACCAATGAGTTTTAAATTAGGCGTTTTATTTTATCCGTCATATCCCTGAGATCCATTTCAATTTTTCCAATTTTTTTCCCCATTCTTTCTTTTGTTCTTTCATTTTCCACTCTGTGGTCATCAATGACACTGAATCATTGTTCAGCTTCCTCTAATCTTGTATTATGAGTATCCAATGTCTTTTTAATTTGGCCAACCGTTTCTTTATTTCCATAAGAGCTTCTATTTTTTTATTTACTCTTGCAATTTCTTCTTTATGCTCTTCTAGGGTCTTCTTTATGTCCTTTATATCCTGCGCGATGCTCTCATTGTTTGACTTTGGTTCTTTGATTAATTTGGTTCTTTGATTAATTGCACTGTGTCTCTTCTGATCTTCTGATTTGGGTGCTTGGGTTTGGGTTCTCCATATCATCTGGTTTTATCACATGCTTCAAGATTTTCTGTTGTTTTTGGCCTCTTGGCATTTGCTTTACTTGATAGGGTTCTTTTAGGATACGAAAAACACCACTCTCTAATTTGTCGGATCTGGTAGTGTACACTTTCTCTAATTAGCCAGCAGATGGCGTCTGCGAGTTCCCCTCAAGTCAGTTCTCCCCAACTTTGTCTTTGTGGTGTGTGGGGATCTGATTCTTTGTGAGGTTCAATTGGTGCACCAAGCTTGGGTGTTTTGTTGGTACTGTGCGCCCTGAATGTGGGGCTTGTGTCTGAGCGGTTAGGGAGGCAGGGCAGCTTTAATAATCAAACCTCCTATGTATCTCCATATATGTCTGTTAAATTTCTCTGTATCTCTCTCTCCATTCTTTGTTTCTCTGTCAGGAGGGTTCCCTTTAGTATCTGAAGGGACCTAGTATCTAGGTGTTTCTGGAGATTTAAGGCTGTTGCAAGAGTCCAAGCCCTTACTTCAGTCTTGCCACAGATCATTTCTGCCACTTACCCACAAGTCCCTGGCACAGGCGTAGGGTCCCTGGGATTTCCAAGCAGGTCCCCCTTCTCATCCTTGCTCTTCCAGGATCCCTGCCGAGGGAAGGCTGTGCCATGTCACAAGTGTGCACCAGCCCTCCAGGGAAGCCCTGGGCCACCGGGCCGTGCAGGGGCATTCCCAGCCTGCTGTAAAGATGGTTCAATGGGGCATGTTAATTTCCCCCTCTTCACACAGCTCCGCCTTCCCAGCTCTGGGACAATTAGCTGTGGGTGCACTAAAGGCCACTTGTCCACGGCTGATACTGTGGTATGTGTGCGGTGCTGTGGGAAACACTCCGTCACACTGGGTTTCTTGGCGTGGCTCTGGGCTGTGGGTCCGGCCCCAGGTGGGAGCGTCCCCAGCCCGCTGGGGAGACGGTTGCAAGGGGCATGGTTTCTTTCTCCTTTTGGCTCCGCTCTGCCCCCCTGGCCCCAAAACAATCAGCAGTGGGTGTGGGTAGGGCTATCCTCCATGCCAGACTCCGAGGTGTTGGGACAGTCCGCTCCTGCCGTGCTTCACTGTGAGGTTCTCACTGTTGTATCCGCAGTCAGTTCCAGGTTTTTTTTTTTGTTGTTTAAAAAGAACTAGTCCATCTCCAAATGCCAACCTGCAGTTTCCCCACACTGCAGCATGGCCGTGGGACTTTCAGCCGGTTCACTCACTCATTTCAGAATGCAGACTCCTAGTTTCACCAAATGCACGGTCCCTGTGGATTTAGCAGACCTTTTCCGGCTGGCGCATCGCTGGAACTGGTGTTCTGGGTCACTTTCTGGCTTTTATCTAGTATTTTTCACAGAGGTGTTTTTTTGCCCTGTCTTACCCAGTCGCCATCTTGGGTTCTCTCCATAGAGACTTATACATGAACATTCATAGCATCTTTATTCACAGTATTACCCAAAATGTGAAAACAACAGAAATATCCATCAGTTTGTAAATGGTTAAACAGGTAGTACTCTTATTGTATATGAAATTGCAGCAATACAAAGGAAAAAACTACTGATGCAGAAATAATACAGATATCTCTCACAGACATGTTGAGCATGAATGAGACGTGTTGATATCATATAATTCTATGTATATGAAATTCTAGAGCAGGCAAACTAATCTATAGGGATAGATATTATATCTGTAGTTGCCTGAGTCAGGGAGTGGTGATGGATTACTTTGGTGAAGAGGCACAAAACTTGGTGAGGAGATGAGAATGTTTATATCTTGATTGTGATGATGGTACAATGGAGGCATATTTTGGAGGCATATATTTGTCAAGTCTCATCAACTTAAATACTTAAAATCTGTGATTTTATTGTATGTGAATTATACCTCAATGAAGTTCCTAGATAAAACAAATCCAAAAATGTACAAACAAACAAAAAACCTATGACTGGACTGGGAGACCAAGAAGGTGGCCTAAGGCACTCCAGGGTGCCATTCTTCCACAGAATCTTTGAACTAGCAAAAAGTGGCAGAGCCACCATCCTCAAAACTCCAGAAAACAGTTAAAGGGTCACAGTAACTAGGCAAGTCCCAAATCAACAACGCACAGCTTTAAAAAGTGTAGGAGACACTCATGGCGCCCTTGCTGGCCCCTCCCCAGCCCTGCCCCAGCACTGTGCAGAGCCTGCCTGTGTTCCCATTGTGGGTTCTGGCTTACAAGGGGAAAGCTTGGGAAAGAACTAAAAGATGTCAGGAAAACAGTGAATGAATGATATGAGGACTACAACCAAGAGACAGAAATTTTTAAAAGGAACCAAGCAGAAATACTGGAGTTGAGGACCACAGTAACTGAAATGAAAAGTTTCCCAGAGGGTTTCAACAGCAGATTGGAGCTGGCAGAAGAAATAGTCGGTAAATTCATAGACGTGATTATAGTTTGAATGTTCAAAGAAATTTACTTTCTTGCTTAATTGCAAGCTGCCACACAAGCAATACCCACTGAGCAGGTCAAGTGCACACAGCACATTTAAAGGTGGAGGATACCAGAGTCTCTCAAGTCTATCTGCCCAAGGGCTGAAAGAAGGCGGGTGGTACCTTTACAAAGAGGTCTCAAGAGCTGGGCCTGGTGCAGTGTCATAGGAGATTCCGAAGGTGACAGCAGGAGGAGCTGCTCACAGTGCAGTGGCAAGAGCACCAGAGAACTGCCTCACAGCACAGCACAGGCACTGAAGCGGGGAGTCAGGGCAACTGAGTGTCTGTCTGCCTCAACCTGAAATGGAAGCCGTGTTTGCTCTAGGTGTTTCTAGGAAGTGACTCTTTGATTGTCATCAAGCCAGTCCATATCATGTGCTCACATGAATGTCTGGTTACCACTTGTTACAAAAGCATATTTTTCTCAATTTGTTTACATTGTAATTGTGGTCAACATTCTTACCATGTCTCAAGAACATTAATATCATTTCAATATGTAACATCCCAAAAAAAGGCATGTTCAGGTCCCAAACTATGGTCCTTTGGGTGTGGACCCGTTTCTAAATAGGACCTTTGAAGATGTTATTAGTGAAGGTGCACAAGCTGAAGTCCTTATAAACAAAGGGAATTGGACATAGGAAGAGAAGCCACTGGGAGCAGCCAGAAGCCTGAAGTGGAACCTGGAAGAGAAAGAAGATGCTGCCGCGTGCACTGTAATCTGACAAAAGAGCAAAGGAAACCCTGAGATTAGCCCCTGAAACAGTGAGCCAATAAGTTCATTTTAAGTCAACCCATTGTATGGTATTTATTATAGCAGCCAGGAAACTAAAACAGTTTTGGTACCAGAAAATGGGGTGTTGCAATAACAAATGGCTAAAATGTGGAAACAGCTTTGGAATTGGGTAATGGGTAGATGCTGTAAGAATTGTGAGGGTTCAAAATGAGTGCGAGCTGGTGATACATGTTTCTCCCTTTAACATATTAATACGGTGGATTAGGTCAGTAATTCACAGTCCTGGAATGCCTTCCACTTGGTTATGATGTTTATATGTAAATGTATTATTTGATTCCATTAGCTATTGTTTTCAGGATTATCACATAAATGTAACTGTGATTCCTTTATAGTTTTTTATTTTTTGAATCCTACCTTTATCTGGTTATGGTGTATGTATTTTCCTAGATTTGTGTTAAGAAGAGAGTTCCTACTGTCTAGATGTTTCTGGAACAGTGTTTTGTCAGAATTCTATGTTCTTTGAAATAGAGGAGTATTCACCAATAAAAAGAAATGATCTTGTTTTTGATCAGCTATAGCTGAAAACCTTTTAAAATTTATCAATGCCTGTAGGTCTAAGAAATTTTCATTCACTTAATAACCAAATGCTTCTTTTAAACCATTTACTTCAGGTAGGTTTCAAATTTATTAACATAGGATTGAACAAAATATTATTACACGGTATTTTAATGTCCTCTTTCTCCGCGGTTATTTACATTTCAGCATTCCAATTGTGTATTTATGTTGTTTCTTCGCATTTTTATAAGAATTTTTGTTTTGTATTTTATTTTTCAAAAACCTGAATCCATTCAGTATAGTTTTGTAAATTTCAATTTATTAACTTCTGCTTTATATTAATTTTCTTGTCTTTCCTTAATTGTTTTATTTCCTTCTAAATTCTGCATTTCACTTATTTTCATTCTTTTTGCTCAGTACTGCTGGTTTGGATGTCTTATTAACCTATATTACTTACATGTAAGACCAAAAATGGAAAAGACAGAAGTTTCCTTTTGGTGACACGGTTACATTCCCTCACAGATACGCTTCTGGCGGCAGCGCCGACTCCTTCCCAGACGTCTGAACCGGGAGCCCCTGCTACAGCCGAAGGGCTCTTCAAGTCAAAACCCTAAGCCAATCCACGCGGCGTGGAGACGCGCCTCAGGGGCCTCTGGGAAATGTAGTTCTAGAAGGAGCGGGACTCTGGGAAGTGTAGTTCTGCGCGCACACTTTTGCAGTCGGGCCGCGTCTTCCTCGGCGCTGCGGGCCTGGACGGTTAAGGGTGAGCACGGGCGGGGCCGAGACTGCGAGGCTGCGGGGCCGGGGGCAGCTCTGCTTCCGCCCGGGATCCGAAGAGAACCGTGACCCCAGGGCGCGCACGTACCGGCTCGGTGCCCTGAAGAGAAAGGCCCGCGAGGGCAGCGCGGCGGCGCATGCGCGCGTTCCGGACCAGGCGGGGCGGCGGGGGCCGCGTCTCGGGGCCTGCGCGCGTGCGCAGTGTCTGCGGGGATGGCCGGCGAGTGGGCGCGGGCGCCAGGAGGGGCCTCCTGTGATGGCGGCTGAGGAGGGGCCGTGGGGATGCCTGTGGAGGGGATTCACCCCGGGACAGCTGAGGGTCGGTGATCGGAGTGTCTGAACATCGCCATCCGGGGCTCGGGAGGGATGGCGGTTGTGGGGCCAGAGGAGGGAAGGAATTGTGTGACTGGGCTACGGGGAACCTCCGGGGTGCATCGTCAGGAGCAGCCTGTGGGGGCCCGGCTTTGGCGCCTGCGGTATTGAGCAGATGGGAATTCTGCCGGGTTGGGGGCATCTTAGCACCGAGGGGGGCAGTGATAAGGCCCGTGGGGTCCTTGGCTGCTGTTTGGGGGCACTTCGGAGGGAGTGAGCCTTGTTGACTGGATTCCGTCCGCTGAGGGGTGGCGCGCTGGGGGGAGGGCAGGGTCGGCGGGTTGGAGCGGGACGTGAGCGGGCAGTGGGGTGGTGATTGGAGGCCTTTGGTGCGAGTCGTTGGAGGGGCTGGGGTGTTGGTGTTTTGGGAGAGCTGGGGGCCCTTTCACGGTGAGGATTAGGCGGGTCATTGAATGGTGGGAGAGTGAGGGGTGCATCAGAGAATGGGGTGTCATGTGGGCCCGCATACTGGGGCTCCGAAGGAGGAGGGATTAGGGATTCCCTGTGCTTAGAGACTGGGGGCTAATTTAGGGGGGTCTGTGTTGGTGAGAGGCAGTGAGCCTGAGGGTGTCAGCGACGGGGGCGCCTGTTGAGGTGAGAGAATGGGTGTCCTGAGGTAGAGTTATTGGTGTTTTTAGGGGAGCCTTTTGGCATTCACTGTTTGGGAGACATTTCTGGTCGGTCAACAGTGAACAGATCCCCTTGTAAGGGTCATGATTAGGGGCTCTGGGGGGCCTGTAGGGTCCACGGGGCTGAGTAACTGAGAGCCCAGTGGGACTTGGGAGTGGCCAGCACCGGGCAGAAGTGTCGGAGGGGCCCTTGGTTCTCTGTGACTGAGAACGGAGGGTCAGGAATGGAGGGTTCTGTGGGTGTGGTTGATTGGGGGAGGCTCTGGAGAAACTTGGGATTTCATTGACTCGTGCTCTTCTGTGGATTGATTTTGTAACTTGAGGGTGTTGGTGAATGGGGTCTTGTGGAGGAGAGTTGCAAGGAGCTTGTTTATCCTCCTGATTGGGGTTTGGGTTCCTGGTGGGGGGTGAGGAATAAGGTATGTGAGGAGGAATGATTGTGGGGCTTGAAGGCTCTGATGGTGGAGACGGATGGCCAGGACGCCTTTAGGCCCACCCGGGTCTTCCAGGAGGCTCTGCCCTCAAGATCCTTGGCCTAAAGGGTCCTGTTGCCGCAGAAGCAGCACTGATAGGGATTACGAACCAGGTGTCTCTGGGGTGGTCCTTGGAGAACAGTAACTCTGGGGTCTTGTTGCCAGTCAGGGCTCCTAGACGGTTGAGCCCACAGCCCTGGAAGAGCCGAGCCCTGGGTGGGGGTCCCCCGCAGGTCCTGCCTGGAGGAGGCGCTGGCCCTGGAATGGTGCCCGCTGGGCTCCCCAGAACACTTTCTCTTGAGAGGTCTGCCCTCAGCCACAGTCTTCACCCCTTCGACTCCCCCCTCGAAAACGGTTCCTTTCCCTCTGGGAATCTGACTTTTGTGTCTACTCCACATTAACTGGCACATCCAAGTAACTCCTCTGTCTTCGCATTTCCTCTGGAAATTCTCCCTGCCTGTGTTTCCTTTGCTCTGCCCTCTACCGCTGCTTTGGGTCAGAATTTAAAATTCGGTCTGTCTTTCTGGATAGACTTTGCTTCTTAACCTCATTTTCTTGCTGACATTGGCAACGGTCTCCCCTTCTGGCCTGTGTCTTAATTAGATTATTTTAAAGTGAAAGAGGGAGATGGTTAAGGACCCCATGGGGTGGATGCTGGTAGCTGATTTATACCATCAGGTATTTCCTCTTGGCCTCCTGCCCTGCTGACTGAGCTGTGCCTTCCTGAGCATGCATGGCGCGGCCAGCGACGAGGGCAGACAAAGGGCTGCTTGGTTTGTCCCCAGTCCCCCTCAGCCAGACTCTGGGCATGAGGGGGTCACTGCTTCACAAGGGATGGTGCTTTCCTGCCACCTCTCTTCTTAGCTTCCCCTGGGGCAAAAGCTGGTGGCTTTTGCTAACATCCAATCTTAACTTGCTTCCCTTTTTTTGAGGCAGATGAATGAAGTCTTCCATCACAATTTTTAAAATATTATTAGGCATATTGAAGATACTTTTTTTTTCCTGTTTTTTAATGGAGAACACCTGGCAGTGCCACCAAAGTAAGAGATCTTACTCTAAATCTTCAGGTTTGATATTCATTCTTTCCTCGGATTAATTTAACTATGCTGAGTCTTCCTCAGACTGACTGCCAGCCCCCTCAGGGAGAGGCTGGCCGGGCGCGGGGCATGACCGGCTTCAGCTGCAGGTGCTTAGGAGGTGTTCGCTGCGCGTTCCTGGACCAGCCTGGCCATACCTCGGAGGTGTGCTGACCAGGACACGAGAGAGGGCCCCGCGAACGGCCAAGTGCTAGACAAATTCAGGCTGGTAGGGTTGTTTTGAAGGGTAGGATGCCCACTACTTTTGTTCCTCAGTTTATTGGGTACTTTTTTGGGGATGTTTTCTTTCAGATTTATTTTTATGAAGGAAATAGCCTCTCTGTCCAACCCTGTGGTCCCGGGAAGACTTTGGCTTTGATTCCGTATCTGGTTGAACGTCGATGGCCCGGTCCATGGGCAGTAGAGAATCTTAACGTGTAAGTATTTGTATGCATCAAGATGTAGTGCTTTTTTGAGTTTATTGTTCCTATTTTAAATCTTGGTCTGTCCCATTAATTCTGCCTAAGATAATATTTGCTGTGCAGTTCATAGATGTACTCAAGTATCTAGTTACTTTGGTCTATTGGGAAAATAATTAAAACCAAAATCTACCAACCCAGAAAACCTCTCCAGAAAAGTAGAAGAGAAAGAAAACCCTTTTATTGTTGAATGAGCATCAAACCAGAGTGTGACTCATGTCACAGGCAAGGTGTTAAAGATGCTGCAAAGATAGAAAGAGAGCTCACCTTTTATAAAGTCAGGCAGATGCGATACATTCCATGCATCTTCTCAAGATAAATGGTAACTAGGCCTCAAGGAAGAGGACTTGTCCTCTGGTAGTGGGTCTAAGTCAAGGATGTTGGCTTTTCATTCTTCCTTCTTCCCAACAAATTCATATTTCCTGACATTCCCTTGCAGAGTAGCTAAGAAAGAGAGAGAAAGCTACACTTGCAAAGAAGATTGCTTTGTATTTTATTTACAACAGAATGTAAGAAAAAGCAAGTTATTAATAATAATAAATAACGGGAAAAAAACACAAGACAGCCATATATTGACACAGAAGGATGGCATGTGGGAGGATCAACTTTTACTTGCTTTACTTTGTAACACTGTGCATTCCAAAACTTAGTCCTTCAGCAGTGGCAGTGGTATATTGACTAATCTAACCAATCAAGATCCCAGCTCAAAATGTAAACACTAAAAATTACACTTGAACTTACATAGAACTGGCATCGGTAAAATATCAACTCAAGATAGCACCGTTTGTCACACAGAGTTCATCCTAAATTCCCCTGCGTTTGGGATGGCCATCTATTAGCTAATTGCCTTTATCCAAATAAAAAACAAACTTCTCAAATCTTTGTGATGGGTAATTTTTTACAACTTGGAGCCAGGCACCAAAGTTTGGCTACTGAGGCTCCTCCCTCTGGGGAGACTGGGAGATGGGGTGCTGTCTTCCTTGAGGATTGCATTTCAAAGAGGTCCTCCCAGGTCCTGGAGGAAAACATTCCTGGATTGTAAAACTGGGAGGCGGCTTACTTAGCTTTTAAAAGTATTTATATACTTTTGACAGGGGCAGAAAAAGAACTCATATTTGCAAGTTTTCTAAAGTCAGTGCTCTAAGAAAAGGGAGGAGGTGTCTCCCTTTTTTGTACCATTATGTGCATTTACAGGCCTGTAATTCATATTCCCCTGGAGGTACTAGCTGCTCTAACACACACCCCAGTCCTGTGGGTTAGAGCAGTGGGGAGGGTGGAGTCCCAGGGCCCACCGTGTCCTGCCACCCCTCCAGCAGCCCCTCCTGACAGGATTGCAGGACCCTCAGAAAGCAGCCGTCTCTCCCAGGCTGTCGTCTTCCAGCCCTGCCAGAGGAAGGGCCCCAGGCAGCTGGGCAGCCCTGGCCGAGCCCGAGATTCCTCCATCACCCCCTGGGAAACCCGTAACCTGGGCCGGGACCTCTGAGAGGCAGGGCAGGTGAGGAAGAAGCAACATGAAGCTTTTCTTGTCCCTGCTGCTTCTGCCGCCATCTGTTCGAGGCTGCCCGGAGCTCCTCAGTACAGCCTCTGCTGGGGCCTCCCTTCTCCTCTCCCCACCCCCATTCCTTCTATGGCTGTCTTTCCTCTCACTTACACTTTTCTCTTGCTCCTGGGCTGATTTGGGGGGAAGGAGGCTAATTTACTGACTTGATCTGACATCCTGCCTGGAAGTGAGTTGCATTTTACTTCAGAGCACCTATTAAGGTGATTTGCATTGGGCACCCCAGGAAATATTGCTGGAGAAGGAGCAAGCTGTCGCTATGTTTCCAGACTCTTGACGGCTCTGCAGAGCCATTGGTGTAGTGCTGCTCCTCGCCGGGGGTGTCTGGATGAACCCACGAGGTGGTGGTTGCAGCCTGCTGTGTTTGGGTGGGAGCTGTTACATCCATGTGTGGGGCGGACTGGCCAGTGCTGGTCAAGCCCCTTGTGACACACCAGTGCTCATTTAGCCACAAAGCCTGGTTTGAGTGTACCAGGCGTCTTGTCTGAGGCTTTAGACGGTGTGCGTTCCCAGCAAGAGAGAACCAAAATTTAGGGCCCTAACTAATTAAATCATCTAAAATAAAATGTCCACTGTGTCCACAGGCCATGGCTCTCAGGAACGAGATGGTTCATGTGAGATAAGAGGACGCAGGGGCATTGATGCAAGCTCAGTGCACAGACCTGTGACCAGAGCCTCTCAACAGAGCCCCAGGACTGAGAGAAGTCAGCAGAGCAACAGAAAATGATCAAGCCTCAGGTGAGTTATTCGTTTATACTCCAGCAGTTTTTTGGATGTAAATAGGCTTACAGGAATCTCTGCAACAAACAGGAAAGGCCTAAATACATTTAAAATCATAATCAGAGAAAATGAAATCTTGGAAAAGAAAATGTCAAGAGAAGTACAGTGTGGATTATAGAAGCATGCTGTAATCTAAATTTTTGCAACATAGATGTTTAGGATTTCAAGTCCTTCATTGTCCAAAGTTGGGCTCCCAGCTTTAATCAGATATCCCCATAGCAGAAAGGGAGACAGAACTAGTTACATGGTTTCCTCTGTCAAAAGGAGAAAGACAAATTACTCAGGAAAAGCAAATACTTCCTGGCAATTACACATAAAGAAAAAGTTTGATAGCTATGTATGTGGTATAGCAGACAAAGAACAGATAGCAGTCTTGTAGTAGTGTATCTCCTAGGGCTCTTTTTTATAGATACCTCAATGTAAAATAGGGGCATAATTCTAACAGAGAACTAGGTATGCACAGTTCATTTGGGGATTGAAATGCTGTACCTGGTGGGCACAGCCTGTCTTTTTCTTGTTTTAGGAAAAAGCCTAAATCATTTAGCAGAATCCATCACTATAAAACCTTCAGGGTCCCATAAATCTTCTGTCAGGTGGAATTTCAATATATTTTAGTAGAAAGCAGTTCAGTTGTTTTTTGTTTTGTTTTGTTTTGTTTTGTTTCTGTTGACAAAAGCTTGGTTTGCAACTTTGTTTCCATACTTTCTTAAATCAATAAACAGTCAGTAGTATCCTCTACCTTTCAAAGGCAATTCTAATCTGCTTGGCTAGCCCCTCTCCCCCTCTTGCTCTTTCCCTCCCTCCTTTCTTTCTTTAATTTTGTTTTAAAATTCATATATGATAATTTTCCCCTTTTTGTTGATCTATGATTCCATGAGTTTTAAAACATATATAAATTCATATAATCACTGACACAATCAGAACACAGAATAGTCCCACCCCAAAGAAATTGTCACCTCAGTTCTGCTTTTTCCAGAGTGTCATATAAATGGTATCATGCCTTTTGATACTGACTTTATTCACTCGTCATATCTTAGAGAGTCATACGTGATGTGCCTTTTTATTGCTGAGTAGTATCATCGACTAATATTCCATTGTATGGATTATCACTGTTTGTTTTATCCATTCATCTCTTGAAGGACATCTTGCTTTCCATTTTTAGCAATTATGAATTAAGCATACATCCATGTATATGTGTAAACATAAATTTTTAATTCCCAATTAAAAACCCAATCTTTAATTGGGTAAATACACAGGGGTGGGCTTGCTGGATCATATGGTTAGTCTGTGTCTAGTGATCTTGTATTCTGTGACCTTTTTAAACTTTAGTTTCAGGAAATGTTTTGTTTTGTTTTGGTTGATTCCTTGGCATTTTCTACATAGACAAACATGCTATCTGTGAATAAAGAGTTTTATTTCTTCCTTTGCAATCTTTAGGCCATTCTTTTTCTTGCCATATTGTGCTAGGTGGAACTTCTAACACAGTGTTGAATTGGAGTGGTGAGAGAGGACTTCTTTGCCTTGTTCTGGTTCTTAGGGGGAAAACATTTAATCTCTCACGATTAAGTATGATATTAGCTCCAGATTTTTCATCTTATTTGGTTAAGGAGGTTCTATTACATTTCTTGTTTGCTAAGATTTGGGTCATAAACGGATGTTGAATTTTGCCTGATGCTTCTTATGTAGTTTTCTTATTTAGTGTGTTAATATGGTGATTGTTCATATGGTCATTGATTATGTTGATGGATTTTCAGATGTTGAACCAGCATTGCCTTCAGGAGTGAACATCACTTGGTTGTTATGTATTAATCTTTTTATATTGCTGAATTTGATTGGCTTATATTTTGTTGAGGATTTTTGCTTCTTTGTTAATAAAAGATAGTGGTCTATAGTTTTCTTGTAATATCTTTGGTTTTGGTTTCAGGGTAATGCTGGCATCATAAAATGAATTGCAAAGTATTCTCTCCTTTTGTATTATCTGGAAGATATTGTATAAAATGTTTCCCTTCTTCCTTAAATGTCTGGTAGAATTCATTAGTGAAACCATCTGGACCTGGGCTTTCATTTTTGGAAGATTTTTAACCAGAGATTCAATTTATGTAATAGATATAGGGCTATTCAGGTCATCTGTTCCCTCTTGATTGTTTTGGTAGTTTTCATCTTTCCAGGAATTGGGTCCATTTTATCTAAGAAATCTAATTAATAAATGTAGAGTTATTTGTAGTATTCCTTTATTGTTCTTTTAGTGTTTGTGTATCAGAAGCAATATCCCTGATATTGTTAGATTGTGTCATCTCCCTTTTTTTTTTTGTAAATTTTCTATTTCTTTTCAAAAAACTAGTATTTGGTTTCATTTGATTTTCTCTACTTACATATGTATCATATGCCATAAATTTTCCTTGAACACTGCTTTCACTATATTCCATAAATTTTGATATGTTGTCTTTTCATTTTCATTTTGTACAAAATATATTTTTGATTTCTCTTCTGATTTCCTATTTGAGCTGTGGCTTATTTACAAATGTGTTGTTTAATTTCCAAATATTTGGGGATTTTCCAGATATTTTCCTGTTATTGATTTCTAGTTAATTTCATTATGGTCCAAGAATATATTTTGTTTGATTACTATTCTTTTAAATTTGTAATCGTTTGTTTTATGACCAGGAATATGTTTTATCAGCTAATGCGGCTATCTCTCTGATGTCTTTTTCACTAGTACTTTCCTAAGACCCTACACAAACTTGACCTTCTTTATATTGCTTACCTTAATGCCCATAAATCCAATATTTTATCCCTAATTTGTGCCCGTATTCTATCATAGTCCCTGTAACACCTTATTCCCTTTGCATGAATGGAATAAGGCATGGAAAGACTAAAAAGTATTTGAAACTTGAATTTTTTTCTACTTTTTTCTACTTTTCTTTAAATATCTAGCACCTGTTACAGTTCCTGGCACCTTAATTCCTTAACATCTATGTTCTAGAAGATATCTAAAGAAGCTAGGTAATTGTTCTTATTTGGAAGCAGCACTGCTCCCAAGAGGAAAGAGAGTGTGTTAAACATGTAGCTAGCTGTGTTTTGGATTTCAACAGTGAATGAGGGACACTGCTGTCGTTCGGTGGGGAGAGACCATAGCTACTGAGGGTCTCACAGTGTAAGGGGCAATCCTGCTTGACCAAGAATTGTCCCAAAACACTGTTGGCACTTTCTTTCAGAAACATTGTACTTATTTAAAGACAGCCTATTCCAATTTCTTATTGAGTGGATACATGCAGGATGGATGAATGAATTCACAATGATAATTTTTTAATAGCATTCTTGTTTGTCCCTCAAAGTATAATGCAAGATTAGAATATTGTATTAGTTATCTGTTGCTTTGTAAGAAATTACCCCAAACTTAAGCAGCTGAAAAACAACAAACACCACCTTACCGTTTCCGTGGGTTAGGAATCTGCCAGCTGTGTATGAAGGTGTCTGTGGTTCAGGGTGTCTCCTGAAGCTGTAATCAAGGGTCTCCTGGGCCTCTAGTCATTTCAGGGTGTAATAGGACAACAGTCCACTCCAGGCTCACTCAGGTGGGTGTTGGCAGTCCTCAGCTCCTTGCCATGTGGGCCTCTCCACAAGGTTGCCTCACGATATGGCAGCTGGCTACGCCAGAAAGAGCACAGGAGAGTGTCGAAGACAGAAACCACAGTCTTTTTCAGCCTAAACTTAGGAGGGGCACCCTATTGCTTCTGCCCTGTTCTATTCTTGGGAGTAAGTTAGAAAGTCCAGCCCATGCTAAGTCCAGGGGAGGATTACACAGAAGAGCAAATACCAGGAGTCAGAGACCTTGGGGCCATCTTGGAGGCTGCTTACCACAAATGGAGAAGAAAAGCTGTGTTCTACAAGGCCTAATGATAGTCACCTCAGATTTAACAGAGATTGTGCTTTTCCAGATTTCATTTGATGATGTGACTGTGGATTTCACCTTGGAGGAGTGGCAGCTATTGAATCCTACACAAAAGAACTTGTACAGAGATGTGATGTTGGAGAACTATAACAATCTTGTGTTCTTGGGTAAGAATACTCTTCTTATGTGACTTAGTGTGTGCCCAGTCACCATGGGGCCTCTGAGGTGTTCAATGATTTCAGATTTAAGTTTCAGTTATCAGAGATCCTTTGATTTCTAAACTCCACTGGAAACGTTTTATTAACTTGCTTTATTTCACAGCCTTCATAATAAAACATTCTTCATATTTAAGAGCCCCTCAGCCCCAGCAGTTGGGTCCAGGCCTCTGTGTTTCCAAGTAATGGTATCAAATTATCAAACCTGATGCAATTTTTAAACTAGTACAAGGAAAAGAGCCACAGATAATACATGAAGAAATCCTAAGTCAAAACTTTTCAGGAGGGAAAGAACCATATGGGATAAAGTGAATGTTAAAACTCAACTTTCTAGTGACAGGTTGACACTTTTGAAATATTGTTTAGAAAACTTAGAGTTGACTCAGTATGGTGACATGAGTTCCTCATGGTTTTTGACTGATAAGATATACATTTGGTCTCCACATCAGGGTTTGCCCTCTTTGGAGGAAGTTTACAATGATGTGTATCCTGTTAGCCTTGCTGTGGAACAGACTGATGGCTGAGCCTTTAGGACTGCACCTTCTTGGTTAGGGCTCTTCTTCCCAGCTTCTTCCTCTGCTTTTCCTTTTCTTCCTCTGCCACCTGTCCAACTTGTAGTGGTAGGTTTCTTCTCTCCTCTTCAAGAATTCATAAATTTTCTTCATTTCAGGTGACACTATTTCCTTCTGGTTTTCCCTTGTTTCTTCTAGTTTGTCAGATTTCTATTTTAAACCCATGGAGAGAGTAGGAATGAAATCATGGGTATAGGCTAACGATCTACTCTCTTAAGGAGAGGGAGATCCTGCCTCCCCCCGATCACTACACAAACTGAGACCACTGAGTCTTTCTGGTGTGTGTGGTGTGTAGCATCTTCATCTTCTCATTCCTACCACCAGACAGTCTGATGGGTTGGAGTTCCCCATTGCCTACCTTGTGACATTTCAATTTCTTTATATGTTGAAGAGCCTTGTGGTACAGCAGCATCTTATCATCCAGCGCTTTTTCTGTGCCCAAAAGTCATGGTTAACTCCATTCGAGGTAGTTTCTTCCTTAATGCTTTAATTATACTGTGTTTTCCCCATTTGGACACTACCCTCTCTTTGGTTTGAACTCTTCTTTTTTTCCTCTAGTGAAAGTTCTATGACTCTCAGCCTTTCCTAAAATCTCTGTCCACTTAGCATCTATATCATAGGAGCCCATCCAGAGTTCCTGATCAGACCTCAAGAATTCCTTAACTGTCTTGATCCTTAGGTTTATCCAACATAGAGAGATGGCCAGTAACTTATTCTTTTCTGCTCTCTATGGAAATTATGCTGTGTATTTATTACTGTTTCACCAGTTGGTTGTTGGGGAGTCAGGTGAGAGTAGGATCTTTCTTACTCATATTTATGTAATACAAAAGTTTTCATCTAAGCATGTGGATCACCTTACCTCGGAAAATATTTCAATTTACAAGTATCTAGGCACATCCTTCACATGCTCATTAGGTCTGGGTGTGTGTAGGCTAGAAAAATTATCTATGAAGTCTTTATGCTCCCGTTAGTTAAGAGCCACTGCTATTGTGTGGCATGAAAGGCATTTAAAGGAAGTAAGAATCATGAAATACCTTGCAGGAGCACAGAATTTTAATTTAGAAGTAATACAAAACTGTATAAAATATCAATAATTCAGTATCTGAACATGAAGCATTTGTGTTAAATGCAAACTTAATTATCAAGACTAATGATAAAGAAAGTGACTGCTTTAGAAGTTCAGTGATAAGTCAATAGTGTTTATTTTACAAGTAATGGGGGCTTTTATGTGCTATGCAGTATGGTAGATACATCAGGGGAAAATGTAGACCTGTTTTCTGCTCTCATGGAACTTACATTCTAGTGGAAGAGACAGAAATAAGATGATTACCTGTTTGATAATTGCTGTGAAGGAAATAAAACAGGGTACTTGATGGTGGGTCATCAAAATGACATTTAGACCTGAATTAGGCAGGCATGCTAAAAACTGGGTGGAGCATACCAAGTTAAAGGACAGCAAATGCAAAGTTCCAAAGGTAGAAGAGGTCACTGTGGTCCAACAAACAGAAAGGGATCAAGTGTGGCTGAAGAGTAGTGAATGAAATTGATTTGAGATGAAGTTGAAGTGGTTGGAAGAAAACAGGTCGTGCAAGGACCTGCAGGTCAGTATAAGAAGTTTGGATTTATTCAAAGGATTTTAAGCAGGGGGTGACAAGGCCTGACTACGTTTTCTAAAGATTACTGGCTGCTGTGTGGAGACAAGTACTGAACTGGGTTCGGTGCTGGGTGCAGTGTATCAGGTTTCAGAGAATGGGTGAAACGAAGGTAGCAGGGACTGGAGCGTGGCAGAAGCAGAGAAGTGGACAAGTATACGTGGATCCCGGTAGAAGATGATACTAGTAAAAGGACTTTTTGGACACAGTTGAACATCTAAACCTTTAAATCTGTAGATGAACTATTGTGTTTTTATTTCATTTAATTCATTAACTTGAATAAATATTTCTTAATCTTATTTTTATTTTTAAATTGTTTGTGCACTTAGATTTACTGAAGCAATTTTTTTACACTCTTCAAGTGGATCTTACACTTTATCTACCAAAGACTCTGATTTATTTGAAAAGAAAAAAAAAGCTTTATTGAGATATAATCCACAGCCCATACAATTCACTGAAATAAATTGTATTATTCAGGGTTTTTTGGTTTTTGTTTTTAGCATATTCACATTCATGAATTTACTCTTTTCTTTCCTACTAACATCCAAGTCGGATTTGAGGTTGACTACAAAATCAATGACTCTGCTTTTAATATTCAAATCTCTTCTTTTCTTAAGTCTTTCTCATCTCAGTGAATAGCATTATCATCTTCATTTGCTTAAGCCCAAAATGTTGAGTCTTCCTTTCATTCTCCTTCCCTAGAACAGCTCTAGTTGGTTCTTCCTTGGAAATTCCAATTATTTCTGAGAATCAGGTGAGACTTTCCTCCCCCAAAAAAAATTATTCATCAGAAAATAGGTGGTTGTCTTAAATTCGAGACCTCACAAACCTTTCATATTGCAGAATACTTCCTGGTGGTATAACCTCACGGTTGCCTGCAAAAGATATCATCATCAAGTAAACAAACCTTTAAAAAGATGACTTTAAAAAGGTATTCAATAAATGATCATGTTGAGGAAATCACAAACAATTGTGCTTATAATCGGGTGAAAAAAAATCTGTCCTAATGTTATGCAAATAGTTACTTGTAGTTTGGGATAATTTCCACTGATAACATTATCTATAGATTCACTATATAGATTATAGATTCAATTATAGATTCAATTAAAGTGGATGAATGTAAAAAATTGAAATAAAAGTGATGATGAGTTGCTAGAAAACTCTTGGAAAATTCCAAAAAGTAATTCTAGTGATAATAGATATTGGTAACAATAATTCAGGTGAAGATCCTGAATAAGAATGTTTTGAAATATAAAAATAGTACAGAAAAATAATGCTTTTCATCTTTCAGGTCTAAAAGTGGTAGTGCACATTTACTGTGCACCATCTCCAGCATTTCTTTCTTTATAGAGTTCAACAGTGTATACTAATCATGCTCTTCAGTTTGTTTGTTGTTCTTAGTCTTGATAGTATTGTAAGTCCTTTGATAGTGGGTTGCTTACCCGTATTCTTTCGTGATCTTCTTCTACAAACTAATTTCTGAGAACATGGTAGATAATAGATTTTTGTATAGTAAGTAAATGAATCACCCCAGTACTTGATGAGAAATTGCTCCAGATTCTTGAGTGTCATGTTCACAGTTTGAGTATATTTCTTCTCTCCTTCTTTTATAAGTTCGTCTTTATAAACTCTTGTAATTTTAAATTTTGTTTTCATTTCTGTTAAATTTTTCATTGTCTAGTAAGTAGACACTGTATATGAAGGTTTGCCTTTTTTTTTTTTTTTTTTGCACTAGGACACTAGACTCCATTTCTGAAGTTGTATTCAATAATCATAATCATTGGGGTATTTACACAGTATGGTTCATCTTTTCCTTTTTAGAAGAAGTCTGGCTAGATAATAATCACAAAATATGGCAACAGGATAATCAAGACAAGCTAAAACATTTGGAGAGAGGCCATGAATATGATGTTTTTGGGAAAATAATTCATTCAACCATAAACTTTGTTCATTTAGGAATGAGACCCCATAAATACGGCACAGGTGAAAAAAGTTTGAAACATCCTTTTGATTTCCTTATTCCAAAAAGTCTCTGTGGAAGAAAGAACCTTGATGAGTTTGATAAGAAATTATTATTCCATATCAAACCTGATAGAACTCATGGTGGAATAAAATACTGTGATAGCCGTAAGTGTAAAAAAGCTAGCAGTAAAGATTCATGGCTCACTACAGATCATATGACACATACAGGAGTATATTTATGCATTGAATGTGGCAAAGTTTTTAACAGGAGGTCACAGCTTATTATACATCAGAGAACTCATACAGGAGAGAAACCCTATCAATGCAGTGAATGTGGAAAAGCCTTTTCACAGAAATCATTGCTGACTATACATCAAAGGACTCATTCAGGAGAAAAACCCTATGGATGTGGTGAATGTCAAAAAGCTTTTGGCAGGAAGTCACTGCTCATTTTACATCAGAGAACTCATACAGGAGAGAAACCCTATGGATGCAGTGAATGTGGAAAAGCCTTCAGCAGGAAGTCACAACTTAAAAGACATCAGATAACCCATACAATAGAGAAACCCTATGTATGTAGTGACTGTGGAAAAGCTTTCTCCCAGAAATTAAAGCTCATCACTCATCAGAGAAGTCACACAGGAGAGAAACCCTATAACTGTTGTGAATGTGGAAAAGCCTTCTTTTGGAAGTCACAGCTTATTACTCATCAGAGGACTCATTCGGGGAAGAAACCCTATGCATGTAGTGAGTGTAAGAAAGCCTTTAGTAGGAACTCACTCCTCATAAGACATCAGAGGATTCACACAGGAGAGAAGCCCTATGAATGCAGTGAATGTGGTGAAGCCTTTATCAGGAAACCACAGCTTATTAAACATCAGGTAACTCACACAGGAGAGAAGAATTATCAATGCAGTGACTGTGAAGAAGCTTTCTTTAAGAAGTCAGAGCTAATTAGACATCAAAAAATCCATTTAGGAGAGAAACCCTATGGGTGTGTTGAATGTGGAAAAACCTTCTTTGGCAAGTCACAGCTCCTAACACACCAGAGAACTCATACTGGAGAGAAACCTTATGAATGCAGTGCATGTGGGAAAGCCTTCTCTCAGAAGTCAAGCCTGATATCACATCAGAGGACACATACAGGTGAGAAACCCTATGGATGCAGTGAATGCAGGAAAACCTTCAGTGAGAAGTCAAGCCTCATTCATCATCAGAGAACCCATACAGGAGAAAAGCCCTTTGAATGTGGTGAATGTAGGAAAGCTTTTGCCTGGAAGCCGCAGCTCATTAGGCACCAGAGAATTCACACCGGGGAAAAACCTTATGAATGCAGTGCGTGTGGGAAAGCATTTGTTCAGAAAGTGCAGCTCATTAAACATCAGAGAAATCATACAGGAGAGAAAACCTATGGATGCAGTGATTGTGGAAAAGCATTCTTTGAAAAGGCACAGCTCATTATACATCAGAGAATTCACACAGGAGAGAGACCCTATAAATGTGGTGAATGTACAAAGTCTTTCACTAGAAAATCACACCTCATGAGGCATCAGAGAATTCATACAGGGGATAAATACTACAGATGCAGTGAATGTGGTACCAGTTTCAACAGGAAGTCACAGCTCATGATACATCAGAGAAATCATACAATATAGAAACCATATGAGTATAGTGAATGTGGAAAGCCAACACTCAGAAGTTTTAACTTCCAACACTTTTGAGGATGCCTGTAGGAAAGAAACACCATCAATGCAGTGACATGAAAAAGCTGTCTTTGGGAAGTCAATCATATTAAACAGAATTAAGAAAGGACAGAATTTTTTTTTAAGTAGAGAATGGAAAAAGAAGTCTTCTCTCAGGAATCACAGCTTGTTACACATTCAAGGACTCATCAAGTGAAAATCTTGTCAGTATTGTGATGTTTCAAAAGTTACAGCTCATTACACATTAGAGAACCTAAGCAGGAGGACACCTCCATTGTTCTTAGCAAGTGAGTGGAAGATTTCATCACCAAACAATAACTCACTGTGTGACGGAGAATACTTACAGAACAGAAATGCTGAATGTTGCATAATACAGATTTCATACTGAGAAGTAGCCCTAATAACCTGAAGAATTTGACAAACATGATCCTGTTAAAACAACTCTATAAGGAAATTGTGTTCATTGTATATAAACTGTGTTTTTAAGAATATTTTATTCTAAATAGTAGATATATTTAGTTAAGCATGAAGATTTCTGCCGTCAGCCATGGTGGAATAACAAGGACCAAATTTACTCTCTTGCCTTAAACAGCCAGAATCTGAACAATATATATGAAATAATTTTCAGGCATATGACAAATGCATGTCTGTTGTCCCTGGTAGAATAAAAATAAATACAAGGTGAGGAACATCTTATAATTTCCAAGCTTACTGCCTAGTGGCATGAGGTCACAGGAAGGGAGCAAACAGATGGTCTTGCTGAATTGAAGGGATAGAATTGGCATCCATGAGGAGCCAAGGTAGCTAGAATTTTCAGGGAAGAGTATGGGAGAGGAGGGAGCTTCCAGATAGAGGGTCCAGAAGCCTTCCAAGGTCCCATTGCGTGCTTTGGCCAGATACTGATTTGCACATGTGTGAGAAGAGACTTCCTGAGGCCATGAGAACCACTACAGTGCAGTGGGCTGAACAGGCCCTGGAGTTCACACCGGGTTGCAAATAGTTCACGTTCTCATCAGCCTAAATGGAACTAACTTGAAATACATGGGGCATCTGGTAGAATTCCCAGAAGGGTATTGTCTTAGTAGTGAGTCTAGATTAACCTCTGTTTAAAGGCTGCTCTGGGCCCCACCCCCAACAAAGCTTAAACAAACTCTGAAAGAAGCCAGTTGATTCCATGTAAATTAGGTGAACATCAGAAAAAATCTGACCCTATTTAAAAGAATACAGAAAACTGCAGCCCCCAGCAAGGTAAAAGTCACTGTGTTTTGCATACAATAAAATTTATCTGGCATGCAAAGAAGCTGGAAAATAGGACTCATAACCAGGAGAAACATGAGTCAATAGAAACACTCAGGAAAGACAGATGTGGTGAACTAAGCAGTCAAGAATGTTAAAATAGCTATTATGAACATAAAGTAGAGAAAAATATAAACTTGTTGAAACCTGAGTTGAGAGATATAAAAACAAAAAACACATCTCAAACTTCTAGGGATGGACACAGCAATATCAGAAATGAAAAACATGCTGAGTTGAATTATCAGAGAAATTGTTATGGAAGAAGAAAAGATCAATGAACTTTATGAGTAAGAATAAAAACTATTTGAATCATTCTCAGTGAGAAAAAAAGACTGAAAAATAATAGAGAATCAGCTATAGTGATTTAATATGTGTGTACTTGGAGTTCCAGAAGGAGAGAAGAGAGGCAGAAAAAAATATTTGAATAGAGAATGGCTGAAAATTTTCTAAATACAATTAAAACTATAATCCCACAGATTCAAGGAGCTCCAAGTATCCCAAGCAGAAGAAACTTAAAGGAAATCACCAAGGCACATCATAGACAATTTGCCGAAAACCAATGATAGAGAAAATTTTCAGAACAGCTAGAGAAAAAGACCCAATACATACGGAAACACCAGAGCCCCGTCTTTAAACTCCTGAAACAAAACAAAACAAAATCCTATAACCTGGAATTCTATTCCCAGCCAAAACCTCTTTCAAAAATAAAGGCAAAATAAGGACTTTTCAGATAAACAAAAACTAAGAGAATTCATCACCTGCAGACCTGCCTACAGGAAATTATAAAGAAAGTTATTTGGACAACAGGTAAATAACACTATGTAGAAATTTGGATCTACACAAGTACCGAAGTACCAGAAATGGTGAATATGTGAGTAAATATAAAATGAATTTTTCTCATTTTAAAAGCTTCTAAAAAGGAAATTGACTGCTGAAAGCAAAAATAATACGGTGTATTTGGGAATTTATGATGTATTTAGAGGTAACGTGTATAACAACAATAGCACTTAATGACACTTTAAAAGTAGTTCATTTAATGGAGTGTATCGTCTAAGTCAGAAACCTATTTCCTCAGGGCTCAGGGTGACTTGCATTTGTAGCAGCTACACAGTTGGAATTTTGTGTATTGTGGGTCCATATGTGTGCTAATTATTCCCTACTTCTCCAGATCCATTTTCAATCCTTCTCTGCTCTGTAACACTGGAGTTGTCCTCTGGCAACTGCTTCACTGGTGTTTCTGGTTCGGGTTGAATGATGAGAGATACCAGTAAGAGATTAAATGGTAGGAGGGAAAGAAGTTGGGATACCTATTACCCAACTCTCTCCTTTCTGGACCACATAGGCAGTGTCGAGTTCCTCTCTAACCATGGCTCCTGTTGGGCAGCCCCGCGTCTGTGGCTGTAGATCTCTACAGCTTTCAGTTAGAACATCCCCTGTCTTCACATTTAAGGGGATAACTACTCCTGGGTGCTTCATTATCCTTTGTTATTTCCTTAACCAAACACATATCTGTAAATAGCCACTTCATTAAATTTTCTTGTGTTAATACTTTGAGTGTGCCATTTGTTCTCTGTGCCATCTGTTAAATGATGAACAATTAATAAAATTGTGATTTATTGATAATATGTGCCTCATAAGGCATACACTGACATCTATCAAGATTTCTTACCCTAAATATTACTATTTTCTATTTGTATTTTAACAGTGCAGTAGAAATTATAGCTTAAATAATAGTTCTTTGTGCTTTTTTTTCTGATTGTTACCAATTGCTACATATGTAAATGGGCTTGCAGTTATTATTAAATCCAGTCAGTAGTAGAAACCAAAACTTTTATGAAGTCTTATGCTACCTCTGAGTTAACCAAATAACTTAAACTAAGCAGTGTGGTTATGTTAAACATGTGTACAAGAAACAAGATAACCAGTTACTGGGTGATGTACCATATTTCTCAGTACTCTAATTTGTTAGAGTGCTGTGCAATTAAAATAGCCTTCCATATTATGCTATTCTTTAATATACATAATCATGTAACCTGTAACTCATGGACAAGATTTTCCATTTTGGTAATCAAAATTAGTATGTCGAACTTCTTCAAAGGCTCTGCACAACCTTTCCCATCAGTTCCCATCATAAACACTACACCAAAAAGTAAATCAGCTTTTCTAAGATTATACCAGAATTGTTTCACTTATAATCTCATACAGCATAAATTAAGTTACGATAGAATACCAAAGAGGTCTCATATAGATAATACTGTATGCTATCATTTGTCAGATATTTCCCTTAAGAACTTCACCTTGCCTTATCTCCTCTCACCCATCCATTCTCTTGGGCTGGCATGCAGACCTCATCTGAAGGGAAATTGTTACTCTCGGGCTACACAGTGTGTTCCCTCTCCCAGTTGATTTTGCATTTCCATCTGTATTTTTAACGATCTCTTTGTGCAGGTTTCTGATGTTGGACACCCCCGAGGCACCAGTCATGTGGTAGTCTATGTCAGTCAATTTGTATAGCATTCTGGTCCTGTCTTTAAAGAATTAGCTACCTAAAGAAATAAATCTTTTGAGATTTAAGCAGAATTGGAATGCAGCATTGGAACAGTTACCTGTGATCATTTCTTTGTAATAGTACTATATGATCTATATATGATAGAAAAAAAAATGGTTTCCACCATCAGGATTCCCCCACAATCCCTTTTATTGGGATTCTCACTCATTATCTTAGAAAACTTTTTATACCTCATGATACCTGTCTGCAACTTGGGAACAGACAATATAAGTCTCATGGTGAGCTCAAAAGAGTGAAATTCAACTAAATTGTATTTAAAATCTGCTTTCCTCTACATTGTACAGTTTCCCCTGAAGTCATCTTTCTCACCACAGGATTCCTCTATATCAACTCACTTACGTTAATAAGCAGTGGATTTGTTTTGATGCCAAATCTGTGAATTTGGTGGTATTATCTCACAATTCTTTGTTTACTCTGTGGTATCTTTGCAACTTGGAGCACAGTTATTACTCATTGAATCCAGGTAGTCTTGACATCTTGCTATTGAGATTGTTACTTTCAGAATGCTAAGATTCAATAAACCAGGGAACATCAAACGCATTTAACAATACCTAAATCATTAAAGGTGCCCAACAAAAAAGAACATCGCTGTAGAAGCATTCACTGAGAAGATAAAAGGAAGAGAGAAATGAAGGGACATTTGTAATTTGAGCTTCCATTTAAAGTATTCCTATTACTGTATATACTAATAAAAAATGAATCGAGCTCAGACTCACCGAAAAGTGGTGGGGATGTGGGAGGTAATTAACTTTTAGAGCTCCTTAGAGGGTAATCATGTGAATGGGCCATTCAAACCATGTGGTACCACTGCAGCCACCCAAATACAGAGTAGATTTATTCCCAAATTATGAAGATCAAAAGACAGCTCTCTCAGGGAATAAACAAGTTATAAATGATGTATCCTGTTGTGTATAATGTGTTTGCATAAAGCAGAATGAGTCAGATGGCCATGATGTCCGAAATCTGGGACTACCTGTGCTTTACATACAAGGATGTGATAAACAGATAACTGAAAAAGGCTGAACTGGTCTTCACTCTAGATGAGGATCTCCTGTGTAAGCTGCTGACATTTGTGTCCTCTGACTGATGCATCTTCTTGAGATCAGGGGAGGCTGGTGGGGGGAATGTGCTAGCTCAGACCTATTGCTGATACGTCCTTCTGTGTGACTTGAAAAAAAAATTCTGTACCCTTATATTTACTGAGTAAATTATTTAATGAATGAATATTTGTGAGTGTGATCATTGGGAATATTTTGCAAATAAACTCTGGCTTGCATTCCAACTAAATCTAAATTCTCACCAGTTTCCATGTTGTAATCAGATACACCTAGAGCACAGAGAAAAGCACCCACAGTTCAGTTGTTGCTCTTGTTGGTGGTAACAGCTACTGCTCTGCTTGGCTCTTGGCTATTTGACTAGGATCTGGAGTCTGTGCAGAGGGCAGACATGCATGCTGTTCTTACAGACCAAGCTGGGGCCCTCTCTAATCCTCCACGGCTTATAAAGAGCAGTATACTCATAGCTTAGATCTACCAAGAACATAAATTTCAAGAAAAGTAAAGAGGCACAGCGTGTGGGAATGTTTATCCACATCTACCTTGGGCCTTAAGAAGAGGACTGTGTAGAATCATAGGTGTAACCGGAAATTCCGTCAGATAGCACTTCATCCAAATCTCTGTTAAACAGATGGGCGTTACCCTGCCAAGTGGTCGATCAACATCAGTGGCAATGCCAGACTGGGCGTATCTCTACACCCAGTACCCTTCCTCTCATGAGACATTGCTGTCCTTTGCTTCCTTTCCTGCCTTAGTGCCTTCCCCTCCAACAGCACAAACACAGGCAAGTTTCTGTTTTCATTAATGTCTGAGTGTGGCTGTTAAATTTCATGCCTTTGCCTTGTTTTCCAGTGGAAGGAATGAGGAACCACCATCATTGGTGTTTGTTAATGCAGTGCATCTTTTGGGTGGTGTTTGCACTAGGTAAACCCTGTGCTTTGTGTTTTACACATTATTTTATTTACTCTTTATTCATTTAATATTGAGCGCGTCACTCTGAGCTACTTTCTGTTATCTGTGTGATGGAGCTAAAGAGCTTGAAGCTTAGAGAGTTTAAGTTTGCCAAGGTGACAGCGCTCAGATTCCAACCTCAGTCCATCTGCTTAGGGCTTGGACACTCTTCATTACAATATCATTCCCCTCTCTTCATCCCCATTTAAAATGGCTAATTTCTTCAAGTGGCTCAAAACCTGCACTTGTGTTTTTCATAAGCTAAAGCCAGAAAGATTGAAGATCTGGAAAATTCAGAAGCAAACTGCTTAAGATTTTGGGTTTCCTGTTTCACTTGGAAACTATTCCAACACCGTTAATTCTGTTCCTAGGGACTGGAAATCATGGCCTGTCCCTCATCAAACAAGGGAAACTGACTCTGCTGGTTTAAATGTATTATGTCCCCCAAAACTCCATGATCTTCAATTTAATCTTGTGGAGGCAGACGTATTAGTGTTGATTAGGTTGGAATATTGAATTAACTTGTTTCCTTGGAGATGTGACCCACCCAGTTGTGAGTGGCACCTTTGATTAGAGTGTGACCTCTTGATTGAATGTTTTTGTGGTAATATGGCTCCACCCATTCAGGGTGGGTCTTGATTAGTTCACTGGAGTCCTATATAAAGACTTCGGACCAACTGAGAGTGACATTTTGGAAGAGCTGCAGCTTACAGAGGCATTTTGAAGACGGCCATTGAAAGCTGATGCTTTGGAGAACGCCGTTTTGAAATGCAACCTGGGAGCAAGCAGACACCAGTCACATGCATTCCAAGCTAACAGAGGTTTTCTGGATGATATCAGCCATCCTTCAGTGAAGGCACCCTATTGTTGATGCCTTACGTTGGACACTTTATGGCCTTAAGACTGTAACTTTGTAACCAAATAACACCCCCTTTTAAAAGCCAATCCATCTCTGGTATTTCCACGATGGCAGCATTAGCAAACCAGAACACTGACCTAGGTGGCCAAAGCAGTATTCTATCCCTGTGATCACTGTGCTTGTACAGGCGTGTGACTCAAGAAATGTATTTTCCAAGATTTCTTGGAAAATGGATACTGGAAGAAGAGGCCTCCATTTGGATTTGAAAACCACTCTTGTCCATCCACCCTACTTCCAGGAGAACCTTGTCCTCAGTCAAAACAAAGGATCCCAAGAATTAACATGAAGCAGAGAGAAGCAGAGATGAGAGATAAGTGAGCAGGAAAGAAGTCGTAATGCGTAATATGAGGTGTGTGTCCACTTGTCCCTTATTTTATCTGTACCTCTGGGTTTTCTGTTTATTTCCTAGTTTTTTTCTGCTTTGGTTGGCACTCTCTCTTGCAATCAAAAGAGTAGTAACTGGTCAGAGGGTGTGGCAAGGTGGCAGCATTGAGAGGTGTGGAATTTGGTTAGTCCCCTAGAGCAACAAGTAAATAGCCAGGAACAATTAGTAAATAATCTGAAACAACTGATGGGGCGACATCCATGACCAGACATCGTACACAAGTCAGGAAAGGGTGGAATCACTGAGATTGCAGCATAGAACTGTATGTAAAGCTCCCCAAACTGCGGAGCTGACACCGCTCTCCCACCAGCACAGCAGGCTGAGTTGTAAAACTTTGCTTTTGCTTTGGGGAGCAGGGGCAAGATGGTGGCATAGAGAGGAGTGGAATTTAGTTAGTCCCCTGGAGGAACTAATAAACAACCAGGAACAACTAGTAAATAATCTGGAACAACTGCTGGGGGACAACCGTGACTGTCCACATATATACCAACCTGAATTGGGTGGAATGGCTGAGATGGCAGCATAAAATCTGTAAGTAAAAACTGTGGAACCGTGCTGGAGCCCATCCCCCCATGGCAGGCTGAGCTACAAGACTTCACTGTGGGAGAAAGCAGCAGTCCTGGACCAAGCAAATACAGCTCAGCCCAGCTCCAGCTGGGGTTTTAATTTACGAATGTGGATTGCTGAATACAAGCTACAAACACAGACAAACTCCTAACAGAGGCTTTTAGAGATAACTGACTTTAAAGAGACAGCAATCTGCCCAGGGAAAGGGAGCCCAGAAACCAATTGCTCTCTCTGACTGACGGGTGAAACTCAGGGGCCATAGTCTGGCACTGAAAGGGGGCTTTCTTTCCCTTTTTCTCCCTCTCAACCTGAGTGGCTCAGTGGAGAGAGCCTCAGCGATTTTCACTTCGCAGCACTCTGACCCAGACAGGTGGAGATAACAGAGTCAGAGAGACAAAGGAGCAATTCAAATGCAGAAGATAAGTCCCTAGAGGGTATATCTTCTCTAAGAGAAAGGAGGTGGGGCCCAGCTCTAGTGCCAGCCTTCACCTGAGACACCAGAGCCTGGGGAAAACAGGCAAAACAAACTGAAGGGGCCGCACCTCCTTACACCAGTGGGGAGTGACAGACTGACAGGCACCACCTGCTGGGCAGATTAGGAAAAGAACAGTGACTGGAGACCTCACAGGAAAGTCTGTCATTCCTCTAAGATAACACCCTCAGGGAAACTCAAAACTGAATATAACCCCATTCTGAGACCTGAATCCGTTCTGGTCTGGGAAAATCAGATTGGGGTAACCAAGGAAACCAGATGTCTAGAAAATAGAAAACTACAAATTACATTAGGAAAAATGAAGATATAGTCCAGTCAAAGGAACACACTTACACCTCAATTAAGATAGAGTTGATAAGCCACCTGGCAGGTGAACTCACTGCCCTCCCCCTATGAGGGACCTGACTCCCAGGGGTGTAAATCTCCCTGGCAACGCAAGATATGACTCCCAGGGATGAAACTGGATGCAGCATCGTGGGATTGAAAACATCTTGACCAAAAGGGGGATGTGAAATGAAACAAAATAAAGCTTCAGTGGCTGAGAGATTCCAAAAGTAGTCGAGAGGTCACTTGGGTGGACATTCTTAACGCACTATATAGATAACACTTTTTAGTTTTTTGTTGTTGTTGTTTTGTTTTTAATTCATTTTATTGAGATATATTCACATACCATGCAGTCATACAAAACAAATTGTACATTCAGTTGTTCACAGTACAATTACATAGTTTTGCATTCATCACCAAAATCAATCCCTGACACCTTCATTACCACACACACAAAAATAACAAGAATAATAATTAAAGTGAAAAAGGGCAATTAAAGTAAAAAGAACACTGGGTGCCTTTGTTTTTTTTTTTCCTTCCCCCATTTTTCTACTCATCCATCCACTAAGTAGACAAAGGGGAGTGTGGTCCACATGGCTTTCCAAATCACATTGTCAACCCTCATAAGCTACATTTTTATACAATCGCCTTCAAGATTCATGAGTTCTGGGTTGTAGTTTGATAGTTTCAGGTATCTACTGCCAGCTACCCCAATTCATTAGAACCTAAAAAGGGTTGTCTATATTGTGCATAAGAGTGCCCACCAGAGTGACCTCTCAGCTCCTTTTGGAATCTCTCTGCCACTGAAGCTTATTTCATTTCCTTTCACTTCCCCCTTTTGGTCAAGAAGATGTTCTCCATCCCACGATGCCAGGTCTGCATTCCTCCCTGGGAGTCATATTCTACGTTACCAGGGAGATTCACTCCCCTGGGTGTCTGATCCCACGTAATGGGGAGGGCAGTGATTTCACCTGCCAAGTTGGCTTAGCTAGAGAGAGAGGGCCACAACTTTTAGATTTTAATGTATTGGAATAGCTAGAAGTAAATACCTGAAACTACTAAACTCCAACCCAGTAGCCTTGACTCTTGAAGACGATTGTATAACAATGTAGATTACAAGGGGTGACAGTGTGATTGTGAAAACCTTGTGGATCGCACTCCCTTTATCCAGTGTATGGGTGGATGAGTAGATAAATGGGGACAAAAACTAAATGAAAAATAGGGTGGGATGGAGGTTGATTTGGGTGTCCTTTTTTATTTTTTATTCAAAAATTTTTTGTTCAAAAATAGTTTGATGGTACTGTGAACAGTTGATTGTACACCAAGGATGATTGTATGGTATGTGACTATATCTCAATAAAACTGAATTTAAAAAAAGAGATATTGTTTCACTTTAATGAAACAAAGATTTTCAAAGTTTTAAATCAACTCAAAAACCAAATCAAGTTGAGAGAAGAAATGGCAAAGAGATGAGGGATATAAAGAAAACACTGGACAAACATAAGGTAGAAATTGAAAGTTTGAAAAAACAACTGGCAAAATCTATGGAAGTGAAAAGCACAACACACAAGATGAAAAACGCAATGGAGACATACAACAGCAGATCTCAAGAGGTGGGATAAAACACTCAGGAACTGGGGAACAAGACACCTGAAATCCTACACACAAAAGAACAGATAGGGAAAAGAATGGAAAAATATGAGCAACATCTCAGGGAATTGAATGACAACCTGAAACGCATGAGTGTATGTGTCATGGGTGTCCCAGAAGGAGTATAGAAGGGAAAAGGGGCAGAAGCAATAATAGAGGAAACTTCATTGAAAAAGCCAACCCATTGCTGGTATATTATATTCTGGCAGTTCTAGCAAACCAAAACAGTTATCTTTATGCTTTATTCCGCTGTCCATTGTCCTTTCCTTTCAGTCTGAAAAACACTCTTTAGCATTATTTATAGGACAGATCTAGTGGTTACAAACTCACTCAGCTTTTCTTAAATCTCAGAATGCCTTAATATCTCCCTCACTTTTTTAAAGATAGTCTTGCCAGATATAAAATTCTTATTTGGCAATTGTTTTCTTTCAGTACTTTAACTATATTGTCTTACTGCCTTCTTGATTCCATGGTTTCTAATGGGAAATTGGCACTTAATTTCTCAGGGGTTCCTTTGTACATAACACATTGCTTTTCTCTTGCAGCTTTCAGAACTCTTTTTCTTTGGCATTTGACAGTTTGACTAGTACGTGTCTGGGTGTGATTTTCTTTGAGTTTATCCTCTTTGCAAGTTTGAATACATTATGTTCCCCCAAAAGTCATATTATTTAATGCAATCTTCTGAGGGTGGACACTCTTTTTATTGAGTGTTTCCATGGAGATGTGACTCAATCAACTGTGGGTGACACCTTTGATTAAATTAGCTCCATGGATATATGGTCCCCACCCATTCAGGGTGGGTCTTAATTAAATCACTGGGGTCCTATAAGAGAGTACAAAATGCCCAAAGAGCAGCAGCTGAGAGAGACTTTTGGAGAGATGCTTAGGAGCCGATGCTTAGAGATCCCAGTGAGACATTTGGAGATGCTAGCCTAGAGTTTGCTCCAAAGAAGCTAAGAGATACAACCCAGAGACATTTTGGAGAAAGCCATTTTGAAACACAACCTGTGAACAAAGGAAGAGTAGACATCAGCCACGTGCCTTCCCAGCTGACAGAGGTGTTCCAGACGCCATTGGCCTTTCTTCAGTGAAGGTATCCTCTTGTTGATGCCTTAGTTTGGAAAGATTTATGACCTTAGAACTATAAATTTGTAACTTAATAAATCCCCTTTATAAAAGTCAATTCAGTTCTGGTATTTTGCATAAGGGCAGCATTCGCAAACTGGAACATCCTCTTTGCAGTTTGTTGGGCTTTCTTGAATGTGTATATTCATGTTTTTCATTAAATTTGGGAAGTTCTACATCATTATATCTTTGAGTATTCCTTCTCCCTTTTCTCTCTTTCTGCCCTTTCTCTCCTCTGGGACTTCCATAATGAATATACTTGTATGCTTGGTGGTGTCCCTCAAGTCTTAAAAGTCTTTTTTCTTTCTGTTCCTATGCCTGAATTATTTGTCTTTTCTTTAGGCTCACTTAGTCTCTCTTATCTCAGCTCTAATCCCCTGTGAAACCCTCTGAGGAATTTTTCATTTCAGGTATCGTGGTCTTCAACTCTAGTATTTCTGTTTGGTTCCTTTTTAAAATTTCTATCTCTTCATTGATATTCTCATATTGTGCATTCATTGTTTTCCTGATATCCTTTTCTTCTTTCACGGTGTTTTCCTTTTATCTCCTTGAGCATACCAAGGACAATTTTTAAGGTCCTTTCCCAGTATATTCAAAGTCTGCTCTTCTTCATTGATGATTTCTGGACTTTTATCTTGTTCCTTTGAATGGGCCACCATTTTGTTTCTTTTTTTGCCTCTTAATCTTTTGCTGCACCCTATACATTAATATTTTAATGTTTTAACTCTGGGATTTAGTCTCTGAGCTCTCTGGTCCTTAAGTTTGTATCCAGCTAGTGATAGGATGGAGGTTTCCTTGAATGCCAGGAGCTAACAAAAACAAACAAACCAATGCAAAACAAACAAACAAACAAACATGTTTCACAGTCTTTGCAAATCGGCTGTGGGTTGGCTGGTGGTCTCTTCATAGCTTAGCCCTTCTATGAAGAAGATCAACCCAAGGCAAAAGTAAAGTGCAGTGTCCTTTCTGTCTTTTCTGTGTCTGTGTCTTTTCCTGGGCTCATGCTTCCTACTTAGGAATTTCCCCATTTACAGGAATCCTAATATCCCCTCTACTCCCTATGAAATAGATTTTCTCCCCTTCCCAGGTATTCTTTTGTAAGACTGAAAGCAGGTTATCATTTGCCCAAGGCTGCTTTGACTTAATTGTTTCTTCCCTTGCTTCAACTGTCCGATAACTGTTTCTGCCTGCAGGGCAAGTTCTGGGAGGGCAAGCCAGAGATGAGTTTCCTTCATCAGTGTTTCAGATGCCCATCCAATAGACTGACCCTCACATAGGCACCCGAGCATGTGCATAAGGGTTACTCTACTCCCTTCAGAACAGGGCTGGGGGCCACCGTGGGAGGCCAGGTTGGCACCATGTGTGTTGGTGAGAGTGAGGGAGGGATCAACAAGGGCACCAGGAACTTCTACCATTTCCAAGCTGCGTTTTCTTGATTTGGCACTCACCGAATTACTACAACTCTCTAACTGTTTTCCAGGGTTTTGAAGAAATGACTCTGCTAGTTTTTGCTAGTTGTTCATAGAGTCTGTGGGGAATGGAATCCAGAACATCTTATGCTATCAACTTGGTCAGTTAGACACGTGGATTATTTAAATTGTCTTTTCTTCAAATTTAGTGATCCTTTCTTCTGCCTGATGAAATCTGCTATTGAATCACTCTCATGAGTTTTTCAGTTCAGTTGTCACTTTCAGCTTCAGAATCTCTGTTTTGTTCCTTTTCATAGTTTGCCTTACTTTGTTCAGACATTTTCCTAATTTCCTTTAATTCTTTGTCCATAATTTCCTTTTTCTTATTGAAGATAAGATTTAAGATAGTTGATTTAACATCTTTGACATAATTTTCATTGTATGAGTTTCCTCAGGGATGGTTTCTGGAAAAAAACTTTTCCTGTGAATGTGGGAAACTTTTCTGTGTCTTTATGCATTTAAAAATATTTTTGTTGAGAACTAGACATTCTGAGTATTATGCTTTTGTAACTCTGAAATCTAATTTTCCCTCACCTCTGCAATTGCTGGATTTTTTTCTTACTGAAAGCTGGAGTCTTCTATTTGTGAATTTTGTACACTATTTTTGCCCCCAGTCAGGGAAAAGAAAGAGAAGAAAGAGAGAGACAGGAAGGCAAGAGTGTTATTTTCTCTTTACTATTCCTCTGCCGTTTCTGCCTCTGGGATTGAAAAATACGACCAGGCACCCCTCTGCTCAGGCACTGTAGTGATCAGCAGCAGTCATCAAAATCCGTTCTCAGCAATCAGGCCACTAACCCTTGGGTTTGGAGGACATGTCCTCACTGCCCACCCTGGCACCAGCAAGTGCACCAGAAACCTAGGTCGCCATCCCCACAGCTGCCTGCCACGTGGGAGGGGATGCGGGTGGTGGCCACAGCTTGGAGGGTGAGACTCACCAACCTTTGATTTCGACTTACTGGCCTCGTCATCCAGCTTTTCCCTGTATGCAGCAGTGGTGTCACTAGACTCCAGAGTTCATGCAGACAGTTTCTCCCAGTTCAATAGTTGTTCTGGTGGAGAGACCAATCCCTGGAGCTCCCTATGCTGCCATCTCCCCACATTCCCCCAGCATTCCAATTTGAAGGCTTTTTAAAAATCCAGATGTACATTGAAATCAGTCAAATGCGTTTTAACAATCAATATGATCATATGCTTCCCCCTTTGATACGTTACTATGACAAATGTACTGATACATATTATTTAATTTTAATTTTCTTGAGTCCCTAGAGTGGAACCCACTTATTTTTAGTGAATTCTAGGATTTAATTCTACCTTTGTCAGGTATTATATCTGAGATATCCTCTTTCTGTGTTATGAAGTAGATACTTCCTTCTGCGTTGACTGCAGCAGTTTATTGCTAGAATTATGTGCTCTGCAAATATTTGAAAAAATTCACCAGTTATAACTAACAGTATGTCCGAACATTTTTCCATTTTATCAACAGTTATTGCTCTGTAAGCTATTCTATCTCTAGAACTAATAGTTATCACTTTTTTCTTGTGTTGGAATTTTAATTATCTACATATAGATTTCATTCAATTCATGCTAATTTCAAACTTACTACCAACGAATCAGGCAAAGTATTGTGGTCCAAATCTTTTATTTTGTTTGAGTGATTTTTCCATTTATCATTCCCAATTTCCCCTTTCTCTTGGTTTGGATTTTTAATTCCTTAGCTACATACATTTTCAAAGAACTGGACTTATTTAGTCTTTTTTATTTTTTATTCATTAACTTCTGCTTTTACGTGTTGAATTCATTTCTTCTGCTTACCATAAGTTTAGTCTCTTTTCTCCCAATTTCCTCAATTTAATGCCAAATTCATTTATTTCCATTGGTTTCGTTGTTTAAGTAAAGGGGAAGGGGGATCTGTTTTCCTCTAGCATTTCTAAAATTTTAGACCGTCGCATTTAGGAGGCTGTTTCCCTTGGAAAGCGTCGGCTGCAGCAGCCTCCGGAGTGGACGCGCCTGCTCTGCGGCGGAACGTCAGTGGAGACAGACACGCGACCCCTCCCCTTGGCCCCCAGACCCGCCGCCTAAAACCCTCCTGAAGCCCACCACCCGGCGGCGAGGCGGCCGCAGGGCCCCCTGGGAAGTGTAGTTCTGGCGCGGGCGGGACTCTGGGAAATGTAGTTCTCCGCGGACACTCCTGCAGGCGGCGGGGGCGCCTGGGCTGTGCGAGGCCCGAGGGGTCAGAGCGTGGGGGGGCGGCGAGACCGCGTGGCCGCGGCCGGGGGCGGCTTCAGCGCCCGTGCGGTCCCGAGGTGACGCCCCGCGACCGCAGGCCCTTCCGGCGACTCCGGCGCGCGCACGAACCGGTTTAGGAGTCGGGTCTGAGGAGGCCCGCTGGCGGTCCGGGGGCCTGGGGGTCACGGGGCCGAGGCGAGCAGCGACCGGGGGTGCATGGCTCGGACCCGGCGGATCCGAGGGGAGTCGCCGCGCCGGCGGGACCGCGCGTTTTCCGGATGGGAGCGGGCGGGTGGCCCGGGGCCCTGCGGGGCGTGGAGTGGGCTTTGTGTCAGTGACTGGGGACCTGTGAGGGCCGCTGTCTGGGGGACCGAGGGGCTGCCATCAGGTGGCTGCAGGCTGCTGGGCAGCTTTCGGCTAAGGGAAGGGGGTGCTCAGCGGCGCCGCTTGAAGCACACCCGGGAGGGCTGAATGACTGGGGTGGGCCCCAGGCGGCTAAACGTATAAGTGCTTCGGAGGCGCGAGGATCGGGACTGGGTGCCTTGAAGGTGTCGGTGACTGGGGCTTCAGGGGGTGCCTGATGGCGTCAGTGAAGGGCGACTGTGGAATTTGGTTTTTGGAGGAGCCAGGAAGTTTAATGTTTGTGGGGTGAATGATTGGGTTTTTGTGTGGTTTGGGCTGTCAAAGAAAAGACTGCCCTGGAATTCGCTACCTAGGCCCGGAGTTGCAGGGGGGCGAGCAGAACTCAGCCCGGGGAAACCAAGGACTGGGGCTTTGAAGGGCTGGGAGTGGGTTGGAGACACTGGGGTGGGTGAGGGATCTACTGAGGTTGCGATTAGGACCACTTGGCTCTGAATGTTCCCCTTTGTGGTAATTAGGCCGCCTGGGGGCTGGGAGAGAGGAGGATGGGGACAGGGGACCACCCTCCTGGGGTCTCTCTGGAGCTGGGTAGCTGGGGTGGGAGGCAGGGGGTGGGGGTGCGGTTAGGGGCAAGTTTGAATATAGAATAGTTAGGGTCTGAAGTTGTTCTTTCCTTTTCTTCCTGCAGTCCGAGTTGTTTTTCTCTTCAATCCCACAGCTTGAAGATTGGTTTCAAGGTGGTCAAGACCGGGAAGGAGTGGGAAGCACCCACAAGGAGCAAGGGTGGCACCTTGGGCAGGGGAAGGAGACAGTCCTTGTCAGGGCATTGCTGGGGCCTGCGAAGGTTCAGTGAGTGAGGAGACCCTGGCCTTCATTTCCAGAGGGAGGCTTTGTTGGCTGAATGATCCTGTGCCTCAGGGGCGAGTGATTTCCAAGGCCTGTGCGGTAGGTGAAGTAGAGTTTTCTGTACTCACTGAAGCATATGCCCTCTGCACTAGTACTTACAGGCTCAGGGTGGGGGTGAGTGTAGGGTATCAGCCTGTGTCTGTGACTGGGGTTTGCAAAGCTCAGGGATTGGGATGCCGGGGGTGGTTGAGGACTTGTGACTTTCAGGGATGAATGACTGGGGAGCCCTGTGGGGTTGGGTAACCGTCATTAGGAGGAGAAGTGATTGGGGAGCTCTGGGGATGGAGGTCAGGAACTGGTGGACATTTGGCAGTGAGTAATTGGGGGTGTGGTAGATTTGGATGGTTGGAGTGCCAGTTTGTAGGATGGCAGGGGTGTGAGGGTCAGTGGTGGGAGCTGTGGGTTTAAGCTGTAGGGTTATGTGAGTTAGTGACGGGGCCTGGTGGGTCTGAGCAACTGGGACTCACAGGGTTTGTGTGGAGCATGATTGGGAGAATTAAGTAAAGGGACTTTGCAAGTGGGTAATTAGGGAGCCTTGGGGTACAGGATGGCCTGGGGGGGTCAGTGAGTGGGAGCCTGGAGGGTTCTGCAATTCATATTTAGGGGGACCCTGTGGGAGTTGATAAGTAGAGGACGCATAGCAGAAGTGAATGTGGGGACCAGGGATGGGGGTGTGGGCAGTTAGGGGTCCTTTGGAGATTAGTGATTGAGAACTGATTGGGTGGCCTATGAGGGTAGGATAATAGGACTATGGGTGATGTTCTAGTTTGCTAATGCTGCCGTTATGCAAAACACCAGAAACAGACTGGCTTTTATAAAGGAGGTTTATTTGGTTTCACAGTTACAGTCTTAAGGCCATAAGTGTCCAAGGTAAGTTATCAACAATAGGATACCTTCATCAAAGGAAGACCAATGGCGTCTGGAAAACCTCTGTTAGCTGGGAAGGCACATGGCTGGTGTCTGCTTGCTCCCAGCTTGCATTTCAAAATGACGTTCTCCAAAATGTTGCTGTTAGGGCGTTTTGTCCTCTTAGCTGCAGCTTCTCTTCAAAATGTCACTCTCAGTTACTCTCAGGTCCCTCTGTTGTGAGCTGTTTTTATAGGACTCAAGTGAACTAATCAAGACCCACCCTGAATGGGCGGGGTAGCACTTTCATGGAAATTGTCCAAGCAGACATTTCACTCACAGTTGATTTAGTCACATCTCCATGGAAAGAATCAAGATTCCAACCTAATCAACACTAATACATCTGCCCCCACAAGATTGCATCAAAGAACATGGCGTTTTTTGGGGACATAATACATCCAGACCGGCATAGGTGTATTTACTGGTCTGAAAATGTGTTCACTGTCCAGTATAAAAGCCAGTTCAAAAATGTGAAAAGACCATGGGTCACATGTCTGTAATAATGTCAGCATAGTTTTCACCATCCTCTGAGAGAGGCACCTTTGAAGAGGTGGGATTATGGATAATACTTGTGTGTTTATTTAGCTTGTATGCGTTTTCTGGTTTCTGTACAATCATATCACATAATAATAACAGCAGGAACCAGCATTTACTGAATGATTATGTGCCAGTCACAGTTCCAAGATTTTTATACCTATTAACTAATTTAGAACTCCTAAGAACAATATGAACTTAAAATGAACTGTTTCTTATATTTTGGGGAGAAACAGTAGTGAATTATTCTTTTAATGTATTGTTAGATTGAATTTCCTACCTTATTCATGCCTGTATTTAAAATAAATTGGGGTTCTCATTTCCTATTTGCTATGTTACATTCCCCCCCTCCCTCTCTTTCCCTGTCACTCACTCACTCTTACATAGACAGATATACACACACTTTGTCTCTTTTTCTTCCTCCCTTACTTTCAGAGAGTATGATTAAATACCGAGTCTCCCAGGCCACCCACCCTTGCCAACAAAAGATGGGGTAGATTTTTCACACCTTCCAGGATGGTGTGCACTGGAAGCCTGTGTGAGGCAAGAGTTCTGGAATTCTGTGGCAGGCCTATGCAATAAGACAGGGAAACTTGGACTTATCCCTCCATCGCCATCCAGTCCTCCTTTTGGATTGTGCCCCTTTTCTCTCGCTTCCACATCAGGCCAGGCCACAGGGCCCTCATCCTCCTCTCCCTCCAAGCGCACACCACTCCTAAGACCCATGGCTGGATTCAGATGATAAGCTAACCATCCCCACCGCCCTCAGACCCCCTGCCCTTTCCCTTTTTGCAGGTGTTTACTTTAAACTGACCAATCTTTGACTCCCTTGGGAAATCTAACTTTCATTCCTGGACCACAGTAAAGGCACAAGCTCATGGGCACCTCTCTGATCGTGTGCTCTCCCACCTGCTGGCTGAGCCACCCAAGCTAACTGTGCTTTCCACTGACCCCTCATGGAAGCCCCCTCACTGGGATCTGTGAAAAACTAGCTTTTCTTATGCAGTATGGCTTCAGTTTCCCATGTGTCACACCTGATCTCCACCCAGACCCAAATTTAAAATCCAGCGTAACTAATCTGAAACAGCTAGTGGCATCCCAGAAGTTAGCAGCAGCAGGAATTATCACCACTAGGCTCAAGGGATCAAGTGAAGAAGGATCAAGTTGCCAGAGCCCAGAATATAGGGTCCCACGAGAGTGGATTAAAAGAACAGTTTTTAATGGGGTACACAACAGCTTTAAACCAGCACAACAGGGTTTTTAGATATTATCTTACATCAGAGATTCCCCCTTTCCTATTTTAGAAAGATAAGGTAGACTCTGCTTACTTCAGTCCAATTGAGCTTTATTGGTGCAGAATTGCATTTCATTGAGGAAATTCCATTCTAGAAAGATTTTATCATACCCAGAAGTTCCCACTTGCCCATACAATAAACTGCACATATTTTAAGTGTGTAGCTTTGATAAATATACACCTGTCTCCAATCAAGAGATAAACTTTTTCCAAATCTCTCAAAATGTTCTCATTTGAATTTTGTCAAATTTTCTTTTGCATATATTGAGATAAATTGATTTTTCTTTATTCTGTTAATGTGGTGAATTACATTGATTACGTCTTGAATTTTGATTAAAATTTGTGTGGTGGCTTTAACTGTGTACCCCAGGGCAGTGCTGGCCTGCACACACTCTGCTTCTCCACCCTCACCGTGGTGGTTCTTGGGTGTCTATGAAGTACCAGGACACCCCCATAGTGAAAGTCAACAACCTGACTCTTGGCTTCCTCCTCTTCACCTCCCTCCTCCCGAGTTTCCTCTGCATCTTACTCTCCATTGACAACCCTCACACAGCCACCTGCACCCACAACAAACCACATGTGCGGTCGTGTTCACTGTGGCCGTTTCCACCACCTAGGCTAAAACCATCACTGTTGTCTTGGCCTTCAAATCCACAACACCCAGGAGAAGGAGGAACTTGAGGTCTATATCAGGGGCATCTCCCTCTGTTATTCACATCTGCTCTATGATCCATGTGATTCTCTGTGGAACCTGGCTGGGAACATTGCCCCCGTTCGTTAATGGAGACACTCACTCTGACCCTTGCCACATCACCACTGAGTGCACTGCAGCGGCGGCTCTGTCCTAGCCTTTGGCTGTGTCCTGGCATACCTGACCTGGGCATTTCTTGCCAGGAGGCTGCCTGATGCCTTCTGCGAAGCCAAGCTCCTGACACTCAGCATGTGGATCTTCTGCAGCATCCACACTACTGGACCCCCCACCCCACACTGTGTCCTGGAGCCCCAGGGGGAGGGACATGGTGGCCACTGACTCCGTCTCTGTCTTGGCTTCAGGTGTTGGACTATTTGCATTTTTGTTCCCAAGTGTTACATGATACTCCTTCAGCCAAAAAGGAACCCCTGCAAGACATAAGGAAAAAACTAGATATAGAGTCTCAACAACAAAAAATTAGAAATATCTGAAAACAGTTTTACAGACAGATGATAGGTAACAATTGAATTTGGCTCAACTCTTTATTTGAGATACTTCTAATATTTACTTTTTAAAAAAGATACACACATTTGTTTCTAATTACATTATTAAATCATACCTTAAAATTTCAAAGAGTGAAAATAGCTTATCAAAAGCAAAACTCCATTTGCCAAATCCCACACCCCAGAGCAACCACTTTTAACAATTTCTGTTTTATATCTTCTAGTAGTGGACTTCACATCTATAAAAAATGTAGTAAAATTTTTTATTCTAGATCTTTGGATGTGACTGCTTTTGTCTTTCAGTTAAAAATGAAACATAATTCAGTTTTCTCCTACAGTCATTTTTCTGATCCACAGACTGCTGAGTGCCACCTCTGCTCTCAGCACTTCAAACATCACATTTTTGCTTCCATTTCTTGGGGTAGCCCCTTGGGGGAGAGTATGACTGAAATATGTCATCTGGATATGTGCTTGTCATTATCCACAGAGGCAGTCTGCTAAATATTTTAGATTCTCACAAAATAGACAATTTGAATCGCTGAGGATCTGAGACATCTCGTACACTGCCCATGCCCTCCTCAGGTACTCCCCATCTCCGCTGCAAGAACCAGGAGGCAGCACCAAGTACATTTCGGAAATGGGTCACATCTTTGCCTTCCCTCCCTGTGTAGAAAGCTCTGAGCACAGGAGTCACGGGACTTGGAACCCTTAGTGGACTCATCCCCACTCCAGGCTCCAGTCATTGTCTGTACAGCTACATGGAGGTCCAACTGCAACTTCACCCTCACGAAGCATCCCATGGAAAGGGATTTTGCAGGAATTACTTCAAGGGATCTGTGAGCTTGAACTAAAAACCCACCAAATCTTGGAAGCTCATCCTTAATGAAGGAGTTGAATGCACTTTCTGCCAAGAGATTTAATTCAAGCAAAGCAAATTTCTTTTCCTTTCATCTAATTCTCTTTCCTAACATAAGATGTATTAAAAATAGTTAACTTTATATCATGGTATTTAAATTACAGGATATCAAAAAAGGAGAGTGAAAATCACCCAAGGACTTTACGCCTTTTTCTGGGGAAAGGGTTAGCATGTTTTGAGGTTGTACACAGGACAGTTGTATTATGTTAGGCACACGTATGATTTGTTATTGTGTTTGTTTGGAGATTGAGTATGATTTTAGGAAATCTATGTGGTTGAAGAGTTGACAAGAGATGGAGTGTGATGGCTATATTTTTTGCTAACTTGGCTAGGCTATTTAGTCCCCAGTTATTCAATCAAACACCAACTTAGGAGTTGCTGTGAAGATGTTCTGTAGCTGTGATTGATTTATTATCAGTTTACCTTAAGAAAGTGTCATGGCCCAAGAAGGCTTTTGTAGCCAAAGGACTAAAGAAAGCACTGGACACGTTCTGAGACATGAGCTTTTATTTTGGGGCTTACCAATAGGGTGGGAAGTTGGTCATGGAGCCTTGAATTCAGGAGCTTCTCTGAATTGTGGCGGGTTCAGAGCTCAACCTGCAGATACTCTGCACTTGTGGGGAGAGGGGGTGAATCAGCTGGTTATAAGGGCTCCTCATTCTAATCGATATGAGAGAATGGGGGGGGGTCTTGCAATGTAGGGAGGGATTGATTGTATGTAGCAGGGAGGACTGATTTTACAAAGAAAGTAGGTCAAACATTAACAGTCCCACGTGAAGCAAACTGCTGATGCAGCCTTCAAGGCACTTGGGGAAGGCCCTTGGCCCGAGGCTCCTGGAGAAAGACTATATTAGATATTCAGAAAGGTCTGATTCGATCACTTGAAAGGCCTTTAGAGCAGAAGTGGGGCTTCCCAAAGAGCACATTCTGCCTGTGGGTTTCAGCTCCAGCTCCTGCCCTAGTCAGCCTACCCTTCCTGACGTGTGCCTGCTCTATGATTCCCAGATTCCGGACTGCAGGCCCCACAACCCAGAAAGCCAATTTCTTGCTACAAGACTCTTAATATACAAATAAACGAACATATATCCTACTGACCCTGTTTCTCTGGTGGAACTCCGACAGAAGTAAATAGTGGAGGGTAAGTCTCCTCTCCCTTGAGTTAGTCCTCCCAGAAGCAGCCATTGCTGGTTTCTTGGGTTTCATTCCAGAGGCCCTTTTATGAACATCTAACATGTCCTACACATTTTTTAACCCTCCTCTGGAGCGCCTCACCCGTGCAGACCTCTGCCGCGCCCAGGCCGCCCCTCGGGACTCGCGGCCTCAGGCGCCTCAGTGAGCGTCCTGGCGCGTCCCCTTCGGCAAGCGCACGGGAACGCCGCTCGATTCCGAGGAAACGTGGTGCAAATCGGTAAAACGGAAAGACACTGCCCGCCTGCCCGTAACGAGGCGGATCCAACGACCCTCCAGCCACAGCGCGGTCGCGTTCCCAGCGGCCTGTGAAGTTTTCCAGTCGACGCCCACGTGTCTTGTATACGGCGAGCATCGCTACAGGCACCTAAAGGCCTCCCATGTTTCCGCGGGGCTTCGCGACCTGGGCCCGCACGCGCGGCCCGGAGAGTCCTCGCCGTCTCCGCTCTCGGCCGCCGCGCCTCCAGCAAGCCCGAACGCACCTAAGCGTCCCAGACAGCATCAAAGATGGCTCCGCGGCCCTCGGAGCCCCGTCTGCGCACGCTCCCGCGCCCCCGCGCCGCGTCCCGGGCCGCTCTAACCGCCGCGCTCGGCGGACGCCGCCGTGGGCCAATGAGAACGCGCGGACGCCGCCCGCCCCGCCCCGCGCGTCAGCTGACGGAGCGCCGTGCCTGTTGACAGCGGCGGCGGGGCCGCCGGTTCCGGGTTCTGCGCGGCCGGGAGGTGGGCGGGAGGCGGCGGCGGAGCGGGCGCACGCTTCTGCCTGGGGCTCCGCAGCCTCACCTGACGCTTCCGAGGGCCCTTAGATGTGAGTCGATGGAGCGGCCTGAGGAGCGCGAGCAGCCGCGGCCGCGGCAGCCCTGGGGGCGGCTGCTCCGCCTGGGCGCCGAGGAGGGCGAGCCGCACGTCCTCCTGTGGAAACGCGAGTGGACCATCGGGCGGCGGCGAGGTGCGAGGGGCCGGGCCCAGGGCCTGCGGGGCGGGTCGGGGACGGAGCGTGCGCTCCATTTTTCCACTGGAATGTGTTCTCCTGTAATAGCTGCCCTTTATCGACTAATTTGTTCGTCAGTCACTTTTCTGAATGCCTCATGCAGGTTATTTAATCCTCATTTCAACTTTATGAAGTAAGTGCAGTTATTCTGGCCTCAGGAATGCAAGCTTCTGGAGTCCCTTAGTGTACAAAGTGTCTTCTCTGACCATAGTGGAATGAAACCAGAAATCAATATCAGAAGGAAAACTGGAAAATCCACGAATAGTGTGGAAATTAAACAGCACACTGTTGAGCTACCAATGGGTCGAAGAAGAAACCATAAGAGAAATTAGAAAATGTCTTGAGACCAATGAAATTGAAAACTCAAAATACCAAAATTTGTGGGATGCAGCTAAAGCAGTGCTCAGAGGGAAATTTATGGCTGTAAACTCTGACATTCTAAAAAAAAAAAAGATCTCAAGTCCATTACTTTGTTCTGCTCCCTGGTATAATCCCAGCTTCTGAAATAGAGCCCCTCCGGTGTTTGTGGCTGTAATGAACCCAGGAAAAATTGAACAGTGTCACAGAGGTAGTGAGAGTTTGTATGAAAAATAATAAATCTTGATTCTGACTTTCTGTTTTAAAAAATAGTAAGGACTGCTATTTGGAAACAAAAGTTTTTTGCTTTCATTTTATCCCTTATGATTTATCTGAATCTGTTTTTTTTTTCTTTCACAGTCTTAAATCTCAGTATCAAGTTAATTTTTTTACAACTTTGAAAGTATTTACATTCCCTTAGACACTTTTGAAAAATGCCTTTAATTGTCTTTAATGGACCTAATAAGAGGTTTGGTGAGCTGCCAGACTGCCTGGCTTTCACTGCTGGCACCACCAGTAGCTTGTTTTGGCTAAACGTTTCTGTGCCTCTGTGCTGACTTCATAGCATTTCAGTGAGAATTACATGAGATCATCCCTGTGAAGAGTGTAGAGCAGAGCCTGGCTTAGAGTTAGTGCCTAGTAGCTTAACCACTGTGATTACAACAATGTGGTTTTACGTGTTGGAGCAAGGAGCAAACATGAGATGAGTTCATCTGCTTGTTAGTTTAAGTCCCTTCAGTGAATGTATTAATAATGTTTCTAGCAAAAACATAAAGTTTGTAGAACTTATGTCTATTTATATTAAAACTGTTACATGCCTGCTGTATGCAAGGAATTATGGGGGGTGGGGGAGGGCAGGGGAGTTGATATGTGTGGGAAGGGACATGAGAGCCTTGCCTTCCAGTTCCGGGGGTGGGGGGGTTGCGGAAATGTACAGCATTCATAAGAAATGTCAACAACTAAATAGCAAGCAGGGCATGTGCCAAGAAAAGAACTTTGGCGCCAACATCTTAGTTCCAACTTAGAATGCTGATGTCCTGGTGCGGGGAGGCCCTGCTGAAGACCACTCCAGTGACCCAGTGGGTCCGGGGGCGCAAGGAGACCCTCCTGGCAGGGACGTTCAGCGGAGTGTGAGGCTCTAAACCCCAGGGAAATTAGCCTTGGAGATGTGGAGCAAAGTACTTCTGATCATGAATGTGCAAGTCAGATTTTAAACGTCAGGTTCATTGAGGGATAATTTACATGTGGTGAAATGTACCCTTTTTCGTGTTTGGTTCTGTGAGTTTTGACAAATGTAAACAGGCGACAGTCAAGATGTAGAATATTTCCGTCAGCCTGGAAAGTTCTCCCCTGTCCGTTGGTAGTACTTCTCTTCCCTCAAGCTTTCGTTCTTTGATTTAAAGAAGGAAGCAAAGTATTTGAGGATTTTCCCCTGCACTAATAATTTGCTCATTCATATATTCTGTGACTCTTTGTTATTGCTTCAATTTTGTGATAGTCTATGAAACCAAAGATTGTACAGAAAATAAATTAAAGACTAAATTAAGATACTGAAGAATTATTTAATTTAGTCGTTTAGTGTTTTTAAAGGTCTGGTGATATTTATTGGGTTAGCTGTCTGTGTGAGCATATTATAAAGTCGTCGTCAAGAGGCTGTTTCTGTGTAGCTGTGGGTGTTGACGGGTATCTGGGAAACGGGGACTCAGGAACTCTCCAGGCACAGTCCCTGTTCCTTTGCTCTGGGTGAACATGCACATCCTTTGTGTTTCTGCACACCTGGCTTGAGTACACATTGTTTCCGCAAGTGTGTGCATGGGGATGCTGGCTTTGAGTCATGCACTTCAGTTAAACAAAGGGCAACGTTGTCTGTAACACTAACAATATCCAGAACCCTCCCTCTCCATGTTTCAGGGTGTGACCTTTCGTTCCCGGGCAATAAACTGGTCTCTGGAGAGCACTGTAAAATTACAGTGGATGAGAAGTCTGGCCAGGTGTCGCTGGAGGATACCAGGTGAGCTCTTTTTGAACTTCTTTTTCGTTTGTCCTCGTAGCTCGTGGAACCTAAAGAGGATGCGCTTTGTGCCCTGACTGAGGAGAAGAAAACATTCCTGCGTTTTTAGTGGGATAATAATGGCTCAGGTTTTCTGTAACATGGTGGTTAGTTAGGTCTCAAGGTGCTTAAGAAATGCATTTTCTGATTTTGAGGGTAGGTTATTCAGTGACACTTTGGTATCTGTGATCTTTTTTAATGTGTTCAAATAAAAACAAGCATATCTCAGAAATAAGAGTTAAAAGGGTTCAGTAAATTTTTGGTTCTTTGCAAACCTGTTCAAGTTTGACTTCTTTCTCCAAAATCAGAACATTTTTTTTTCTACTAATGAATTCTTATACAACTTAAATAGAACATAGAAAGTGAAAAGCTTCCCATAATCTCACTCACATTAAAAATGCATATATAGGTATATTTATTTTATATCAGTGAGGTTATGTTATATATATTGTTGTAATATCTGCATTTTTTGCTTATAATATTTTATGAACTATTTACCATGTCAGTACATCTAGATCTCTCATCTTTTTTCTTTGTCTTTTTTATGTAATAATTTATCTTCTCCCACACCAGTGGATGTTTAAGTTATTTAAGAATGACACCACAGTGACTTTCCCCAAAAATCTTTGCATTTGTATCTGGTTATTTCCTTTGGATGAATTTCTCGGGAGGAAAGGCTGTGCCGGGATGTGCATATTTAAGATTGACACACGTGGCCAGGTGGCCTTCCAGCAGTGTGTTAAAGTCAGCCTTTCCCACTGGATGGTTTTTTAAATTTTTGTAAAGACCAGAAGCGATGTGATTCTTTGGTAACTAACAGTTTTGGGGTAGAAAACTAGGAAGTAAGGTTTTATTAGGAAGAATTGATGTTCCTCTTTTATCCTAAGAGGTAGTAGATGAACTTATTTATTTCTCAACACATTGTAGAATAATAAATGGTGCCGTTTCTTGAGCTGTCCTGTGGGGATCACGTTCTGCCTTTCCCCATCCTGTCTCTATCTGCTTGAGCTTTCTGCAGCTACCATAACAAATGACCACAAACTTAGTGCCTTAACACAAGCACTGTCTTGCAGTTTTGGGGTCAGAAGCCGAACCCGGGCCCAATAAAGTCAGGGTGTCGGCTGGGCTCTGTTCCTTTCTGGAGGCTCCAGGAGAGAACCGGTTTCCTGCCTTCCCTACCTCCCAGGCTGTCTCTAGCTGTGACCCCTTCCACTTCTAAAGCCAGCAGCGGTGTCTCTCTCATTCTGATTCTCCCACCTCCCCATGACGTGGGGCCCACCTGGATAATCCACGATAGCCTCCCACCCGAGAACCTGAAACCAGTCACACCTGCCAAGTGCCTTCTGCCGTGCAAGGTCACACATCAACAGTCCTGGGCATCGTGGTGGCTGCCGCCATGGCCTCAGCCCCCGTGTGCCCGGCTCTTCCTCCCCAGGTGGGAGAGAGAGAGTTAACATGCGCGACGCGCCAGGACCTCAAGATGCCTCCGTCTTTCCGCAGCTGGGTGGGACCCTGTCTTTACAGTCACAGCTCATTCTGCACAGAATAGTTCAGTCCTACAGATGGAAACCCAGCCTGGGGGAGCTGAGAGAGGGTTGGAACCAAGCAGCAAGACGCTGTCCTCCCCTCCTGGGCTGTCGCCGAGGGGCTGTACCCATAGCACGACCATTTCATGTTCTCTTAACCCGAGTGCAGGTGGCTTAACCTGAAACCCTGAGGCAGGGAGCCGGACCACCTCGGGTTCACCTTCTCCTCCCCTCCTCCTAGCAAGCACATGGCTGAGCCTCTGAGTCTCCTTTTCTCCGTCTGTAAAATGGGGCTAAGCATTCCTTGAAAGTTGGTGGTGGTGTAAGACAACGGGTGCCGAGGGCCCAGGAATGTGCTGCTGTTTGTGGTTGGCAGAATAATGGCTCCCAACAATGTCCGTGTCCCCAGAACCTGTGGATAGTTACCTTATGGTAAAAGTGACTTTGCAGGTGTGATTAAGTGAAGAGCCTGAGAGGGGAGCCCATCCTGGATTATCTGGATCCTAAATGTAGTTACAGGGCCTTAGGACAGGGAGGTGGGGAGTCAGGGAGGGAGAAGTGGTGACAGAAGCAGAGGCTGGAGTGAAGCGGTTGCGGCTTTGAGAGGGATGAGGGTCCATGAGTCAAGGAAGGCAGGCGGCCTCGGGAGTCGAAGGGGCAGGAGCCTCCAGAGGACTCTGACCTCCAGAACCGTGAGAGAACAAATGTACTGTTTCAAGCCACAAAGCTTGAGGTAATTTTTCACCCCAGCAGTAGGAAACGGATACCCTGCTGCTACCACTGGGCCCCAAGCCTAGATTAGGAGACAGTGACATTCCTGCCACAAGTTTGTGGTAATTTATATGCACTTTAATTTGAATGTTCTTTTTCTGTCCTGAGAAATGACTTTCAAATTTGTGTTCCACATCTGTTCTCCCCTTCACCTCCTAATCCTCAAATCCTTTGGAGACGGTGGTTGGTGTGTCGATTGTCATCTGTGAGACGTGCTGATTGCCCTCTGTGCTCAGTGCTGTTAGCGTTCCCACTTTATGGATGAACAGAGGGGGCCCAGCAGAGTGGAGTTCCGCCGGAGACTGCACAGTTGGCACGGCATTCTCTTGGTTGGAAATGGCTCCCCAGAGTCTATAGTGTTTACATGTCACAGCACCCCCCATGCCCCCCGACAACCCGTGTCCAACCGCAGTCACTTCCACTTGCATGTGGAGTAGGCAGGCCCTGGGGTCCAGCAGGAAGACCACCGGGTAATCGAGCAGTGGGTTAGTGTAGGGCACCTGGCGCAGGCCGGGGGGTCGTGTGTCAGCTGAGCCCTGAGGAAGGGACAGGTGTTGGGCAGAGGCGGGGCGGGCAGAGGTTTCCAGGCTGAAGGAACCCCATGTGCAAAGGAAATGTGCTTCCGTTAAGGGGATTTGCCCCGGGGCTTCGAGAGCCAGGACTGTGGGGCTCAAGGATTTAAATGGGGTAACCTGCTCTCACCAGGTTTTGTTTTGATTTTCTGTACTGATCTCTTTGCCTGCAATACATTCTCCACTCTGCATCAGCTGAGTCCTGACTGTCAACTCTCAACTCGGAAGGCACTCCCCCGGGACACACAGCTTGTCCCCAGCCTGCACAGGTCCCCCGGACACATGGCCTGTCCCCAGCCCACACAGGTCCCCCAGGACACACAGCGTGTCCCCAGCCCGCACGGGTCCCCCGGAACACGGCCTGTCCCCAGCCCGCACGGGTTCCCCCGGACACACGGCCTGTCCCCAGCCCGCACGGGTCCCCCGGGACTCACGGCCTGTCCCCAGCCCGCACGGGTCCCCCCGGACACACGGCCTGTCCCCAGCCCGCACGGGTCCCCCGGGACTCACTGCCTGTCCCCAGCCCGCACAGGTCCTGATTGTCATTCCCACTGCACTCTTTGCAGAGGCCCCTGCCACAGCCCACCTCACGCCACAGGGATCACCACCAGGCTCACGGGCCTCCCATGGGATCCCCCCAGACCACAGGTTCCTGTGTGCAGGGAGCATGTCACCCTCCAGCTGATAGCCCAGCTGCTATTTTGCTTTTGCCTGGAACCTGCCTCTTAGAAGGAGTCGACTTATTTAGGGAGGGAACCTGACGAGGGGGTTGCAGCTGCTGGAGGGAGCAGGGATAGATCTGTGGAGAGAGCTGAGTGCAGAGACAGAAGTGAAGCCGGAAACCAAAGTCTGGTACAGATGAAGGAAGTCTGGGACCCACATGGAGGAAAGCAGAAGAGAACACTGCACTTGCAGGGCAGAAATTTTAAATCACTTGTTAAGACTGTGATTAAGTTGTCTCTAGTTAGTCTCAGTAAGGAAGTAATAGGCACTTTTTTGCTTCAGGAGAAATTGCAAGGCGGTACTTGCATATGCATGTTATTAATATGTACGTCAGTCCAATGGGTATTTTATTATTTGCAAAATGGTAATACTGAGCTGCTTTCCTAGTTGTGGTAGGTATTTCAGGTATGATAAATTGCATTTTTGTTTCCTTTACAGTACCAATGGAACAGTAATTAACAAACTGAAGGTTGTTAAGAAGCAGACTTGCCCTTTGCAGACTGGGGATACCATCTACGTGGTGTACAGGAAGAATGAGCCGGAACACAGTAAGAGAGAGTGAAAGTCATTGCACTTGGACCCACAGTGAAGGTCCTGTAAGGGTTGGAAAGCAGTCTGCAGAAAGAGCTCTTGCGTAGAGCTTTCCTCTGGCCGTGCTGCTTCATCACTGGCTGCATTCCTTCTATTATTTACGCAGATGCCCCTGCGCTGAGGAATGGGGCGTGGGTGTGCAGGACCCGCCCGGGCCTTCTGTGAGGCTGTGTGGTCATTAGCAGTGAATCTCAATGGCAGCTGAGGGAAAGATGGATGGAGGTGGGGTGGATCGTATAACAGAAGAAATGTGAGTCGTGGGAAATAAAATGAGGAATGGGGGACTGGAGACCACTAAGGATTTCTGTGTTTGGAGACACTGCAAACAAAGGCTGAGGTGAGACTGGATTCCACCAGGGCTTTTCCAGATCGAGAGTCTATGTTTAGTTTGCAGAAGAAGATGGAGTAGAACAAAGAGACCTTAGAAAGGTCAGGGGATAAAATATTTACTGTTGACGGGAAGTAAGAGAAAGAAGGGGACAGATATTCCTGACGTCATTTTCAACATAATCCAGACCAGCCCCTTGCCACGCATGTGTTTTACCTGTCCTTTCGGTGGCTTGGCATTGGACACAAGGCTTCATCTTGTCATCTCTGCCTTCCTCTAGTTGACCTTCTGGTCCCAGACTTTTTTGCTGAGGCTTCTTTATTTTAAAGTTGATCAAGATATTTTGAATCATATTCTGAAATATCTTGACCAGGCCAATTTTGAGTTACTGGCTGAGAAGTTAAAATAGTCAACAAAGTCAGATTGACCGTGAAGGGATTGCTGGGAAGACTTCAGGGGTTTTAGGGAACAGAAGAAAAAGGGGTTCTCAGTTTACACATGGACCAGTGCACCTCTGATTTGATTGATTTCCTTTTAGATGTGGCATACCTCTATGAGTCTTTAAATGAAAAGCAAGGCATAACACAAGAATCCTTTGGTAAGTAAAATTATAGCAGAGAAGTGGGTGCATAGGATTGTCACGATCTTACAAGAAAAGCCTCTCAGTTCCCCTGGAGTTTCTGTCTGAAGTAGCCGTCTTCCACCTGGCCCCTGAGTGCATTGCCTTCTGCTCCTTATGTGGTTACAGAAGCTGGTAAAGAAAATGTGTTCCATGTGACCAGCGATGCCTCGGGTGCAGGGGGTGGTGACGGCACGCAGGCCCTGCTGCCTGCGCCTGCTGCTCAGCCGTGCCTCGATGAGCCACAGCCATCCACGTCCACATCCGACCTCTTCACAGCGGCCGCTGCTGCTTTTGTGGAGCCCACCTCTGCAGAGCAGGAGCCCTCTTCCTCTCCGGGTGAGATTGAGGTTTACCTGCCCACGTCTAATGAACTCACTGTGGTACTGCATAGACTTTTTAAAAATGATTTGTTTTTAATTGTGGTAAAATATGCATGACATAAAAATTATTTTAACCATTTTAAGTGGTCAATTCTCTGACATTAAGTATGTCAATAACATTGTGAAACTTGCACCATTCCCAGACTATTTCCATCATCCCAACTATAGCTGCTGCTCATTTAGCAGTAACTCTCCATTCTGCTTCCCTACTCCCCATCACCTCCCGTGTGCTTTCTGTCTCCATGAACGTGCTGATTCTATATATTTTATGTAAGAGAAATCCTACAGCATCTGTCCCTTCGTGTCTGGCTTATTTCACTCATCATGACGTCTTCGGGGCTCATCTGTGTTGTAGCATGTGCCAGCCCTTCGCTGGGCGCGTAGATGTTTGCTCACTAATCCCTACCCGTGCTGTTACGGAGACAGATGAGCCACCAGAGAATTGAGAGGTGGTGCACACATAAGGCTCTCAGTAGTAATAAGACTTTTGTGGTGGTAAATATTGTCTCGTTGTTCCATCCCCAGGAGAAAGCTTCAGGTCAGGGGCCATGGTAGCATTTTCTTCTTTTACGCTTTATTGAGATCTCAGTCAGTGCTTCAGCAACCAGCACCCGACTTCCAGAGCATTTTTGTCTTCCTGGACGGAAGCCCCGAACCCACTAGAAGTCATTCCTCATTCCTCCTTCTCACCTCCTGAAACCATTAATCTACTTTTGTCTATAAACGTCTATTCTTGACATTTCATGTAAATAGAATCAGAAAATATGTGGCCTTTTGTGTCCGGATTCTTTCATTTAACATAGTATTTTCAAGATCATCCGGAGTGGCATATTATTTCAAACCAATTTTACATATACTGTTCCTTACAGCATGAATTTTTTTCCTTCCTCCATGGAAACAAGGAAATATCCATTAGAAAATGTTCAGACTATCTAGATACAGATGTGAGTGTTCCCCTGCAGGTGTTGTTACATAGAATATATGTATGTATATATTCTAAATTATACCACATATACAGATTAATTTTAAATTTTTACTTTCTAGCTATTCTCCTGTATTTTTCTTCTTGATTATTTTTAGAATTAGTTTTTCAAGTTAAAAAAAAGTCTTTTCAAGGTTGTGATTTAGGAAGGGTTAACATATTTACCATGCACTGGAAATGTTTTTTCTCCCTACTCACTAATCTCTCTGAGGTTTTCCAGTGGGATTTTATAGCCTTCTTCACTAACTTTTGGGATAACTTTTGTTTATTCCTAGAACTCTTGGTTCTCTCATTCTTACATCATACAGCAGTGCACTTGACTGCTGGTGTGGCCCTGAAACGTCAGTTAGGGTGTATTTGGATTCAAGGAACAGAAAACTTGACAGTGAGAACAGAAGTCTGGAGAGGAGTTGTCTGGGGCTGGCTATCAGCTCCTTGACATCACCAAGACATTCTGTCTGGCCCTTGCCATCCGCAGCTTGATAACCTTTTGTCTTTACGTTTCAACTCGTGGTTGCAAGATGCTGCCACATTCAAAGGTGGGGAAGCTGGAGCCTCGGCAGAAAGGGTCTTTGTTTCAAATGGCCCCATCAGTTCATCAGCAAAAGAATCCTTCCCTCTCATGGGCCATCCTGGCTGCTCCGCCAAAAATTATTCCCCGTTTTTATGCTGCTCTAAGTATTTTAGTGGCACTTTGGGAGGAAGGGGCAGTAGACGTAAGGCCTCAATATGCCTTCCTGGAACTGGAAGTCTTCTTCTCCCACATTATGTGAACCTAGGCCTTGTGGCACCTGTTGCTTCCCTTGTCCAGAGGCCGCTCTGCCCAGAAGCCGAGGGTCCAAGCAGCACGCGTCCCTTTTCCCAGGTCCAGAACAGCCCAGCCCTCTGAAGAATAACATACCGGTTCTCGTTGTGACTTTCCTGGGCTTCTACATTGTTCATCAGGGAGTGAGTCTTGGTTACAGAAAAGGCTGTGGACGGTGAGCGCTGTTTTGGGGCTTGATTCCCACGTTGAAGGTGAGAGTCAGCTTAGACCACGCCAGTGACAAGGGCGCTTCCTGGCAGCCGGGAGGCTTCTAAACTACAGTCTACTTTCTCAGAGGCCCTTTTCAGTTCCTCTAATTTAAAATCATTACCTCACATGCATGGATGGAAGAAAATGTAGTCATTCTGCCGAGGTGAGAGCATGCCCGATTCGCATAACCACCTGGGAAACTCGGAGCGTGCCAGCTGGGTTCTCCCAGTCACCAGAGACACAGGCACAGCTGGGACGGACGGACAGACGCCCAAGGCCAAGCATGCAGGATGGAGGGACGGAGGGACACAGGCGCGGGTGGGACAGACAGACACCCGAGGCTCGGCACGCAGGATGGAGGGACACAGGTGCAGCTGGGACAGATGGATGCCCAAGGCTCTGCACGCAGGATGGAGGGACACAGGCGCAGCTGGGACAGACAGACACCCGAGGCTCGGCACGCAGGATGGAGGGACACAGGTGCAGCTGGGACAGATGGACGCCCAAGGCTCGGCACACAGGATGGAGGGACACAGGTGCAGCTGGGACAGATGGACGCCCAAGGCTCGGCACGCAGGATGGAGGGACACAGGCGCGGCTTGGACAGACAGATGCCCGAGGTTCAGCATGCAGGATGGAGAGCCCTCAGTGTCAGCCCCTGGTGTGTGGCCCCAACATGCATCAAGTAACAAGTGCAGATAAAACAGAAAGTGACAGGTATTTTGGATTGGGTGCCAATCTCCGGCTCTCTGCCTAGAGGAAAATATGCCACATTTGTAGCCAGTTGTGATCTTTGTGGTTATTATATGAATATCTTCAGAAATAAAGCACAAAATGACTAGCTGTATTAGTAAGGGTTCTCTGCGGAAACAGAATCAATGAGAGGTGTCTCTGACTATCAAATTGTAAAAGTGACTCACGCAACTGTGGGTATGCACGAGTCCAAATTCTGTAGAGCAGTCAGCAAACTGTCACCTCCAAGGAAGATGTCTGATGAACTCCTCAGGAAACGAACCGGCAACTTCGACGAACTCCTCAGGAAATGCTTCGCTGGACAGCTGAAGAAGTGAAGGTCCTCTATCTGTCTTGCTTATAAGTCTTCAACTGATTAATTCGATTAAATCCAGCCAATTGCATTCTCTCATTGTGGAAGACGTTGTTTGGTGTGTCATCAGTCACAGCTGCAGTCATTTGACTGATGATTTAATAAACCAGCCTGTTGGTTTATTAAGCAGCAACAAACATCCTCACAGCAATTGGTAGGCCAGTGTTTGCTTGAAGAGACAGCTGGGTACCATTACCTGGCCAAGTTGACACATGAACCCAACCATCACACTAGCCTATGAGGAAAACCTAATTCACCATTGAAACCTTTTCTACTACATTTGTATGCCCAGCCCAGTGTGTAAGTGACAAGATTTTGTTGAAGGATTGAGTGAATTGGGATCGTAACGAGGACACGGTGCAGTTTTGTTTTTTGATTTTGTCGTACCGTGTTTTCTCTTTGGTTGACTGACACATGCCCATTCCCAAGGACCCTCCTGGGTGTGATGAGGCCTTTCCACAGCCTCCAGCCCTTTCATCATCTCACCCAGAGGGAAGGAACATCCAGATGATGACTCTCTGATAATTAAAAATCCTCCTGTAGATGCGACTACGTCAAAGCCGCAGTGATGGAGGTGGTGGCAGGTCTTACCGTCCGGGCAGGTGCCCGGCTCCTGCTGTGTGTCCTTCTGCCGCATCCTCATGGTTGCCCTTTATCCCATCCCGTGCCGAGGGCAGGGAGGAGAGTGAGTTGCCTGTGGCCTGAGTGCTGCAGCCCCAACTCCAGCCCCTTCCTCTAAGAAGACACTGGGGCTGCGGCGCCTGGGTCTGTGCAGCCCCTTCTCCATCCAGCTCCCCTTGGCGTCCTTCCCCGCTGACCGGGAGTGTCCCGGCCCCTCCCTGTGGGTGGTGGCCCTCCGGGGTTACGAGCAGAGTGGGGCCTCTCTCACCACCTCTTCTGTCGCATTCATGCACCACACTTCCAAAGGGCAGTTAGCAAAATTCCCCTTTAGCTTAATCAAGATCTAGCTTATAATCTTATAAAACCTGTGTTGTTTAAAATATTCAAATGGTAAGCACTGTTACTTTGAAAAAGGAAGAAATTGGTCTATAGCAGCTGAAAAAGAGTTGTTTAGGGAACAAATTACATTGTAAAGTGCCGTATAGTGAGTGAGGCGGGGAGCTGCTGCCCGGGGGAGTCCCTGCTGCAGGACGCCCGTTGGCCGTGACTCTGGGGCCTCCCGTGCTCAGCCGGCCCCCCCCAGGCCCGAGATGCGGATCGACCCAGCTTAGGAGCCCTTCGCACACCCACCTCCGGAGGATGCGCGGCACACACCAGCCACGGTTATGTTGCTAGTGTAGCGCCACTTAGCAAACAGACAGGAAAGGTCCCCCCAGTTCACAGTTGGAGCTCAGTTTTCCATAGGAACAGTTGCTTACAGACAGATTTGTTTGTGTTTATGCATTTATATTTTTAAATATACAAGTAGTATGCAAATACACTGCCTCTTTTAAGAAATTTGAACATTATCAAAAAACTAAAGATGATTTGCTCTGTCTCCATCTTTAATCCTCACCCTACGCGTTCCACCTCCTGGCCACTGCTGCTGTGAATGAGTTCACGTGCGTTTCCGTAGGATGACCATGCCTTTTGGGATCGCATCATAAAGTGACTTCATTTTTTTCTCCTACTGCCCTTTCATTTTTTTTCCAAAATGCTAACTTTTCCTCTGCCTTGGATGACTTTCCGTCTTTTGTCAGTTGTGAATAATGCTTCAGGGAACAACAGTGTGCAAATCTCTGTTCAAGTCCCTGCTTTCAGTTCTTTTGGGTGTGTACCTGGTGGTGGGATTGCTGGGATATTTGTTAATTCTATACTTAACTTTGAGGAACTGCCAAACTTTCCCACAGCGGCTGAACTTTTTTACATTGCCCCCAGCAATGAATGAGTGTTCCTGTATCTCCACATTCTCTTCAACATTGGTAATTTTCTGTTTTTTTTAGGAGTAGCCATACTCCTAAACCACAATGAAATGGTATCTCATTGTGGTTTTGATTTGCATTTCTCTGATGGCAAATGATGTTGAACATCATTTTGTGTGCTTTTTGGCCATTTGTGTATGTTCTTGGGAGAATGTCTATTCAAGTTTTTTGTCCATTTCTTAATTGGGTTGTCTTTTTGTTAAGTTGAAAGGTTCCTTTATATATTCTGGATATCAAACTTTTATCAGATATGTGGCTTCCAAATATCTTCTCCCATTGTGTAAGTTGTCATTTTACTTTTATGATAAAGTCCTTTGAGGCAGAAAAGTTTTTAATTTTGATGAGATCCCATTTATCTATTTTTTCTTTTGTTGCTTGTGCTTTGGGTGTAAAGTCTAAGAAACCACTGCCTAACACAGGGTCCTGAAGATGTTTCCCTACGTTTTTTCCTAGGAGATTGATAGTTCTGGCTCTTACATTTAGGTTTTTTTTTTTTTTTTTTTTTTTTAAATTCAGTTTTATTGAAATACATTCACACACCATACAATCATCCATGATATACAATCCACTGTCCACAGTATGATAACATAGTTATGCGTTCATCACCATAATCTATCTCTGAACATTTTCCTTACATCAGAAAGAACCAGAACAAGAATAAAAAATAAAAGTGAAAAAAGAACACCCAAATCATCCCCCCATCCCACCCCATTTGTCCTTTACTTTTTATCCCCATTCCTCCACTCATCCATACACTAGATAAAGGGGGTGTGATCCACAAGGTCTTCACAATCACACTGTCACCCCTTGTAATCTACATTATTATATAATTGTCTTCAGGAGTCTAGACTGCTGGGTTGGAGTTTGGTAGTTTCAGGTATTTACTTCTAGCTATTCCAATACAATAAAGCCTAAGAGGTGTTATCTATATAGTGCCTAAGAATGTCCACCAGAGTGACCTCTCGACTCCACTTGGAATCTCTCAGCCACTGAAACTATTTCGTCTCATTTTGCATCCCCCTTTTGGTCAAGAAGATACTCTCAGTCCCACGATGCCGGGTCCACATTCATCCCCGGGAGTCATACTCTGCGTTGCCAGGGAGATTTACACCCCTGGGAGTCGGGTCCCACGTAGGGGGGAGGGCAGCAAGTTCACCTGTCGAGATGGCTCAATTAGAGAGAGAGAGGGCCACATCTGGGCAACAAACAGGCACTCAGGGGGAGACTCTCAGGCACCATTACATACAACTTTAGACTCTCCTTTGTGGTAATGAGCTTCATAAGGGCAAGTCCCATGCTCAAGGGCTCAGCACATCAAACCGCCAGTCCCAATGTTTGTGACAACATACGCTAGGGGATCAGCATCTCAAAGTTTAGAGATAGGCCTTACAATTCAGGGATAGAGTTAACTGCTGTAAGAGCTTACAGTCTAGGGACTATTACAATTATTGTGTCCACGTTAGGCTATGTTCTAAGATTCAATTCTGAGTTTACACATTGTAGTTAGTCCATATTGGTGAGGCATCATCCCTCTCACCATGTTTTCTCCAACACTTTTACTCCTATATATATATTTTCCTACAATTTTATAGAGTTATATTCACATACCATACATTTATCCACAGTGTACAATCAGTTGTTCATGGTATCATCATAAAGTTGTACATTTATCACCACAATCAGCATTTGAACATACTGATTACTACAAGAAAAATTGTTTTTTTTTTTTAGCAATAAGAAAAAATGATAAAAAGAAAAATAACATGTCATACAATACAATATACTACTAAGGACAGCAAATAACACCACTACCAAGAATCCCATATTCCTCCCCTATATCCCCCTCTCATATACATTTAGCATTGGCGTATTGCCTTTGTTACATTTAATGGAGGTATATTACAATGTTACTGTTGGCCATAGACTCTAGTTTGCTTTGATTATGTTTTTTCCTGAATACCATCCCTTTTTCAAATTTCCACATGGTTGACATTCATTTGCTTTCCCACATGCAAAAACATTTTTATATTTATATATTTAGTAACAGTCATTGGCCACTCCAGTTTTTGCCACGTTATACAGTCCCAGTCTTTATCATCTATCTTTACCTCCGGTGTCATACATTCTCCTGTCCCACCTCTTTCAGCTTTACTCACAGACATCTTTGTTCAGTGTACTTACAATACCGTGCTACCATCACACAGTATTTACATTTAGGTCTTTGATCCATTTGGGTCAGGTTTTGTATAAGGTAGAGTTCCTCTCCTTTCTTTAGCATATGAATATCCAGTTCTCCCAGCGCCATTTGTTGAGGAGACTGTTCTTTCCCAATTGAGTGGTCCTTGCCCCCTTGTCAAAAATCAGTTGGTCATAAATGTGAGAGTTGATTTCTGAGCTCTCAATTCTGTTCCATTGGTCTGTATATCTGTCCCAGCCTGTTTTTAAATGCTGCAGGTACGTGGTCCGTTAAGGGTACAAAGCCTGCTTTTCAAATCCTTTTACCAACTGCCCGTGGTGTCTCTTGCTTCCCTGTGGATTGTGGACTCTGCTGTTTTACAGTCTTAGCTGAAGCAAAGAGTGAGGAAGTCATATTTTTACATCTTGTTACAGATCAGACACATGGAATTTGTTAAATGTAAGGTTATACGTCTGGGAGTAGATGAGTGATGCCTGTTTGGAAAGGAAACCCTCCCTCTGTAGCTCTCGGGCAGAAGGAGCTTGCCCCTGCATTGTGGCAGCAGTCGGAACACCTCCCAGGTGGGCTCCGAGAGAGCTCTGCACCTGCGCTTCCTCGGCCACCATCCAGAGGCACCTCTGATCCTCCTACCCGAGAGGCCTCTGGTCCGTCCACCTTCGCGTGCCTGTGAGCCCGAGTCAGGCCAGGTGAACTGTCCTGTGTCATTGTCACGTGTCCCCTTTCACTCACAGTGGCGCCCTTGGTTGGTCGATTGTGTATCTTCTCCCTCAGGAGTTTGTTAGCATGAACAGTGGCTTTGCGCTTTGGTTGTCCAGGTGGTGGGGGGCGGGTGTCTGTCAGAGGGGCGGTTGCTGGAGGACGGTAGACAGCACTGCGGGTAATCGTTGTCATTGCCCACCAGTGAGACGAAGAAGCCGTCGTGCAAATGGTACTCTGAAGGTGTTGCCCTTGAGGAGGTTCCAGATCCCTGCTTTAGGACTGGAGGTGTTATTGGAAAGTTGCCCTCTCTCTCTGCCAAGTTCATCCAATTAGTTATAACACTAGCTTTTTGCTTATATTATCAATGCTTTCCCTACAAGTTGCTGCTCCTTTCCTCCTTTCCTTCGTCTCACACCTCACCTGTCTGGTCTTCGGCTCCGTGCAGCCTGGAGCTCACTGCATCCCTGCCTCGAGCATCTGTCCGCATGGGCTCATCCTGGCACTGTTTGCAGCTCCATGTGTCCACATGACTCTCAGCGTGAGTCTGTCGGTGCTGGACATGATGGTCAAGGGCAGCGTCCCAGTCCCACTCACCTTTGCGTTTCCTGCCTACAAATGTGCTGTTCCCGTCCCGTTCCTCCCAGCACAGCGGCTGGCACAGATGCTGTTTAAGAAATGTGGGTTGAGTGTCTCAGTATTTCTAGCAAATGTGCTGTCTTGGATTATTGCCATGTGTGCAAACCGCTCTTGGCTTGGAATTGGAACTCCCTCACCATGTGCGAGGTGGGGTGAGGCAGAGCCTCTCTTAGCTGTTTGTTGTCTCTCACAGGGGCCGGGAGTGCAGGATGTGCTCCGTGTGTGGCAAGTGACGGAATCTCCAGTTTTGCTTCAACTCTCCCTGACACAGAGGGAACATCATTTTCCTTGGCAGAACCCCAGGATCAGGAGGACTTGGAGCCCATTAAAAAGAAAATGAAAGGAGGTTAGAGTCTCACATTCCTGGGTGTCCTTTACCCCTGGGAGCTCCTGATTTGCTGACTGATCATGCCCCCATGGTCGTTGCTTAGGTTGATACTTACAGTGCCTCGGTTCTTCTGAATGAAAACGTGAGCCTTTTCTTTCCTGTTTGCATAATCTAGATAGAACAATGTTTCCAAGCAGGATGTGCTCTTTGCTCTCGGCCTGGAAGCAATACTATTTTTAATTGCAGAATTGATTTAAAACATTCTCTTTCCAGATATGACAATTAATTTTTTAAAAATATATCTCTAAATGATAATTTGATCCTTCATATCAAAGATGATTTTGAGAAAAATCTGCTCTTTAAAAATGGAAGTTAAAGAGACTGTAAAACATGTTTGGAAATGTAGTAATAGAGCAGCAGCCGCCCGCTGTGCAGCAGGGCCTAGAGGTGAGCTGGGGGCTGGGGCCGTGTGAAGGCCCAGAGGCAGGGTCAGTGGAGAGAGGAGCTGCACGTTACCTGACGCAGTCGAGTGGAGAATCATCAGCTTGGGGAGAGTGTGGAAAGAATTAGCAATAGGTACATAGAAAAAAATAAACAAGTATAAAAGTGAGGCAATTTTTATTTCCAAGAAAAATGAAAGATTGTATGAGGAAGAGAACTGAACTGCAGTATGCTACTTGACTCAACAGAGAGTGACGTTCGTGAGCACAGTGCTGTAAATACGATAAACTGAACCAGCTGTTGTGTTATAATAGTATTGGGGATGGAGCCACGGGGGAGAGGAGCCTTCCTCTTAGATGACGCCTAAAACTGATAAATCAAAATGTGCTGTTACCATTCAGAAGCATGGAGGTAAATGCCAGAAGAAAGAGCCGAGAGACATGAGAGCAGTTTTCTCAGAGGCGGGAGTAAGGAAAGGCTGGGGTGGAGGACTGCTGCATATTTATTTATTTATTTTTAACTATTTGATTTTTAAAATTGAATACAAATATTTCTTTAAAAATTAAAAATAATTTTATTTAGCAACACATGACATTATTGAAGAATAAAAACATACAAATAGAAGAAAAGAAAAAAAATTAAAAACCTGCTGTTAAAGTCTTAGAATCTCCACTTTCCAGCACTTTCCTATGTACATATGTGTCTGTATTGTTGTTTGTTTAAAAAAAAAAGACATTATACCCAAATACTGTTTGACGACAGGCTGTTGTCACTTAACTGTGTATCCTGAACATCTTTTTATATCATCAACCATGTTCTTCTAAAGCAGAAAGTAAACATTTTGGAGTGTGGGCTGTCATGCTCATACGGGCGAGGACTTGCCTTCTGCCTCTGGCCAGCGGCACAGGCACGAGTGTTTCCGGTGCCTTCGGGTTGAGCAGCTTGTGAGACAAGGAGACTGGGAGTTTGTTTCCTCCTAGGCAAGGGGCCGCAGCGTGTCCTTTTCTTTCGCAGATGGGGAGCCCAGTGTGACTCTTCAGTTGTTTGTGGCAGACCAGTGTAAAAACAGCCAAAGCTCCCGCGAGGGGGTCGGGGCCGTGGCCGTGAAGCCGGACAAGATGGAGGAGACCCTAACCTGCGTCATCTGTCAGGAGCTGCTGCACGACTGTGTCAGGTGCGGCGGAGAAGGCACCCCTGGCTCGGTGGCCTCGTGCCCGGCCGGGCTGTGTTGGCGGTGACCACAAGCGCAGGGCCGTGGCGGCTTGTGTGCCCTGCGCCGCTGTCATGAGAGGGAGCCTGGGGCCGACCAGGCCTTCGGGTTGTGTTTGCAATTGAACCCGCTCAGGTCGCCGTGGATATCTTGCTTGTGCGGCTGACAGGGGACAGCCCAGACCCTGGAGGCTGAGGCGGGGGGAGAACCCACAAGACCCGCAGAGTTGGGGTGCTGCTGACTCAGCTGCTGATAATCGGTGTGGGCTCCTCTGCCCCTGAAGACAGGGAGCCAACCCCGCAGTGTTTTAATTGTTTCCAGTTAAAGAACTGTGATCTTTAGTTGAACACAGGTCCCAGATAGCCGGAGAGCCTTCTCCTTGCCCCTCTGTGGGAGCTGAAGAGTTAGGCCTGTCCACATTCCAGTATAGCGCTGTATTCGAGTCTCTGTCAGCACTCCCCACCCATCCTGCAAATAGCAGTTACCGCGTGGCTGCCGGTTTCTTTGAGTTAACCAAGGTGGAGTGAGAGCAGTGATGGGTGGGACAGTGTTTTCACACGAGGACCGTGAGCTGGGGCTGCCTTGTGGGTCTCACTGCTGATTTCGGGCCCTTCCTTCCAGGCGGGTTATGGGGCAGGAAGGCTGGTGGTACTCCGGTCATTTACACGGGAATGGAGACATCCCAGCAGATGCACCCAAGCAGGGCTGCATCTGCTGGGAACACCAGCTCGAGGCTACGCTGAGCAGGGAGGCGCAGGGGCTTTTGTGTGCTTGTTTTCTGTTTTGTGGTCAAACCTCAGACTGAGCTAGGCCCCAGCCTCCTCTGGGAGAGGAAGGTCGCATGGCCCAGGGCTCCTGTGCTGCTTGTCCTCGCAGCTTCTGGGCAGGTCGTGGTAGGTCCTTCCATCTGGGTGGGCTGCCCCAGAACAGGGTCTGCGGGTCCCAGTCGCCAGCCCCTTTGCTCCGGACACCTCGGTTGTGTTTGGAGACATGCCCCGTCCTTGTGCCCACAGTCTGCAGCCCTGCATGCACACGTTCTGTGCAGCTTGCTACTCAGGCTGGATGGAGCGCTCGTCCTTGTGCCCGACGTGCCGCTGTCCTGTGGAGCGCATCTGCAAGAACCACATCCTCAACAACCTGGTGGAGGCCTACCTCACCCAGCACCCAGGCGAGTGTGCTGAGCGGCGCGGTGGGCGGCCCAGGACCTCCCTGAGGTGATCGCAAATGAACGGTGACGGGTTCCTTTACCTTGTAGACAAGTGCCGCACTGAGGAAGAAGTGCGAAGTATGGATGCCAGGAATAAAATCACCCAAGACATGCTGCAGCCAAAGGTCAGGAGGTCTTTTTCTGACGAGGAAGGGAGCTCCGAGGACCTGCTGGAGCTGTCGGATGCTGACAGCGAATCCTCGGATGTCAGGTAGAGACTTGGCCTGGCGGGGGCGGGGTGGGCTCGGGGGCACTGCACTTGGTACCAGAACTGAGCGTTTCTATCGGGCTGAGTCCTCTGCTGCTGACAGCTAGGTCTCTTAATCTCCTCGGGCTTGTTTTCCTGCCGTGTGATGTTGGGATAGTGATTTCACCTTCCTGTGGTGGTGCGCCGAGGATTGGAAGAGGGTTTGCGGTAGCGCCTGGTGCAGTGTGAGTTCGTGCGTGGGTGCTGTGGGTGTGGTGCCCTCGTCTGCGGCCCTTCTCACTTGCTTCACTCCTCAGCGTCCTCCTTGACGGGCCGTGTCAGAGGGCCCTAACTTGTATTATGCTGTTTGTTCCCCTTGGAAGCCACTTACTCTTGTGCATTTGTGCAGGGATGATAAAGCCTCACAGCATAAATGGCAAAACTTAATAGGATATTATTTTGGAAAAGGCACAGGCAGCTGCCTAAGGGGCTAAAACCCTAAGTAGATTTCATTTTACCTCCTTGGTGGGTTGATGTTCTCTAATTCAGAAGTCCAGGGTCTGAATTTTGGGTTGAGGGCATGATATTTACAGAGATAAAAAACAAAAACCCCCAAACTTGTGTTATCTTTGTTTCTTTTTATAAAATTTTACAAATAATGGTCAAACAAAAAGGAGAAACCCAGAAACCACTGCTAATCCTGCTTCCCAGAGATAACCACTGTTTAACATTTTGTGGTAAATCCATGTGGTCATTTCTGTGTGAATTCTCATATGTTTTTTAATATAATCTAACATACTTATTAAATAGTTAATTTTATAAAGATGGGATTGTACTGTACTATGTGTTTATAACCTACTTTTTTCTTTTCAACAGTATATTGTGAACATCTTTTTGTGTAAAAGATATGTCTGCATCATCTTTTCAAATGGCCGTACCATAGCTCATTTGTTGTGTGCTGTGGTTATTATAACTGGCACCTGCTGTTGAATATTTGTAGTGTTTCCGACTTTTTGAATTCAGAAGTGATGGTGCAGTGCTTGTCTGTACGTTATAATTTTGTGCACTGCGTCCAGATATTTCATGAAGGTAAATGCGTGGACGCGCAGTGACGAGGTCTGAGTGTGACAGGGAGGCCGGTCTTGTTAGCCTTTTGGTCTGTGTGTTGTCACGTTGCCCTCAGAGCTAGTGCTGTGAGCTCCCAGCAGGCTGACGTTAGCCTTCAGCCTCTGCCGGTTGAACTGGGGCAGTGGTGACCTCGCCTCAGCCTGCAGTCCTCCTCTTCCCTGTGAGGTCAGGCGTCTTCTCCCGGCTTTTGGCGTTTATTCAGTCCGGTCTCCCCTGCTCTCCCCTGGCTGGTCTCCATCTGAAAAGAGAACCCCCCCGTATTTCCAGGGTTCTTTCTCACCTCTCCTTTTCTCTGTAGTGGTTTTGAAGCACAGCTGTCGTGCAGCACACACGAGCGAGGCAGCGAGGACGCCCGGAGCCGCCCCAGGCAGCCGCTGCTCACGTTGGGCATTTCACTGATTTAGCAGAGGGAGGGCACGACACTTGCTCGGCGCCGGGCACCCACTGCCCGCCCAGCGGCCCTGAGGCCTGCAGGTGGCTGGGAGCACGCGCCCTCCACGGGCGGTCGGGGAGCCCGGCCCAGGGTCTTTTATTTTTAAATCATATTTTTTATTGTGGAATATAATATATATATACATAGAAGTGATAACTTTCAAGTGCAATTTAACAAGTAAAGAGCAAATTTCCATTTCAGTTATTTCAGTTATTTCCTTATTGTGAAATATATATACAAAAAGATAATATTTTTAAAAGTACAATTTAACAAGTAGTTATATAGGAAATTTCCAAAACGTTATAAGTTACAGCATCATAGTTTCAGTTATTTCCTTCTTGTGAAATACAACGTACGTACAGAAAGGTAATAGCTTTCAAATTACAATTTAACCAGTAGCTATAGAAAAAATTTCAAAGGATGCTCTGGGTTACAGTTCCACCACTTCAGTTCTTTCCTTCTAGCTTTTGTAACACCCCAGCGACTAAGAAGAAGAAAATCATATAGAGATTCAGTTTCCATGACCCTGTGCTAACGTCTGTCTTCCTGGTGTCCTCTTGCCGGAGTTGGGTGGGATTGTGTGCGTTCGCGGGGTGAGCGAGCGCTGTCTCAGCTCCCCCTCTGGAAGCCGCAGGGGAGGGGCGCCCGGGCAGTGGGGGAGCACCGGCTGTGAAGGCGGATCCCCCGTCACCCTCCGGCTCCTCCTGTCCCCGGGTCGGCTCCGGGCCCTGTGCTGGGTGGGGGCGCGTCCTCTTCGGAGGTGTCAGGTGGCAGGTCCACAGCAGGGGCCCTGGGTGAGGGCTGGGGAGCTCAGGAGAGAAACGGGCTGTTGCAGGAGGGGCCCTGGGTGTCCGGCCTCTGCTCTGAGAGACCCGGGGAGCGACCCTGCACCCCGGTGGCTGCCGGTCGTCTGTGCCGACGGAGGGGCCTGGGTGGGCAGGTTCTGCGGCTCCCTGCCCTCACGTGGCTGCGTTCTGCCCTGTGTTTCTCTCGCAGCCAGCCGTACGTCGTGTGCAGACAGTGCCCAGAGTACAGGAGGCAGATGGCACAGCCCCTTCCCTGCCCAGGGCCCGAGGGCGAGCTGGGAGCACTGCATGCCCCGGGGGACACCCCGTCAACATCCGCCAGCCACGCTCCAGGTGAGATTCGCCCGTCGCGAGCCTGTCACCCCCAAGCCGGGTCTCAGGCGGCACCGGTGGACTCGCCTCTCCCGTTAGTGATTGGCTTCAGTTTCCATGGGGATTTCTCCAGCCAGCACCTTGCTTTTCTGCCTTCTCCCAAGTAAAAGAGGCTGAACGTAAGGCAACTGGCTTTGTGGGTTGGTTTGGTCAGCGTGACTGCCGTGACTTGCAGCACTGCCGTGCAGCCCGCCCTGATGGCCACTGCTTGTTTCTGCTCTGGCTCTTCCCACTGCTGCCCCTGCACCTGCTGGGACGGTTCCATCACCCCTCCCAGCTGTGGCTTCTCTCTCTCTGTTCTGAGCTGAGAGATCTGACCCACGGCTGTCCCTGTGGACTGGTGAGGGCCCTGCATCTTGGCTGGGGACCTGGTGTCCACTAGGAGTGTTCCTGAAACGGAGCCGCCTGTCAGGCATCCACCCCTCAGAGAGAGCACCTGCTTTCCAGATGGGCTCTTCAGACCCGGAGTCACCCCAGCAGAGCTGCCTGCGTGCTCCTGCCAGATGCATCTTTCCAGTGGGCCTGGGTGCAGTCACAGAAGGAAGTGAGGGGCTGCCTGTTTTCACGGGGAGTCTCTGGTTCGCTACCCCGGCCACACAGAAGGCCCCAGCCTCTTATTGCCGGTCGGCCTGGGCATGTGGTGAGGTCCCCGGCTGTAGCCGTGTTCCCGACGGGCCTGCTGGGATGCCAGGCCACGTTCTGCAGCTGCGGCATGAGCGTGGGTGCCGGCTGGGCCAGCTCCTGCTCTGCATCTGGCTCATTAGACAAGCCCCCCACTTGCAAAGTGGGGTTCCAGTGCACCTGCGTTTTGTGATGTTGAGAGTGTTCATTGGGCTCAAGCACACAAGCGCCTCACAGAACCCAACTCCCTAAGAGGGTTGTTCCGGGTGCAGCAATGACGATGTTCGTGGCCTCTGCTTGCTTGGGGGGTTGCAGCGCCCCTGGTGCGGGGTTGGTGCTTCCGGACATGCCTGTTGTGGGAATTAAACCTATAACTTCCTGTGTTGTTTGATACTATGCTTGGTGGCCTATCACTTCCTTTTTAGAAAATAGTAGAAAACCTTCAGCTGGTCTTTGAAATCTTGCTACAACCATTAAACTAAAAGACAATTTTCAGTTATTTTTCAGTCTTTCCAGAGCCACTCAGTTTAAATGGAGGACATCATTAGGCTGCTTGGGAGGACAGGTCTGCACCCGGTTCTTTTCAGTCTCCCAAGGGGTGTCTCCGATGCGTCCTTTCTCGTAGTCTCCCCAGCTGTCTGTCTCTGCGTCCGCGGTCTTTCTCCTGGGGCCCCGGCTCCTTCCCCCCTGACCGTCTCTGTCCACTGCAGCGACCCCGGAGTACGTGTGCCCGCTGCAGGGCAGCCACGCCATCTGCACCTGCTGCTTCCAGCCCATGCCGGACCGCAGGGCCGAGCGCGAGCGGAGCCCGCACGTCGCCCCGCAGCAGTGTGAGTGTCGCGGCTCCCCGGGCCGGCGGGGTGGGTGGGGTGGGCTCCCAGCCCCAGGGGCAGCACCCATGTGTCCTCCAGGAACCCTTGCCCTCTGAGCTGTTATTTCCTCGTCTGGCAACCAGGCTCACTGCTCGCCAGCTTCTCCACTGTACGCTGGCCAGGGTCAGGTGAGAGTTGCCAGAGAGAGCACCTTGCCCGGCACGTAACACCTCCTAGGTGGTCAGCGAACGGGAGCGAAGGGCAGAATTTTAAAATGTGGCAGGACGCCAGCTCTTCCCCAGTAGTCTACTTCTGACCGTCATTTCATGTGGATTGCTTTTATACATAGAGACATTGTTCAAATGATTACAGATATAAAAAGACCTAACAATTTAACTCTACAGGAGTTTTAACTTGTGTTTATATAACATTACTTCCTGTGGAATTCATATTATGGAATATTAGAATTAAGAAATAGTGTTTGCACACAAAAGGACAAAGATTGTATGCTTTCACTTGTGTGAAATAACCAGAATGCACAAGTTCACGGAGACAGAGAGTAGATCAGAGGTTCCCGGGGCCGAGGGGAGCCGGCGATGGGGTCGGTGCTTGACGAGGACGCAGGTTCTGCTTGGGGCTGTGACGGTTTTGGCAGTGGCTGGTGGTGACGGCGGCACAGCGTTGTGAGTGTGATTAATGCCACTGAGTGGCAGGCTTGACACCGGTTACAGTGAGAAATTCTGTGTGGTATATCCATCACCACAATGAAAGAAGAGTCTACGAGGGAGGGAACAACACGGAACAATATCCCGTTCAGCGGAGGAAGCAGGCCGCGAGGCGTGATGGCAGCCGAGTCACGCTGGGGGAGCCAGGCCACGGCTCGGGTGGAGGCTCAGGGGCGGCTTTTCCTCCGTGGATCTTTATGTTTTTCTCAGATGAGCACATGATAACATGAGCAATAGCAAGGGTTTGTTAGCTTTGTCCAGGGTCACAGTCTCAGTCACCTTCCACAGGAGCTGGGCGCGGCCTCGGCTCCCCTCCCAGCGTGTCGGGAGTCTGGTGTTGCGTGTAGTCCCGTCCTGCCCCGGCCCGGCCTCACGGCGTGTCCTTTGTGTCCACAGGTGCGGTTTGCCTGCAGCCCTTCTGCCACCTGTACTGGGGCTGCCCCCGCGCGGGCTGCTTCGGCTGCCTGGCCCCGTTCTGTGGTAATATCAGCTCTTCAGCCCCGACCGGGGTCGTTTTTGCGTCTTGGTGAACTCAAGGGCCTGCTGTGTGCCCGAGAAGGGGGGGCACCCTCGTTAGTTGACCAGGAATTGACCACTTTTGTCTGCTGAACTGCATGTGTTTAGACGTATCAAATTAGAATTAGTTCAGAACAAGGACTAACATAACCATTAGGGGAAATACGAAGGTCACACCCGGGAGGGCCTGTTGCACAGGTGCGGTCCCGCCCTAACCGTGGGTGCCCCTGCTGCAGCCTCCAGAGCTTACGGGCCGACACGGGGGACCTCGGAGAGCCTGTGACGTGAGGAAGGGGTGGAAAGGAAGCATTTTCAGTTACTCTCTGTTTGAAAGCACATTTTACCCTGGAACATTTTGTTCTGGCTGGAAGGTACAGCGAGAGGAATTTGTTATGTTAAGTGCTCTGAGAAGCATTTTTGTAAGACGAGTGACCCCCTTCCCTTCCCCGTAACAGAGCTCAACCTTGGTGACAAGTGCCTGGACGGCGTGCTGAACGGCAACAACTACGAGTCGGACATCCTGAAGGTAGGGCCGGGCCCTTGGGGCTGCTTCTGTTACTTTCACGGCTCCTGTCGCGTTTCAGACCCGCACTGCCACCTGGTTTTCTGCACTCCACTGGCGTGTCTCTGATTTTCCCCATCTTTGTGCCTTTCCTTTGTGCCTCTCATGCCATGAATCCTCCAGCCTTGTTTCCCGCTGCTCGCCTCCCTGTGGCCTGGCCCTCCCGGAGAGGGCTCGGCTGGGCTGTGTGTGAGCGTGCCTTTTGGGGTGTCTGGGGCATTTCTCTGTGGCTCCCTTCCTTCTGGCCCTTTTCCTTCCCATGTTTTAGTCATGGAGCCAGCTTGGCTCGTAGCATTTTTAATATGTTTAATATGCACTTAGTTCTCTTGCCAAGAGCCTTACCTGTGTGGTGTGAGCAGCCCTGCTGCTGCATCTGGTGACGCCACGGGACCCCTGCCAGGCGCACTGGTTGGACAGGAGCTCTCGTTTGGAGCCTGGGGGGGTTCTGGGGGTGCAGGTTCGCGCCTCAGTGGTGAACCATGCCGCGTTCCTGGAGGGTGTGGAGGTCAGAGGCCAGGCCCCTGCTTTTCTCTTCACAGGTCGCTTAGGTCTGTTACTGGGACACAGAGATTCCAGCCAGAGGTTTCAGTTGTCTAAGTCATCCTCTGCTGAGAATGTCTTTACAAAACTTTTGAGAGCTTGTGATAATGATCACATTCAGAGCTGAAATGCCAGCCTGCCTTCTGGAGGCTCCAGAGCGGCCTCTCGGACGAGGACCCCGGTGCGAAGCCTCTGAGAATGCGCTCAGGGCTGGTTCGTGGCAGAGGTGGCTGAAGTCACCGTCTCTGCTCGTTTTAATATTTGCGTGGAACAGAGCAAACATCCTCATGATAAAACTCTAGTAAAGGCTTTAAAAAGCTGCCCAACTGCCCTGGTAAATTAAATGCTGTCATTCCCAACAGTCTGATTAATGTGAGAACTTGAGAGTTTTACGGATCCTGAGGTTCTTTTTTTCTTTGTCCATAAGTTTTCTGGGGTTCACAATAAACAAGCTCCATCTGCTGTGGTTTTACCTTAAGTTTTCTTTTTTCCTAAATAAGCCAAGGTTTCTGTCTGAACAATCGGAGAGTCTCTGATAAGACGAGTCGCCCTGAGTGAGAGCAGCATCTGGGCAGCCTGTCCTTCCCCGGTTCAGGGTCCCGTCCCCCTTGTCCTGGCCCGTTGAGGCCCACGGACCATCCCAGCTCACCTCCCCGTCCACTTTCTCCTGAGAGCTCGCCAGCTGTGGGGCCCGTCTACGTCTGCTCTCGGCAGCCCTGATGCAGTTGCTGCAGCTTGGTTTGGCTGTGCCTCGGCTTCCCCGCCTTAAATGCCCTCCCGTGACAGTGTTTACTCACTTGTCGTTTTAGTGTTTCTCTCTCCAAACCAGTATCTCTTATTGCTCCCTTTTTTCTTACCCCAGAATTACTTGGCAACCAGGGGTTTGACGTGGAAAAACGTGTTGACGGACAGTCTCGTGGCTCTGCAGAGGGGAGTGTTTTTATTGTCTGGTGAGCTCATTTTCTCTGCTTTGTTCTTCCTCGACAGTTGTGCATGTGCCCTTTAACCCCAGGAGGAACTTGCTGGCCACGCCCGGTCAGTGATGCTGGACCGGCTCCTTTGGTTTTGACAGGCAGAACCCTGGTGAACTCTTTCCCCGCAGGGCAAAGGCAGCTTGGAGAGGCACCAGCCTCGCGTGAACCTGGGTGCAGCCGCACATTGGCTGTGAGGCGCTGGGCGAGCCGTTCCCAAACGCGCCTGTCCTCCCAGGAGGGGCGCGCTCGGCGTCGCTGAGGGTCTGCAGCAGTGTTGGCACTCGATGTTTTCTCTAAGAACGAACTTACTCCACAAGAAGGACCCAAGAGGCCTGTGGGGAAGCCCGTGAGCGCCGTGTCCGTCCTTGCCCCCTGCACGTGGCTGCCTGAGCCCTCGCTGCAGGACAGCTTGGTTTGCCAAACCCATATGCTGGTTTTCATTCCCTTTGTTTTTCAGTGGCCTTATTGTTTTTGTAAGAATGATAAGTGTCAAAAGGAATATTGAAGTGATTCAGGAAAGTAAAAAGGATAAAGTGAAAATTACCTGAAATCCCACCACCTGAAAATAGAACCAGTGATGATATTTCGGTGACGATCCTTCCGGATTCCTCTACGTACACATACCTATGTGTGTATATAGTTTTCATAAATGAAATCCTAGTCGACCTGCTGTTTTATAACCTTGTTTTCCCCTCAGCAGTGCGTCACAGACCCCTTTCTACATTAGTAGAGATCTGTACCTCGACTTTTTATTACCGTATCGTGTCTAATATACCCAGCTCCTTAATAAAGGACAGTTATTGTCAGTTTTCCATTATTTCAAACAATACTGCAGGTGTTAAGCCATCTCTTGGGTTTGAGAGACTGTTTCTTTAGGGTAAATAAACGGGGTTCCCGCTACGGCCCCTCATCAGCGCTCTGTGTTTGCCCTTTAAATCTCCTAAACGGGAGAGATGAGCAGGGTTGTGTTTGCCCATGTTTGATTCCTAACGAAATTAAGATCTTTTTATGGTTATGCATCATTTGCTTGTCTCTGCCCTTTGCCCATCTTTATGTCAGGCTATTTGGGTTTTTCTGGCATGGATTTGGAGGATCTTTGTTAGCTAGGGCTATAACACACTGTCACATGTGTTGCAAATGCATTTTCCACTGAATCGTTAGTATCTCAACTTTATTTTATGTATTCCCTTTTTGGTGTTGTGGTAGGTAGTGAGATGTATAAATCCTTTCCTATGTGCCATTTGTTACAATTAGAACTGTCCCCAGGGTGAATAATGTTCACAACAGTTTTCTTAGTACTTTTTTGGATTTTTTTTAATGCTTAGGTTTTTACCGATGTGGAATTGCTTTGCTGTAAGGAAACCAGACTGGCTTTGTTTCCTCTTCCAAAAGTGCAGTTGGCCGTCTGGACTACAGACGCTGCGTGTGTGGACAGCGCTGTCTCTCCTACTCACGTGGGACCCGTGCTCATTTGGGCGCTGCCTGATGTGCCTGTGTCTGTTCCTTCCAGACCCCAGGGTCAGCGGGACCACTGTTCTGTGCTACTGCTGCGGCCTGCGCAGCTTCCGGGAACTCGCCTACCAGTACCGCCAGGGCATCCCTGCCTCCGAGCTGCCAGGTGAGGGGTGCCTGGGGCCTCGGCTGCAGGCTGCGCAGCCCCCCGGGGCCCACAGTCACACGGGGCCGCCTCGTTCCCCGCGACCACCATCTGCCATCTGGTGTGTCTCTGAGGGGCTGGAGCGTTTGCTGTTACGGATCCAGGCAATGTGGTTTCCTAGAAACCTATAGTCCTGAAGGTAACTGGAGCAACTTCCTTTCCTGGACTGAGTTTTTTTCCTTTTCCTGAAATCTTGGAACAGTTTGAGGAAACTAGTTATAAAGCATGACAAAATGCTGTGTGTTTCTTTGGTTCTGGTCTTAGATTGAATTAACTGAGTTTGAGCATGATTGATAGCCATAGAATTTATGTATAACTGGTTCTTTCTTCTTTGTTTAGTGGCTGTAACATCCCGTCCTGATTGCTACTGGGGTCGCAACTGCCGGACTCAGGTGAAAGCGCACCATGCGATGTGAGTAAGACGCACTGGGCTCGTCTGCGCTCCGCGGCCAGCAAAGGAGAGGCAGTGTCAGAAGGAGGCCTGGAGAATGGTCTTCTTACCACGGAGGCACACTCTCGCTTTCCTGGTGCCAAGATGATTATAAAGTCACCCGTATTATATAAAATAGCATTTTATTTTAGAAATACCGCCCTTCTTCTGTTATCTCATGTCATGCAATGTCTGTGCAAGCGTTGCCTCCGTCTTTAGCCTCTGTCTTCTCTGTCACTGGAGTCACGTTATCCGTCCTCCCACGACTTCCGGGTGCCCACTTCATTCCCACCGAAGGTGCCCTGAGTCCACGTGTGTGGTCAGTGAGGACAAACACGCAGTCGCAGGGACCCACTCGCAGAACAATAAGACTGTTGGTTTTTGGTTTTGTGCTGTGAGTGGGTATTTGTGTCTCTCCAACTTACTCACTGTTGTGTCTCCTAATGTGGTCTTTAAAAGGCTTTTTACATTGACCTCCTCACTGTAACTGTGAGCTCTTCTGTCCAGGAGTAATTTCTTTACCTCCATTTTTAAACAGTTAGGATTGTTTAAATATACCAAACGCCTGTGGATTGATGTTGCTTCAGGCTGATGTCATCCCCAGGTAGTAATTTGGGGTTCGGAATAAAGTAGCTGAGAGAGCACCTTGATACAGGTGCTGTGGTGAGGAGCCAAGTGGAGGCTGCCCCTCTAAATACAAAGTGGGGGGAAACTCACTTTGTATTTGGGCATAAAAGGTGTGTGGAAAGGGCCATTTTATGATAAGAAAAGAGACTTCCCTAGGAAGGGCTCGCCTTCCCTCCTGTAGATGTGAACAGGCGGGAGCCAGGACACACCCATTTCCTCCTGCTTTTCGCCTGCTTTTCTGCTGCCTCGTGGAGAGGACGGGGCTGGTTCCCTGCACTAGAGGCCGCTGTGTCCCTCTTACGCCCTCGCGCAGGGACCTCCTCCGCTTGGCATGCTCTGAGGCTCAGCTTTTGAATCCTTTCTCTAAGAAAATTACCTAAAATGTTGTGACTTCTGTTTCATAATTAAAAAAAAATAACGAAGGCTAACTTTGGGGATTTTTTTTTTTTGATATTAAAAAATATGCTATTGTGAGATCTCTCTCTCTCTCTCTCTCTCTCTCTCTCACACACACACACACACACACACAGTTTATCTCTCGTGGATCTTCCAGTATATGGTTTAAAAACTTTGTGTTTTTGAATAGTTGCCTGTTGCATTTTCTGTAATTTGACCATTTTCTCCTTGCAGGAAATTCAATCATATTTGTGAACAAACACGATTCAAGAACTAAGCATCCGTTGGAGCAGTGAAGTGGTTTTAGAGCACTGACGAGTACATGCAAAAGTTTCTCAAAGGCTTAAAGACTGAATTCAGACGTTCTGAGGGGTCCTGGCGGCTCCCTCCTCCAGGGACGCTGGGTGACTTTTCCCTGCTCGAGCTTCACCCTCTGCGGGCGCCTTTCTGGGGCCTGGAGGCTGCTGGGCGTGGGCCCGCGAGGGACCGAGAGTGGGATCGGGGACCGTCGTGGCCTCGTGGCCCATGGCGCGTCTTCCTGGTTGACACTCGTCCCAGGTGCTCTGTGCGTCCCTGGGGGCCGCGGCCCGGGGAACCTGCCACGTCACCCTCGTCGTCCTGGCTCCAGGCGCTGGGCGCTTCTATAGAAGAGCAGATGCCCCCTCTCAAGACCCCCGCGGGCGGCTCAGCCTGTCTACCGTTTCCACAGCTGTGGTCAAAACGGAAACCTGTCTTTAAGAAGAGTTCCACAGGAGAAAAAGGAAGTTTATCAGAAGCCTGTTGTGTGAGTTTACAGCCTAGGCTTTGTCCAGAATATTCTGCTGTAGGGAGAACCACAGCATTTTATATATTTTTTATTTTAATAGGCTTGGTGCTTACTTTCTAATAAGATTTAAATATCACAAACTGTAGGGCAAATAATATAATTTATAATTTACATGTTGACTAAAATTGGGGATAATATGAAAGAATAAACATATGTTTCTATCTATTAAAAAAAAGATCGTAAAATGTCCCAAACTGTTAACTTTAGAGGATCCAGCAGCAAGTTGGCACAGTTCTTTTTGAGATGGGTATGTAAGTTGAGTCATTAATATTTCTTAGTGTGGCTCTCGTGTGGGCCCACTCTCGGCCACAGGCCGATGGGAACATGGAGGCACAGAAAGCCAGGGTGCTTATGGCATCAGGGATCTCCTCGGCTGATCGCTGGGGTCTTGGCCTGACTGCCCCGGAGTGCCCTCTGCTCATGCTGCCCGTGGCCAGAAGCCTCTGTCTCCGTACCCTGCACACACTCTCATTGCTTCCCAGTAATGGGCGTTCGAGGCAGTGGGTCACCAGGGTGGGTTGGCACGAGGCAGCTCCCCGTGCTCGCCAAGCCTCTGCCCTGTGGGGCTCCGGCCGCACTGCACCGTCTGTCCCTCCGGGATCCCAGGGAGCTCGAGGACCGTGTGCATGGGGACCAGTCTGAGCCGCTGCGGTGGGGAGCCGGCTGCCCTGCGTGGCCTTTGCTTCCTTCCCGGCTCACCTCTGCCCCTGCCTTCTGCATCAGGAGTGCCATTTCATCTGGAAGAATACTTGAAATTTTGCTTTTTGTATATTAAAAAAAATCATTTTTTTTCCTTTGTTGAACTCACTGGTCATGTTTGTTCACAGACTTTAGACTCTTTTGCTTCTTCTCAGGAATATGATTTTCAGCTATTTTCTTGCTTTTGATAAAAACTCTTGAGAAGCAGCACCCTGTATTTGTGGGGGGAAAAGAGCCCTGTTTTCTTGCTTTCTAGTAAACAAGCTGTTTGTTTCTCTCTGCTTCCTGTTTGGTTCTTGCATTATTTGGAGCTCTGCTCTTGTGCTGAAAACCATGGCCAGCCTGCCGGTTCACTCATACACGGAGACATGCTGCACCTCACTCCATGCAGGTGTCACTTACTACTACTAAGACTTACTCTGATAGCTACTAACAGGTCTGGTAATTCCATGGTCAGCTGACCGTGTTCGGGGAGTGGGCTCTGGAGCCGCAGGTGACCCGGGGCTGGGACTGAAATCCAGGTGTGTGGGGAGCAGCCCAGGGGAAGTGCACAGCCTGTTGTCTGTCCAGTGTTGGGACGGACAGCTCTGCCCTCCGGAGAGTACCAGTAGCAGCAGCTGTGTCCAGGCCAGGCCGCAGCAGACAGCACGTTTGAGCCCTGGAGCCAGGCCAGGAACCCAGGGAGGCCGGGCACACCCCTCCTCCCCCAGCGCCAGGCTGTGCTGCTGAGCAGCCGAGCTGTACCTGCTCCAGAACTGCAGTGTCCCAGCCCAGCTCCTCCCTGCACCATAGAGGTGGGCGATGCCCCCTTCACTCGCGCTCCCTCCCCCACCAAAAAGAAAAAGAAAACCCGAGCCTCTTGAACGCAGATCCGCTTTCCTGGGTTATGATCAGTGGCTCTTCCTTGACCAAGGGCACTCCCAGGTGGATGTCTGGGCCCCCTGACCCTGCCCTTTGCAGAGCTGCCCGCCTGGCCTGTTAGTGAGTGGGCAGCCTGTGTGGGCTCTGAGGGGACCTGTGTACCCAGAAATTTATTTTGAAATAAATATACAGGACAAACTTACAGGACAGTTGCAAAAATGATACAAATAATACGAATGGACTCCAATGTGCCTGCTCCCACCCAGATACCTGGATCATCCTTTTAAGATTTTGCCACTTTTTTCTTCCTCCCTCCCTCCCTCTCTATCATCTACCTACCTATATACCTATCTATCTCTTTGTCTATCTGCCATCCACCATCTATCTCTCTTGCCGACTGCTGCTTTATATTTGTGTCTAACATGCATGACAAAGGAGACATGCATGTCTGTTTTATGAGTGAGTGTGGGACAGAAATGTTGACTATTAATCGGACCAGGAGTTACAGCCATCCATTGGGTGTTGGAAGCATGACTGTGAACAATGTATTTCTCAGTAGTAGCCTAGTCTTCAAGCACCACACACCACAAGGGTTTTAGAAAAATCAAGGGTTTATGATTTTTCCCCAAACACCACGCTTACGTCCACTGACACCCAGATCAACACCCCCCAAGATGCCCCCGCCCTCCACACTGGAACCTATGCATATGTCACCCCAGTGGTGGAAAGGATTTTAAACTGGGAAGAGTATCCTGTAAGTCAAGGGCTCTTCAAAGGGAGGCAAGAAGGCCAAAGGCCAAAAAAGGAGACATGACGGCACACCGGTGGCTGGACGGATGTGCTTTGAAGGTGGAGGTAAGGGGCCGCAAGCCAAGGAATCCTGTCCAGCATTTGATGATGTCATCCTTTTCCATTGTAGCTGTTCTAATAGGTGTGCAGTAATATCTCAATGTGGTCTTCATTTACTCTTCACTAGTGGCTAGTGATGTTGAACAACTTCACAAATTTGTCATCTGTAGATACTTTTTGATGAAATATCTTTTGCCATTTTCTTACTGTATTATTTTTACTGTTGTTTTGAGAGTTCTTTAAATATTCTAGATACTGGTCCTTCATCAAATATGTGCTTTTCAAATATTTTCTCACAGTCAGTAGCTCATTGTCTCATTATCCTAAAAGAGGCTTTCTTAGAACAAAAGTTTTTAATTTTGATGAAGTCCAATTTATCAATCTTTTTTTCTTTCATGTATTGTGGTGTTGGTGTCATGTCTAAGAACTCTTCACCAAGCCAAGTTTTGTAGCTTAACATTTTACATACAAGTTCACTATCTGACATGATGGTCAGTCAAGTAGAAAATCCCAAGAAAACTACAAAAAATATTGGAAATAGTAAGTGGTTCAAAGGTCTCAGGATACAAGGTGAACACACCAAATTCAACCACATTGCTATATATTAGCAATGAACATGTGAAAGCCAAAATTAAAAAAACAATACATTTACCATCACTCCAAAGAAAATGAAAAAATTATGTATAAATTTAACAAAACGCATACAGGATCTGTTTGCTGAAAACTATAAAATGCTGATGAGAGGAATAAAGGAAAACCTAAATAAATGGAGAGATATACTGCTCAGGGATCGGAAGACTCAGCATAGTAAATAAGCCAATTCTTCCCAAATTGATTCATAGGTTTAATGGAATGTCTGTCAAGGTTCTTTGTACACATCAGCAAGTTTATTCCAAAACTTATAAGAAAAGGCAGGCACTACCCTGGAATAGGTGAAACAATCTTGAAAAGGATGACTATACAGGGAGGGAGGAGCCGCTCCAGAGCCGCGGGCTCCCGGCAGAGCCACGCAGACCAGGGGGACGCCTGGGGGACTCACGGCGCGGCCGACCGGCCACCGACAAGCGTGCAGAGCACTCCACAGGCTTTAAGGAGTGGAGCAATTGCACAACCACCGGCAAAATAAATGATCTCGACCCAAACCTCACACCCTACACCAAAAATGTTAATTTTTATTTTTTGAAAAGGTAAAACAATGTACTTCCAAAAGGAGAGGCCACTTTTGAACGGGCACTTTCAAACTGAAAAACGCCCGGCAAGGAACAAACTTTGCACTTCAGGGGACTGCGAAGGGGGCGAGGGAGGAGGCCCCGCCCCACGCCGCGCCCCGCCCCGCCCCGCCCCTCCCAGCGCCGCGCCCCGCCCCTCCCAGCGCCCCTGTGTCCCCACAGCCCAGACAACGTCGTCAGTCTACAGGCCACGCCCACCAACAAGGGAGGGCCCTGGAGGCCACGCCCACAGTCGGACGGACTGAGGCGGAGCAGTGCCCTGGCCAGCCACTTCCGCCGGAAGCTCAATTGACCCGCTTCCTACCGGAAGGTGTGTTTCTCTAAGGGAAAGTGCTCAGACTCTCAAATTCAGTTTCTGAGTTCCGTTTCAGGCCTGTTCCGGGTGGACGCCATCCCGACCCTACGTCCAGGGCAGCCCCGGTGGTAGTGCGTCTACCGGCGAGCAGAAGGGGCCAGTCTCGCTCCCGGAACGGAGGCGGTGCACCCCTCGTTTCCCGGGGGCCCGAGCCTGTTGCACCGCGCCCCGCCCCTCACACGGCCACGTCTCCGCCTGTAGCCTCCGGGGCCGCCGCCGCGGCTGCCGCAGCGCCAGGGTGAGGGTCGCGGGCGAATGCGCCTCGGGCCGCGGGCCCCGCGCAGGGACGGCCCCGGGGTGGGCTGGGGCTGCTGGGCGCCGGGCACCCTCTGGCGCGGAGGCCGGGCACCCTCTGGCGCGGAGGCCGGGCGGGGGTTGCGGGGCCTGGGCGGCCCCCGGGGAGACCCGCGCGTCTCTTCACCGGAGCGACGCGGCGACGGTGCAGCCTAGTCACCCTCTTCCTCACTGTCGGGGGCCGCGGGGCCTGGAGGCCAGCTCTTCTCGGCCGTTAGCGGAACTGGCTTTAGCAACATTAATACATTTGGGCACGTCTGGGTCGCCGTTTACGCGTAATGGGATGTGGTTTGTTTCAAAGGTGTCTCCCTTGTCGGAGCTACTTAGAAACGCTCGTGGCACCGCGTGTGTTACGGTCTCGTCGTTCTGCAGAAGTTCTGTCAAGTTGATGAGAAACTTGACGTGGTGTCCGGGCTGTATACAATCCACGTACGTCCTGTTTGCCTCCCTCCCTGGCAGACATATCTCGATTCTTGGCGCTTAGGGACACTTTCCAGAGAGAGCGGAGCCAGGCACTGTAGTCACTAGTATACATCAGGCGAACAGGAGGACCCTCATCCGACAGATGTGCACTGAGGGCCATTTTTGTGACAGGCGTTCACGGTAGGTGCTGGGGATGAGTGGTGAACAAGTTGTGTCAGGGGCCCTGCCTTCCCTGAGCTCACATTCTGGTGGAGGGAAGCACAGTAAGTAAGACAGTTGCAAATGGTGGTTGGGCTGGGTTCAGCTGCTTTAGGTTATGTGGGAAGGCCCTTGGGTGAAGGTGACTGTGGAGCACAGTCTCTGTGACAAGAAGATAACCACGCAAAAACGTGGGAGAAGAGTACATCAGGCCGATGAACAGCAAGTGTGAAGTCCCTGAGTGGAGGAGTAAGTTTAGGGTTCTTAGGTGGAGAAGTTTGGCTAGGGTAAAATGAAAAAGTGGGAAAGTGGTTAGGGATAGGAAGCAGATAAGGGCAGGCGCCAGATTGAAAAAAGGTTTTATAGTTCATGGTAGGAGGTTTGGCTTTTATTGTCAGTGTGATTGAAAGTTGTTAGGATATCATAAACCATTTACAAGTGACTCATGGATTTTTTCATTTAAAATTGTCCCTTTAACATTTCAAACATAACCCTTTATCGAGGCAATAACTTTCAAATATAGTATACGTCAATGACAAGAAAAATAAAGTAGATGTTTTAACTTTGTCTTTGTCATCTAACGTAACTTAGGTTTAAAAATAGCATTTAAAAAAAATTTTTGTTTTTCCTGATTGCTTTAAGAAGCAGTGTACTAGTTCAAGGGAGAATATTTTCAGTCTCCTACCAATTTTTACAAGCAACAACTGGAGAAAAAATTATGGTAATTATTGTTGCTGCCATTTATTGAAGACATTGGATAGATCCAGTGCCTTATTGCATTTAATCCTAGCAATAATTTTGTACTATTTTCTCAGTGTTTCACTGATGAGGAAACAGGCTAAGAGTGGTTAAGATCTCACAACCAATTAGCAGTAGAACCAAGATTTGAAGGAAAGCTGTCTGACTCCAGAGCCTGTCCTTTAGATCACTGTGCTATGTAGAACTTGAGGCTTATAATAATATTTTTTATTTTATTTTGTATGTGAGTTTCTGTAGTTTACTTTTGATTACTGGTTATGGCCTCAGCCAGACATTATCTGATTAAGGAAATCCCATTTTACCTTTGGCTAGGCTCTTGTTGCTTCTAATTGCCAATAGGAGCAACTTAAGTAGGGTGGGGGGCGGGGGAGATGAAGCTGTTAATGTATATACTGAGGCCGTGTGATCTGCTGAATGAGGAAAGCTGGAAGTTGTTCAGGTGTAGAAGACAGTGTTTGTCAATATGAAGTTCCTTGAGGAGAGATGGGTGAACCTCGAGTTAAGTGCACCTTGTGGAGTTCTAAGTGGAAACTTTGCCCCTTCTCTCCCTCTCTAGGAAGCACAGAAGAATGCAAATGGTCATGAGATTAACCTCTTTATTTAGAAAAAAACTTCACATAATCACGACCTGTTACTAACAGCTTCCTTGTGACACACCCCAGCTGTCTGACCCTCCTTGTCAAAGCTCAGAGATTGGCTTTAGCTGGTGGCCTGGGTGAGGAGGCTGTGGAGGCTGAGTCACGCTCACTGAGAGTGGACATAGGGTGCCTGTTACTGCGCTGCAGTGGGAAATGCGCCCATCACTGGGAGGCCTCTCAGGCACAGACACACCCTTAGTTGTGAGTTATTTCTCTCTGGTCAGGCTTCAGGAAGAATTGCACAGAAACAGAAGCATCGTCCTAAGTTATCAGAAGAAGTCGCAGGCACGGATCCCCATGGTCACTGTGGGGTAGGACTACTTGGGAATGAGAAGGTTTCTTGTTTAGCAAGAAATCAGAATAAGGAGAATTAGATGGGTGTAATAGTTGACAGCATTGGGCAAGGACAGCCTGATGTATTCGTCTGCATATCTGGCATGCTCTCCTCAGGGAGACTTGCATATTCTTGGCTAATGGAACCTCTTTCCTGGACAGCGGTGAGTTTAGGCGTTGTCACCATCTGCCTTGTCTGTAAGCCCTGGCTGTCCAGCGTCCTGCCTCTTCCGATGGCGTATTCTGTCTGTGACCGGTCAGTCAGTCAGTCCAGTCCTGCGGGTTCTCTCTGCTGTTCCTTCTCACTTGGTTGACAGTCTTACCTGGCTGTGGCCACTACAGGTTGCTCTTCCAGTTTATAACTCCCAGGGGCATTCTGTTTATTTATTTATTTATTTATTTATTTTTAGAGAATTTGTAGTTTTACAGAAAAGTCATGCATAAAATACAAAGTTCCCGAATACCACCCTAATTATTAACATTGGTTACAATTCATGAAAACATTTTTATAATCATGCTACTAACTGGAGTCCATCTTCTACAATAGGCTGCACTGTTTGTGTTGTACAGTCTGTGTCTCAGGGGCATTCATTTCCCCTCATTGAAATGGTAGCTCCCAAGTATTTTTGTGTTTTTTTTTGTTGTTTTTATTTTAATTTTAATTTTAATTTTTTTTCCCAAGTATTTTTAAAGGATCAGAGTTTTTGTGTATTTAAAAAGGCATTGTTGATGCTCAGGGATGCAAATATTAGATCATTTTGTTCTGGAGCTATTATTTTGGTTTCTAAGGGGTGGAACTTGGTGGGGAAGCCAGAGATTCCAGAAACCTGCCTTGAGCTCTCACTCTTGCAAGCTCAGAGTGTTTGAGATGGTGGGGACATAGATAGGAAGTGATGGCGTCAGCTCTCAGGGTCTTAGAGTAATGGAGCTGACAGACGCCCAGTTGCAGTATGAGGTGCTAGGATGACGAGCAGGTGTGAAGCCCAATGGGGGCAGCAGAAGGGAGTAGATGGGGCAGTGACTCTGGTGATCACAAAGGGATCACTGGGAATTCACCTGGTGGCTTAGGGGAAGAAGGGCATTCTCAGCAGACGGATCTGCTTCTGCAGAGTCACCTGTGTGTGGAGAGCATTGATCCAGCGAACACTTATTGTTGCTTTGTGCAAGACACAGGGGTATTGGGCGTTGTGGGGACACAGCAGTAATTTGAACATCACTTCCCATTCCCAATGAGGCAGAAGCAGATTTGTGAAAATCAGAGACATTTCAGAGCAAAATGTGAACATTTTCTTTTGTTAAGGAATTTGTCAGGAAGAAAATTTTCTGTTAGATTGCCAATACATAAAATAAACCAGTATGCAGTGACACGATTCATTTCAGCGTGTTTGCATTGTAGCTGAGGTACAGGCTTGGGCGTTACAGTGTTTTTTAACAAGGACGGAATCTTGTGAAATAGTGATTTTCTAAAGAGTATGTTGGATGTGCAAGGACAGGTGTGTAGTTTAAATCCCTCTTTCCAACCTCCAAGGGCCGACTCACCCACTGTTCCCCTTTGCCAAAGCTTCTGTTATGCAAAATACCAGAGATGGATTGGCTTTGATAAAGGGGTTTATGAGGTTACAGATTTACAGTTCTAAGGCCATAAAAGTGTCCACACTCATCTCGTGAGGTTTAGGTGGAATAGACCTGTTCGCTTTCCCGAGTGGCTCACACCCCAGGAGGGCGGCTCTAGCTGGGGGTCAGCGGTGTCCCTGTGAAGGCAGCCTGGGTGCTGGCTGGCATCTTCTCCCTCCAGTGCTGGTCACTGCTCTCCTGCTGGCCTGTTCCCGCAGGGCTTGATCCTTGGGGAAGTAGTTGTCCAGCCTAAGTCATGGTGCCCAGCCAGGGACCGTCTTCTCTTCCGGAGAAGCAGTCAGGCCCGATCCTGTTGACCAGACTCCTCCTTTCCTAGCTGTGACCCTAACAGCTGTTTCTTAGTAGGGTCAGCTGGGTAGATCTCAAGCATCAGGAATGGACTAGAGCACAATGTCAGCGGCCCCTTTCCTGTAGAGGAGGCTTCTTGGCCCAAAGTACTTCAAACCACCTGAAGAATAGTCTGTTGGATTTGTACAGACCCTGAACCTACTCAGCAAACAACTTTTATCCGATTATCCTAGTCTGAGATACTTCATAATAACTTTATGTATTATGTATTTATGTATTATGGGGTCTTACGTCATTGTGCTTGAAAGAGGAAATGATCATTTTATTCCCTGTATAAACAGTTAGCTGTATAAAACTTAGCTGTGAAGCAAAAATTTAAAAAGCAAATGCAGGAAGGCTGTCTTGTCATCCTCGAGACTCAGCAAGTCTCTGTTCTCAGGTAGTGAGCATACTATTTGTTCTGCTGCTATTGTCATGAAATATAACAGTGGAAGTCACAAAAAATGTCCCTTATCCAGCCCCCCTGCTGCCCTTTAACTCCTGCAGGCCGTGTCTGTGTTACTGTCTTGTGTTGCTGCAGACGAGGTGTACGCTGGTTTAATGCACCCTCCCACTTTCCTCTCAGAATCTGCTCCTCTCCCCCTCCCTGGTAGATGCATTCTGTTCTCTCCTCAAGGCTTTGAAATCTCCCCTGTGCATTCAGGTTAGTTTTCAGATCTCTTTCCTCTATCTCCCTCCTCCCCCTTAATAGATCTTACTTCCTTAGGATGGAACTGTAGGTACTTGCACTGGTTTTGTTCCTTACTGTTACTGCTTGTTTTGTCCCCTCCCTTTGAATAAACACGGTCATGCTTCAGGACCTTGTTTGCTGAATATGTTGGTTTTCCTTACTGTTATTTATGGAAAAAAATAATTTATCAAAAGGATATTTTGAAAAGGCTAGTCTGTCTTGAAACTTGTTTACCTTGAAATTATCAGAATATCAATGTTTGAAAATATTGAAGCAGAAACATGTATTCTCTCTGTACCGTTCTGTACTAAAACACTCAAGTCTAATAAATAAATAAGTCAGTGCCCCCCCCCCCCCAAAAAAAAAGTGTCCAAACTGAGGCATCAAGAGGATATTTTCACTGAAGAAAGGCCGATGGCATCTGAGGTTCCTCTGTCACATGGGAAGGCACGGGGCCGGAGTCTGCTGGGCCTCTTCCGGGTCATCTTCCGGTTTCTGTTTGCATTCTCCAAAATGTCTCTGGGCTTCTGTCTCTCTTAGCTTCTCTTTCTCAGCTCCTGTGCGTCCTTGCTTGTTCTCCCAGGGCGTTTTCTCTCCAAGCATCTGGGGGTCCTCTCTCAGCTTCTCTGGGGCAAACACTGGATTTCATCTCTTAGCTTCTCTCCTGGTTCTGGTTTCAATGGCTGTCTCCAAAACGTCTCCAGGCATTTTCTCTCTACCTGTCTTTGACCTCTCTTCAAAATGTTTCTGCCTTTTATCCTCTCATAGAGGACACCAGTAAACTAATTAGACCCACCTTGAATGGACGGGGTCACATCTCCATGTAAACAATCTAATCCAGGGATCCTACCCACAGTAGATCTGCCCCCACAAAGAGCGGATTAAAAGAACTTGGCCCTTTATGGGGAACACAACAGATCCACACCAGCACACCCACCCTCTCACCTGAAAATCACTTCAGGGGTGAAAGACATTATTGATGGAAGTTCATTCTGCCATGGGTATGGTGGAGACACGAAAGAGGTTGAGAACTGTTGCGTGCAAGATCATTTTGTGACCAGCGACAGTAACTTCTTTCATTTCCGTGACTGAGGCGTTGTTTCAGTCTTCAGATATGTTTCTTTGCCAGGCCACTTAAACTGCCTTACTGGCCTCCTGGTTTCTGGATTTGTAGTTACTAATGTTTGCACACATTTTGCCGACAGAGCTGTCCAGTTACAAACCTTGCAGTTTGTGCTGGTTTTATGCTCGATACCATGTGGAACCTTTTATGTTGTGACTGGCACTTTTAAGTCATAGCCTCTCTGGCCTGTGGGGTTCAAGGCAGGAGAGAGAACACAGATTGTGGTACGCCCGGGGACACTCTTGCTACTGTCACCACCAGTGTGGGGGCCTGGGCCACGCCCACCCTCAGCAGGTGCACCTTTCACAGTGGGAAATCCCAGGTCCGATGGATTTCCCACTGCCGCTGATTTGACATCATGGCTCCGGTGAGGACAAACCATTGAGGCTTCTTACCTCTAATTCCTACCCAGAATCTATAAACTAGAGATAAGAGTTCCTTAATGTCATGAAACATTTTACACACAGGACAGTGCATTGGAAAATAGGAAAGTTAAGTTTTAAGGAAAGTGCATGTCAACATGACTCAGACTGAACAGCTCCTGCTGGTTCCGTATCTGTTGAGGAAATGAGTTAGCCATGTCATCAAAGGTGATAATCAGCTGCCATATTTGGGGCAAAGCTTTTCTCCCTTTAACTTAGCCTGGCAGACTGGAGTAAAAGCTGATGCTGCTAGAAATGCAAGGTGAGAAATGGTTGCCTCTGTGAGATGCTTTCTTCGCCCTGTCCTCCTCCCATGGTCCCACACAGATGCTCTCAGAGTGTTCCGGAGGCAGGAGACACTGGCCATGGCCCGTGGGAGCTGCTGGTTGGGTTCTGCCCCTCCGGGCTGTGCTGTGCGACTGGCAGCATGGGGCTGTCCACCAGGAGCAGCGGCCGTGTGGGGAGAGTCATGCGCATTCCTCACGCATGCCCTACGTATGCTGACTGCTGCGTGTCCAGTATGGAAACTGGGGCACATATGGCTGTGTAAATTAGTTAAAATTAAATAAAACTGAAAATTCCCCATTCCCAGGGCCAGCAGCCATGTGTGAGGACTGCAGTGCAGGTAACAGAGCAGGTCTGTCCTCACAGGAGTTCGCGGCCAGCGCCGGCCGGACCTTAGGCACCTTCAGGGAACGGCCCAGGTTGGACTTACTCAGCATTTGTAGGTGCTTGAGACTTACGGTTGAATGAATAAATGTGTATTTATTTACCTATTGAATGAAAATTGGAAACCAAACATTAACTTCAGAATTGTTATTTCAAGTCTAACAAATGAAACTTAAAGCATTTTTTTTCTCTCTCTCCTGTCAGGTACCACACTATTTGTTAGCTTGACTTCAAGCCATTTATGAGACTTCCTATAAACTTTCTCCACAAAATGAGAAACACAGAGCAGTCCTTCAGAAGGGCTCTTGGCTGTTGCTAATGGAGAGAAGCCACATTTACAAGCAGTTCCTCTAGAGCCCTGTGTCCCGTCAGCCTGTGCTTGGTGGCCATGGACAGTGCATCTGCTGTGCGGGGTGGCCTCGGGGAGCACGGGTCCCACAGTGGCACCTCCGCTCACCCAGAGGCCGTCCTGCAGCCCCCAGGCACGGTGGTGCTGCTCGACCGGCAAGACGAAGCCCGGAGTAAGTCAGCCTGGGCTCTGCTGGCACAGGCGCAGGGAGGAGGGTTCGGGGCAGCTTGGGTTCTGGGGGAGGACTGTGGCGTTCAAGACTGCCCCAACCCTTTTGTTCCCTCAGAGGATGATTTGAGTCATGAGATGTGTGTTTTCTCCTTCGATGCTAATTGTAGCCCCACTGCTGTGTGCCCTGCACTAGTGGGACAGGAGCCATTTCACCTTGATTTTCCTGGAGGAGCCTCTGGGCTTTGCTGACACGTTACTGTTGCATGCCTAAAATTCTGTTTGGTTGCTCAGTTGCCAAATTTTTGATGACTGGGATCCCAAAAAGGTCCAGTAGTGATCTAAGGATTATGAAATCTCATTTACATGGAATCTGAGGAGGTATTTGTGCAGCAGAAGCCAAGCATTACTGTTGGGTTCTAATGCACCACCCAGGGAGGCAGTGAAGTAATGCATTATATGCTTTAAATAGTGGATTCAGTGTGTGACAGTTTACCAGCAGAAATTGCATTCTAGTTCTTTTAGAATGTTGTTCATGATTATTGCTCTTTGAATGCCAGGGAAGGTAGGTAATAAAGCATCCAGGTTTAGGAGCCTGGTTCTGCAGTCAGACAGAACTGGAATCATATTCCACATCTGCCACCTGAAGGCCATGTCCCCTCGGGCAAGATACTGACCATCTCAGCCTCAGTTTCTTCATTTGCAAGATGGAAGGTTAACAGGCTACATCATAGGGTCATCGTGAGAGTGACAAGGAATTACACATCCCAATTATGGACAAATCATTATTTGTCCATAGAAGGGCCTAGGATTGGGAACAATAAGTCCTATGGTTTATTGGACCTGTTTACTTTCAGATATTTTTAAGTGCAGTGTGATGCTCAAAAACGTTTGTTATGTAAACTGGAAGGTTTAGAAACTTCTAGATCCATAAACCCAACAGCAAGTGATACTGGTCCTCCAGTCTGTGGAGCTGAAGTGGACAGTTTTTTTTTTTTTTAAAGAGCACATGGCCGTGACCAGTGCTTTGGTTAGCTCTGCTTGCTTCTGCTCCTTGATCATAGTGTCCTTAGTTTTATTCTGACTTTACTTTCTTGAAAGTACGCAGTGGTATTACCTGGAATTCAGGTTTGCAAGGAACAGAAACTTTTTGGATCAGCTTGAGCAAAAAAGGAATTTCCAGGATGCATCCTGGGGTCCTTCATGGGCCTCGGGGCCCCCTTGGGACCACTCGGGCCTCCTTCCTTCCCTCGCCCCCACGCCAGCTTGGGTCTTTGGCTTCTGACTGGCCCATCCACCAAGGTGGATCCGTGCTCATTGCACGAGGCCTCAAAACTTTTGTTTTTGAGCAATCAGAGGGTAGAGAAAAGACTAAAAATAATTTAATGATAAGAAGTGTTTCTTCCTTTTCTTCTTTTTGGTAGGGAGATATGTTTTAGTTAGTGTAGTAAGTCATTCTGTTTAAAATAATGTTAATAGGTGAAACTGAATTTAGTAAGTGACTACCTAGTGGCTATAGAGCTGTCACTTGTTAAGTTGGGTTTTTGTCTTAACAGGTGTCAGTCGAGCTAGCTAGGAAGTACATACTCTGGGTTCTGTTCTCAACTGTGCCAGACTCTTTCTGATCAGATAATCAGTCCATCTCCTTGATTCCAGTTCTCTTTCCAGAGGATAACCTTATGCTTTGAGATGATTTTAGCATCAGCCCCTCATAACTGGAATGCTATGACTGCTGGCCATGCTGTGGCTGTCTGTTAGAAAAATTGTCAGCTACGTTTTGAGCTTCTGTTTTCCTATTTATTTTTTGTCTGAATATACTGTTATTTATTTATATTAAAAGATAATTATTGAACTCCATAAAAAGATGCATAATTTTTACTATATTAAAATTAAGGTGGCCAAAAAGTACATGAAGAGATGCCTAAAAACAGCCTGGCACATCTTCAAAAGCATAAACAGAGTTACCATATAACCCAGCAACTCAACTCCCAGCTATATATCCAGGAGAAATGAAGGCATGTGTCCATATAAAACACTTGTACAGAATTGTGAATTTTCTTGAACTCCAAAAGCAGTAACAACCAAAATGTCCACCAGCTAACGAATGGACAAACACAATGTGCTATATCCATGCAACTGAATATTATTTGTCAATAAAAAGGATTGCTGCATATGGGGAAACCTGGGAAACATTACACTGTGAGAGAAATCCATCACAAAGACCACATATTGTATGATTCCATTTATGTGAAATGTCTAGAGTAGACAAATCCATGGAGACACCAATTTGTTTTTTAAACAGACTTTCATAAAATTTCTCATTGGCCTTATTTAAGTGAAAAAGAACTACTACTACTTAAATTCTGCAGCCCTTGTGCAAAAGGTAAGATAATTCTACAGGTGAGGGTATTGAGGCCAGAGAGGCTGTGTGACTTGTCCACGAATTCCTGCCAGTGGAGAGAAGAAAAGGGACCCTTCTCTTCTCTCAGAGTGAACAGACTTATGTGGAAATTGTTCATGTTCATATGTCCCAATCTTTTTGTCCTACTTTAGCTCTGTTTGAAAAATGACTTGATATTGTTGTTTAAAAAAATGTAATGACCCAAACCTGCTTTCTTTTTCCAGGTGTCAATGTGAGAGTAAACAAAATTTCAAATGAAAGAGAAAGCCTGGATGTGCCCAGCAAGGGGGACGTCTGCCAGAATGGGCCAGTGTCTCAGGCCCCAGAGCCCCCACTGTCTCCTGATCCTGCCACAAGCCCAGCGGGTCCCAATGCATCCCCAGGTGTGGCTGGTTTCCATGACAACCTAAAGACGGCTCAGGGAACTAGTGCTGAGGGCAGTATTAGAAACGAAGCTTTGCAGTCTCTCAAACTAAGTCTTCCTATGCAAGAAACGCAACTGTGTAAGCATCTGTTTGCCATCGAGCCTCTTCCCTGTTGCGCTCCTCAAAGCCTCCTCTCATTGTCAGTTGTCACTCAATTTACCTTTTCGCGGCAAATGAGGAATTGTGTTCCTTAGCCGTTTGCTCTTTTATTACTGCGGCGGGTGGTATATTTAATAAGATGGTTTCATTTTAAAGAGTGAAAATATATTGCGTGTTGAAACTACTTTCTGTCTGGCACCGAGACTGGTGCTGAGGTTCTGCGTGTAGAGGACGAGTGCCTGGAGTCTTTCGTAACTCCTGGATGTCTAGCTGGAGACGGTGGGGAATCGGTCTTGAAGACACAGTTTGATGCTTGTACTTTGAAGGCTTTCTTTTATGAATTATTTTAAGCAGCATTTATCATGTGCTGATCTCTGGGGTTGCAAAGAAAAGAGGTTGCAGACTGGCCCTAGAAACGTCCAGACTTTTCCTTACATGCACACACATGCTTCCTTAATGGTGGTGTACCCGTGTGCTGTTTCTGTCCAGACCCCTGGGTCCCTCACTCCTGTCAGTACCCTGTCGCTGCCCCCCAGGTAAGTCATGTTCTCATGCAACCCTTTGCAGGCCTCTGTGAATGGACCCAGGGCTTTCTGGTCATGGTTTTTTAAAATGTGTTTTTTTCCCTCACTCATCATCAGGTGGGAAGTCCTCGATTTGTCTCAGACAGCTCCATATTCTCTTATGAAAAGCTGTGTAGCAGCCTGTAGTATGACTGGATCAGTTGCATCAGCTGTTCTGCTCACTGTGTTTCTAGTTCTTGGCCAAGATGAGTGATGCTACAGTAGACACCTTGGTACATATGTCCTCGAGACTTTGTACTTTAATTTTTATGGGCTGCATTCCCAGATGTGGAATTGCTTGATCAAAAACACCGTGCATCTTGAATTTCATCCTGCTCTGTCACACTGCTGCCCCCCCCCCCCGCCCCCGTGATGTCTGAGTGCCCTGTGCCTCCCTCTTCCCTCCGGCACACAGACGTCCTGTTTCCTTTTAGTTTAATATCCATTCAGCCTTGGATATAGTTGGATGTTTCACTGTTATTTTAATTTGCACTTCCCTGATAGTAGTGAATTTGAATATCTTCTAATCTGTTGGCCATTTGGACATTCTCCTCAGTGAATTATCTGTTCGTGTCTTCGGCCCTTTTTTCTTTTGGATTGTTAGTTTTTTTTCTTCACAAACATTATTTTGTTAGGGCTACGGTGTGTTTTAAAAATTTGCTGAAAATTAGTTTCCAGCATTTAAGTGAAGAGATGTCATATAAAAGTTGGATTCCTTATCTTAAAAACCCTTAAGCCTGGCCCCGGATTCTCAGGTGGCAGCAGCCTGTGGCGAGGGCACGTCCTTCAGCGTGGCTATCCCTCCAAGGCCGTGCGTCTCGGGCCACATGTCATCCAGCTTGCAATGCTGTTGCATTTACATCTAGCCTGTTTTGCTGATTTATTTTACCTGCTTGATACCCAGCCATCTGGACCAATTTAACCTTGTGAAGAGTGCAAGAGATTTTTTCAGTGAATAAAATATGCAGATGAATAAAGATGCTGATGAATTTCTAGTGACATTGATTTTATGGTTATTTAAAACGACATTTGCTTATGTCCTCAAAATTCATATCTGAAAATAATGCCGTATATGAAAAGTTCATATATTATTATACTTATCTACTCTCATCAGTATAGTAACTTAACGTGGCTAGGCCACTGTGGTGCCTGCTGATATGTTAAAGAAGAACAAAGCCATAAATCTGAAACTAGGGGGAAAGTGGCAGCTCTGGTTTTGTAACTAGTACCTTTTGCACTCACTATATAACCCTTTTATTTGCAATAATAATTATAGTAAAAGGTTTGGGGAGCACATATATGTATGTGTGAGGTATCTGTTTATGTTTTTAATATTGTTGGCTTAAAAGCAGCTGTTTCCCTGTTCACATCCTGTGCGCAGGCCCTCTGCTGGCGTCCCATCCGTTAGGAAGCGCTGGTGTCACCAGCGCCTGGCCCCAGACGCCAGCCAGCCTCGCTCTGTGTCAGCCCTGAGTTGGGCACTGTGAAGTCAGACCGTTCTACAGTTTCATGGCTTCAGTGAATGCTGTCTGAGTACAGCTAACTGGCATAAGTACTCCTGACTTTATAAAACCTTATTATAATATCACTTGTTATTACAGGAATTTAGATAAGCTGTGGATCAAATTATAGCCCGAATGTAATGGCCCAAAGAAAACGTTTGTTTTCCTGTGAGCATGTGATGGGTGTCGCACCTGCCCCATCCTGGGGGCCTCCGTGGTGACTGCTCCTCACGGACCCCTCAGCTGGGTGCCAAGCGCCTCCCGTAGAACCAGAGAGCACAGCAGGGCTCGCTGGGAGCTGAGGGCCCTGGGCCTCGGGGGAGCCCAGCACTGGGACAGGGCCCACCCGAGTGCCACGCGTTCTCCGTTACCGTGGAGCACGTCTTGGCCGTCTTCTGTTCAGCGGCCAGACGTCTGCAGGGAGTGGAAGCAGACCCCGCACTGGGTCTGTCTGTCTCACAAGGTCGATGCGCTCACGGCATGGTTTTCCCTCTGGTCTGCAGTTGTCCTCAAATCAGAGATCTGTGGCCACTAGGAGGGAAAACATGCTGTAATTATACACAAAACAAGCTTTATGAGTTCTTAAAGGGCCGTTTCTGCACTGCAGGCTCAGCAGAGGCTTCCCTGCCCCTGGAGAAGGAGGAGCAGGTCCGCCTGCAGGCTCGGAGGCGGCTGGAAGAACAGCTGGAGCAGTACCGAGTGAAGCGGCAGCGGGAGAGAGTGAGTCCCCTCCTTTGAACAAGCCCATGGGAAGCTCTGTGTGTAACAAGACAGTGATTAGTCAGACGTGGTTACCGGATCCGCTGTGATTGCTGTGGTAGGATGGGGCCGGTGGGCTCTGCTCTGCTGCTCCCTGGGCAGCTCCTTGCTCCTCCAGGAAGGGTTTCTCATGTCGTTCCCGCGCTTCGTAGATTTCAGCAGCTGTTGGGTCTTTCTTCCCTTGCAACAGTGTTTGAGTCCCAAGTCGGCAGTTTGGAAAGCAGAGAAAATAAACGCTGGCTTATCGCTGCTCCCTCTGACTCAGCAGCTGGCCACATACTGTCAGACAGGATCACTTTGATAAATATTTCCAAGTAATATGCTAAAGTAAGTTTTATTTAGATGTAAAACTCTTGTTGGGATGGTAATTAAAACCATCTTGTGAATCACATTGAGTGAATTTAAGCAAGGGAGATACGGATGTTCATTTTATAGTTCTTCCAGTTTTCTGTGAAATTTTTCAAATTCATTTAAAATAACTTTAAAAAAATGCTGTAATTGAGGGTTTTGGTAGCAGCGTGTCTCTGTCAGGGTTAGCTGCTTGTTTCCCTAGTGCGCACCCCTGCGCTGGGGGGTCACTGCTGCAGGGCAGGCCTGGGTGGCCTGGGAGAGGAGGGCCGGGCCCTGGCCTGGCAGAAACCTCACACCGCAGCCAGGAGGAGGGGAGCGGGCTAGTGGAGGCTCCCCAGATGTTCACCCAGCCTGGCCCACTGGAGAATAGTTGGAATAATAGTACCTGATGAGTAGTTTATTACCTGCCAGGCTCTGTGTTAAATTTCCTACAGACTTTCTATAATACAGGCATTACCAAGTGTGAAACCAGTGACATTTAACAAGAGATAGCTGCAGTGCAGGGCAATAGTAACTTGCTGCAGGTCCCACGGCCATGAAGTGGGGGCTAAGACCCCGGCCCCCGCCATCTGACGACCCTTCTCCATCAGGCCCCTCAGGGACTGGCCCACGTTTCTGATGTCCTGCTTAGACTGTTTGACAGTAGTTAATTTATGTGTCAGGAGTTCAGTTTAAAATTCCACATGTGAAAATTTAACCTAATTCCCCATTTAAACAAATTATAAGTACATATAAAACACTAATAGCTGAAAGAAGTGTCAACTACTGTGGCCATCAGGCCCCTCATGACTGGCTCACGGTCCACGCCCCCTTGTCCACACCTGGGAGGACAGGAGGAAGTGCTGGGTTCCCCACCACCACCTCTCCCTTGTCCCAGGGACCTGGGCCCTTCAGGGCTGCCCTGGAGGCAAGGCACCCCACAGACTGCACCCTCTCGTTGGTCCTCCCCCCAGCCCGTTGTCACTGCTGGGCCCCGCGGCTCAGGACGGCGGGAAGGGGGTCTTGTTGACCTGCCTGTTGCTGTCCTGGCTCGAGTAGGGTCTCCTCATTGTAGCTGTAAGGCACAGGGCACGTGTCCACTGCTCTGCCCCTCACTGTGCTTTCCCAGCGGTTCTTGCTCCTTTATTATTCCAGCCATATCCCAGTGATGTTTCCATTCTTCCTTGATACTCCTCACCCCAAAGAAAGTCCACGGGATATTTTAATTGGGATTACGCTGATTCTGCAGAATGACATAGGATTGAATATTCCTCAATAAGAGAAAGTCTTGTTGAGAGAGCAGCAGGGTGGGATGTCTTTCCTTCATCCCCAGTGTCACTCGAGGCATTTTGGAAGTTATAGCTACACAGTAAGATAAAGAAGTAATGGACAGAGCTATTAAAAAAGAAGAGAAATGTTACCATTATTTTCAGGTATAGGTAATGCCTTGGAAAACTAATCAACTGGAAAATGTTATGAGGTTTAATTATGACTTAGAAAACTGTCGGTTTTAAAATTACAAATACGAGAAAATCAATAGTTATTCTAACATGACCAGTCATAAAATTAGTGGAAAAAGTTAACAATATATTATAATAGCAACAAATATTATTTAAAAAATTAGGAATTAAACTAAAATGGCAAAAGAGTGGTTAGAATCTGGACGAAGTATACTTCATAATTTCTTTGTTGAGGGATGTGAAGTTGGCATGAATATAAGGAGGGAAACAGCTTATTATTCCCCAAATAATTATGAATTTAAGGTGGTGTTAATTCAGCAGTGCTTTTTGTTTTTTAACTTTTTAAAAATGTTATCTGAAATGGTAAACGGGAGAACAGCCAGAAACATTTTGTAAAAGTTATGGTGAGGAAGGACTTGTTGTAATAGATAAGTTTTAAGTGCTGTAAAGTCACAGTAGTTAAAAGCTTTGGCTTTAGATGGGTCAGTGGGAAATCAGGCTGAAAGATTAAAAGGCCCATGTGTAGCACCCAGTGCAGGGGGCGTGATGAGCTGAGCACACGCACTCCCCGTGTGTGGGGAGTGTAAGAGGGCACGGCCCTTCTGGAGGGCCATTTAGAATGCTGCTTGTTAGTGTAAACATAATCTTCATGCCTGTGTTTCCTTCTCAGTCCCATCAACCTGCAACTAAAACAAGACCTTTTAGCACCCTTGATCCTGAGCTCATGCTAAATCCAGAAAACCTACCAAGGGCCAGTGCCGTGGCTATGACAAAAGAATATTCCTTCTTGCGCACCAGTGTTCCCCGGGGGCCGAAGGTGGGCAGCTTAGGGCTCCTGGCTCATCCTAAAGAGAAAAAAAGTTCCAAATCAAGCAAAATTCGGTCTCTGGCTGATTACAAAACTGAGGATTCAGGCACTGGGAGCTCTGGCGGGAACATGCTGGCTGCTGACCCAATCAGGGGCTCCGTGAAGCAGAACAGAAGTGGCGTGGCATCCGTGGTGTCCGAGATCAGCCTGCCTCCGGACGCCGAGAACCGTCTGGAGGACGCCTTGCTGGCTGGAGACGGTGTGTCCGAGGCTGACGGAAGTGAGGCCGGGGTGAGGCTGGATGGGGACGACAGCGACAGCTCATCGTACAGCAGTGTCTCCATTCGAGGGGTGGTGGGCAGTCGGGAGGCTTCCTATGTGGTCAATGGCCAGGAGATCACCGTGGAGGCCATGGGCCGGTTTCCTTCGATTAAGGACGTCCTCCAGGCTGCGGCAGCCGAACATCGCGGTCAAAGGCGGGAGATTGACGGAGAAGGGCAGAGCCGGAGGGACAGCATTTCCAGCAGGTAGGAGCAGGTATAGTGTTAGAAAAACACAAGGCAGACAAAAGACACATCTCTGGATGCAGCTCAGACGTCATGCTCATTTCCTATCTGGCTACACGCCTTCGTGATACAGTTTTTTCTTTCCTAAGTCTATCTTTAGTCTTGACCATTAGCATTTCATTATAGACAGCTCTGCTGCTTTGTAAGAAATAGAAGTAGATTTAAGAGTCTACTACATAAAAATATCCTATCTTTAAATACTTATATAGACATTTTTCTAAAACTGCTCAGATAGTTACATGGGCTTACATTCCCAAGAGGACGTTCCAGGCTTGTGATGGCTGAAGATGCCCAACTGTGTGGCCAGGAGTTTTAATTGGTAGCATTCATTTTTTCACTTGAGCTCTCTACGTGACTCATTTATTTATTTAAATGGTTTGGGGAGAGCAGCAGAGATGTGTGGACTTTGGAAACCAGAGAAGCATAAAGGGCAGGTAAGTCACGTTCACAGCCCCTGACGATTGTGCTTTTATCCTCCAGCGCATCCCTGGAGAGCTCTGTTGCTGAAACTCATGATGAAATGCTGCAGGTTCTTAAAGAAAAAATGAGGCTTGAAGGACAGCTGGAAGCTTTATCATTAGAGGCCAGTCAGGTAATGGATATTTGATTGATTTTGTAATGTTTCATGATTTTGAAAAGAATGTATAGTTCCTGTTGGTTTGGTACAAAGTTTTATAAATGTCAGTGAGAAGAAGCCTTTCTGTTATTGGTGGTAGTGTATTACCCAAGTTTCCCTTATCGTTACTTTTTTTGTCGGTTTGGTTTGTCAGCCTGGGAAAGAGGTGTGTTTCGCTTTCCAACTCTGATTTTGCAAGGCTTAGTGTCTCCTTGAATCTCCCTGTGTATTTGCCTTGAATATTTCCTAGCTGTGCTGTGAGCTTCTTAAAGGTCCATAATAGTTAAATTCTTTTAGTGGATTATATCCTTTTCTAGCATGATAAATTGTCGTCTTTGCCCCTTTAATACTTTTTCTGTGTTCTGCTTTTTATGAGGTTTATATTGCTATACCTGGTGTTCTAGTTTGCTAATGCTGCTGGAATACAAAACACCAGAAATGGCTTGGCTTTTACAAAAGGGGGTTTATTTGGTTACACAGTTACAGTCTTAAGGCATAAAGTGTCCAAGGTAACACATCAGCAATTGAGTACCTTCACTGGAGGATGGCCAATGGTGTCCGGAAAACCTCTGTTAGCTGGGAAGGCACGTGGCTGGTGTCTGCTCCGAAGTTCTGGTTTCAAAATGGCTTTCTCCCAGGATGTTGCTTTCTAGGCTGCAGTTCCTCAAAGATGTTACTCTCAGTTGCTCTTGGGATATTTGTCCTCTCTCAGCTTCTCCAGAGCAAATCTGCTTTCAACGGCCGTGTTCAAAATGTCTCTCATCTGCAGCTCCTGTGCTTTCTTCAAAGTGTCTTTCTTAGCTGTAGCTCCTCTTCAAAACATCACTCACAGCTGCACTGTGTTCCTTCTGTTATGTCAGCTCTTTTATATGGCTCCAGTGACCAACTCAGACCCACTCCAAATGGGCAGAGTGACACCTCCGTGGAAATTATCCAATCAGAGTCATCACCCACAGCTGGGTGGGGTGCATTCCAAAGAAACACTCGAAGAATTACAATCTAATCAACACTGATAACATCTGCCCACACAAGATTACATCAAAGATAATGGCATTTGGGGGACACAATATATTCAAACTGGTACACGTGGTTAGCATTTGTGAATCATTTTCCATTGCTTAATTTTCAGCCTTTTTTTGGACATTTTGTTTTATACTCTTTTTTAGATAGCAGAGAGCTAGGTTTTTATCTTTCTATCAACAATTAGAGTAAATAAGTTCCATTGAAGTCACCTGTATGTGTTTGGGGAGTGAGCGGAAGCCTGCACACAGGTGCAATGGGGTCCGCCTCTCTCCAATGCAGGGGCAGGTGGGAGAGGAGCCACTCTTCCCTCTCCCAGCATGGGGAGCTTGCTTTGCTAAATACGGTGTGTTCAGTGTATTTTTTTGGTACAACTTGGCCCTTGAACACGAACCAAATACTTTGTGGGTACATAAAACTGCATATACTAAAAAAGTGATTTCAGAGAGTTCAAGGTTGATTTTGCATATATGCAATTTTCACTATATATAGTTTTTTCACTTCATAACCCTTTCATCAAATGCATTCCCTCTTTATTTATACATTTGATCCCTTGAACAATCTGTGATTCTTAGCTTGCTTCTGTTTTACTTTATCTTTTTACTCTTCTGGCATACTCTTCCAGCTCACTCATTTGCTCCTTAGTTGTGTATATGGGTTGTTATGGATGCAGTACTTTCTGACATCTCTTTGAAGATACTAATTATACTTATTCTAAAATCTTACTGACTTTGCTCAGGTAATTTGCTTTCTTTGGGTGTTTGTTTTTCTGTGTGTTGAATTTGTTGTTTGCCTTCATGATGTAGGTTTTCCTTGTATGGTTGTTGGCACATGATTGCCCATCTTTGAATTTGGAAATTCCCATTCACATGCCTATGTGGACTTTTAGGATGGGCAGGATAACACTAGGGCAAGGGGCGTTTTGCCCTTTGCTCGTATTCTGTTTGTAGTTTTCTGCTGCTCCTGGGTCTGGAGCGCTTGAGACACTTCTTCCTGCCCAGTCCCTGCTCCACCCTGCAGTCTTGCCGTCGTGCGCCCTGCTGCCCAGCACCTGGCGCACCTCAGGCTGCTCTGGCTTCTGTGTTTTTGGGTTGATGTGGGTCTTTCAGAGCCGCTCTGAACGTTCTAGCAGGCTTGTCCTGTAGAGGTTGCCTTCCTCTCTCTATTGTTTTTTTTTCTTTATCCCCAGATGTGAATCTGTTGTTTTTTTTTTTAATCTTTTAGGACTCTCTCAACATTTCTTGTATTCTTACTTGGTTTTATGTTTCGAACATATGTGTTTTCGCACTTATTGGAGTGCGTGCACAGGTTTTCCCCAAGGTCCCACTGCATGGTTGTTCCTGCACCTGGAACCAGCTCATGCTTTCCACTGTCTTCTCCCGCCTCTCTGGCCTACTTGGAGAACTGTCATGCTAGACTGACCAAACTGTCTGTTTTAATGTAAAATTCATCTTGTTGGGCCCCTTTTTTGTATTGTTGGTTGTATTTCAGCAGCCCTGTTGTACTATGGGTGGAAGTGACTGACTTTTCTGAAAGTAAATGTGACTGTTTGGCGTCCTCTCCAGGCACTTAAGGAAAAGGCAGAGCTGCAAGCACAGCTTGCCGCCCTCAACACGCAGCTTCAGGCGCAGGCCGAGCACAGCCGCAGCAGCCAGCAGGAGCAGGACTCCCTCAGCTCTGAAGTAGACACCTTGAAGCAGTCTTGCTGGGATCTGCAGCGAGCAATGACTGACCTGCAAAGCATGCTGGAAGCCAAAAACGCTAGCCTGGCCTCCTCCAACAACGATCTGCAAGTGGCAGAGGAGCAGTACCAAAGGCTCATGGCCAAAGTGGAAGACATGCAGAAAAGCATGCTCAGTAAGGACAGCACGGGTGAGTGGTGTGCACATTTCCACTTTCCCTTCCTTAATCCTCTGAAATTGCTCAGTGAGTTTCAGCCTCGTGGTGGCATTCACCTGATCTGATCGGTGCACTGATCTATGGTGATATTTCTGGGGCTGGATTTTTGGTATTAAATTATAATTTACACAGAATGTGTCTACCTTCTAAAGTAAATATGATTTCTGGTTCAGCTCGTGGAATTCTATACATTTTTGCATATGCATCAGGGAAAATGACTTAGGTTGAGAAATTTACTGTGGAATCTTGACAGTCAATAGCAATCATTTCCAGTCATTATGCCTCGAGATTCCCATTGTTACTTGTGGGCATAGAGCTGCCTTCCTACTCCACAGAATCACAATTCTATTTTAAATACTTAAAACCAACACTTTGATTATTGGTTAAACCCTTTTTATTCTTATAGTAGTTTCAGCTTTTTGGTCTGGCTGGACCCCTGTAGGGGTCACCCATGGGGCAAGAGAGGATAAAATAGAACAGGATGACCACAGTGAGCTTGGCAGGAGGCCACACACGGACAACTGCTGCGTGGCTCGGCAGCGTGGCATTCCCTCTCCTCGGGCCTTGTTCTCATCCTGGGGTGCACTCCTTCTCAGTTCCCACCCCATTCACTGCTTGTTGAAATCATTCAAGACTCAGCATAAATGCCCTCTCCTCTCCGAAGCTTTCTCCATTCCTTCCAGCATCAGTTGTATTGTCTTTGCATTGTTTTAGATTAACTGTGTTTACTGTCTGCCTTTCCCATCGAGAGTTCGAGCTTCCTGGGTAGGAATTGCATCTGATGAGCCTTCATCCAGCCAACGGCCAGCAGAGCGCTTGGCAGTGGCTGCCGCATAGCAAATGTTTGTTTAGCTGAATAGAACTGGGGTGGCCAACCTGCCACTGAGATAGCTGAATCAGTTAACAGTCCTTTCATTGCAAGTGACAGAAAATTGGCTTAAACAAAAAGGAAATCCTGAAGCTTGGCTGGCTTTAGTTGAGACTTGGGGGAAGTTCACAGTAAGGAACACTCCTGCTCTTGAGTTTTTGGTCAAATTGATTCATAAGATAAATACGTCCCACATGAAAGAAAATATCACTTTACTGTTGAAGGCTGAGTTGGAGGACGTGGCTTGTTCTGACAGCCAAGGGGCCTGCTGACTGAGCTCCAGAGTGGGCGGTAGACTCATTCTTCCTGCCCAGCACTGGACTGGGGCTGTCTTCCCCCCGTAGGGGCCTCTCCCAGGTGTGCAGGGCCTCGGAGGTCACCTGCTCCCTGTGGGCAGCACACTCCCAGCAAGGGAGAACATGAGCAACTTAGCCATTGCATAGCTCCACAGTTCTTCCCAGATTTGCCCTTATGTGAGTTCCTTCACCTCCCAGGGACGTGAATAGAGACCAGTTGAGTGCCACGATATGAGCCATTCCCATGGAAACATCAGCAGTCGGGAAGAAGTGTGCGCCCTAAGATCCGGGCTGGTGGCCCCAGAGGTGTTGCCAGGTCCTCGGCGCCTGGGTCGCTCCTCTGCTTCTCTTTGGGGTCACATGGTGATCCCTCCAGCAGCTCCAGGTTTGCCCTTCTTTGTGGCAGAACAGTGGCTCCAGATGTCCAGAGACAGGGAGGGTCTCCTTTGGTTACAACTCAGGAGGAAAAAGAAGCTTTTCCCCATAAACCCGGTAAACATCTCTTCACTTTTCATTGGCTCTGAACTGGCCATGCAGCCTTGCCTGAACCACTTTGGCCGAGGGGAAGGAATCCACTGGCATGAGGTGTGGTCATTCCCACCAGATTATGGTTCAGAATGGAGAAAGGATGTAATGTAATGAAAAGGGGACACTGAGTGAAGGAGAGAATTTAAACAAATCATGGGAGTTGAGGAGAAAATTCTGCACAAAAACAAACAGAGAACAGATAAGGATTTCCAGAGAAGGAACAGAGGAAAGGCAGCTCTCTCCTGGAAATGAAACAATTCAATGCAAAAATTGCAAACTTAAAAATTGTACTGCATATCCAGAGCAAGAATCAGGTGCACAAGAGCTGAGAAAATCCACACAGTTAAATGTGGGCTACTCTAAACGTCCAGAATAAGTTGGACCCAGGGTCAAAGAAGAGCCTTAACACAAAGCTGATCAACAATAAAACCCAGACAAGATGGAGAAACTGACCTACAGAGTTAAACCCATCGGAATAACCAGATGGCCAGACATCAGCAAAAAATACAAGCCATACTAAGAATGGGAAGATATGGCTCAGTCAAGGAACAAATTAAAACTTCAGAGGGGAGACTTCAAAGAAGTTCAAACAAATCAATTGAAGGAGATGAAGGAAAATAGGGATAAAATAAATTAATGAAACTAATGGTACATACAGAGCTGAAGGATATTAAGAAAATATGTGAGCATAAATAAGAATTTGAAAGTTTAAAAAGAAGCATAACAAAATATGGAAATGAAGGCACAAAAATAAGAGTAAAATACACTTAGAGGTATACAACAGCAGATTTAAACAGGCAGAAGAAAGACTCAGGAAACTAAAAGACAGGAGAATCAAAATCATAGTCAGTAGAACAGATACTAAAAAGAATAGAAAAAAATGAGCAGTGTTTCAGGGACTTGAGTGACAGCATGAAGCATGCAAATATAACATGTCATGGGTGTCCCAAAAGGAGAAGAGAGGGGAAAGGGGGCAGAAAGGATATTTGAGGAAATAATGACCCAAAATTTCCCAACTCTTATAAAAGACATAAATATACATGTCCAAGAAGTGTGTGCCGGTTTAGATGTTGTCCTAGTTTGCTAATGCTGCAGAATGCAAAACACCAGAGATGGATTGGCTTTTATAAAACGGGGGTTTATTTCACTACACAATTACAGTCTTAAGGCCACAAAGCGTCCAAGGTAACACATCAGCAATCGGGTACCCTCACCGGAGGATAGCCAATGGCCTCCGGAAAACCTCTGTTAGCTAGGAAGGCAGCTGGCAACTGCTCCAAAGCTCCGGCCTCAAAACGGCTTTCTCCCAGGACGTTCCTCTCTAGCAAGCTTGCTCCTCTTCAAAACATCACTCCCAGCTGCATTCCTTTCCTCTTTGAGTCAGCTCATTTATATAGCTCCACCGATCAAGGCCTACCCCGAATGGGTAGGGCCAAGCCTCCATGGGAACATCTCATCAGAATCATCTCCCACAGCTGGGTGGGGCACATTCCAAGCAAATCCAACCAGCACCAAAAACGTTTGCCCCACACAAGACCACAAAGATAATGGCATTTGGGGGACACAATACACTCAAACCGGCACAGATGTATTATGTCCCCCCAAAAGCCATGTTTTAATCTAGTCTTGTGGGATATTTGGATTAGGTTGTTTCCGTGGAGATGTGACACACCCAACTGCAGGTGGTACTTCTGATTAGATTACTTCCTTGGAGGTGTGGCCCCACTCATTCAGCCGGGGTCTTGATTTGTTTTCTGGAATCCTTTAAAAAGAGCCAACACAGACCCAGGTGCTTGCTGATGCTGTGAGGTGCTAGCCCAGAGTTTGCTCCAGAGAAGCTAAGAGAGGACAGAATGCCCCAGGAGCAGCTGAGAGAGACTTTTGGAGAGATGTTTGGAGTTGTGGACAGAAGGACACTTGGAGACGCTAAGCTAAGGATGCACAGGAGCTGAGAGAGGAGCCGAAACACACCCGGGGACAAGCAGATGCCAGCCATGTATCTTCCCAGCTGACAGGTGTTCCTGGACGCCCTCAGCTGTTCTTCAGTAAAGATATCCTCTTGTTGATGCCTTGGTTGGGACACTTTTATGGCCATAGAACAGTAAATTTGTAGCCAAATAAACCCCGTTTTATAAAAGCCAATCCATTTCTGGTATTTTGTGTAATGGCAGCATTGGCAAACTGGAAAAAAGCACAACATACTCCAGACAGAGTAAACCCTAATAGACTTACTCTGAAACACACACAAATCAGAATATCAAATGCCAGAGACAGAGAATTCTGAAAGCAGCAAGAGAAAAATGATTTGTTACATACAAGGGATCCTCAATGAGACTGAGTGCCAATTTCACATCAGAAACCATGGAAGCGAGAAGGCAGTAGTATGATATATTTAAGGTACTGAAAGAGAAAAATTGCTAGCCCCAAATTCTTTTTTTTTTTATTAAATTCAGTTTTATTGAAATACATTCACACACCATACAATCATCCATGATATACAATCCACTGTCCACAGTATGATAACATAGTTACGCGTTCATCACCACAATCTATCTCTGAACATTTTCTTTATATCAGAAAGAACCAGAACAAGAATAAAAAATAAAGGTGAAAAAAGAACACCCAAATCATCTCCTCATCCCACCCCATTTGTCCTTTAGTTTTTATCCCCATTCCTCCACTCATCCATACACTAGATAAAGGGGGTGTGATCCACAAGGTCTTCACAATCACACTGTCACCCCTTGTAATCTACATTATTATATAATTGTCTTCAGGAGTCCAGACTGCTGGGTTGGAGTTTGGTAGTTTCAGGTATTTACTTCTAGCTATTCCAATACATTAAAGCCTAAGAGGTGTTATCTATATAGTGCATAAGAATGTCCACCAGAGTGACCTCTCGACTCCATTTGGAATCTCTCAGCCACTGCAACTATTTCGTCTCATTTTGCATCCCCCTTTTGGTCAAGAAGATACTCTCAGTCCCACGATGCCGGGTCCACATTCATCCCCAGGAGTCATACTCTGCGTTGCCAGGGAATTTACACCCCTGGGAGTTGTAGCCCCAAATTCTTTATCTGACAAAGCTGTCCCTTTAAAATGAGTGAGTTTAAAATATTCATAGATAAACAGAAACTGAGAGTGTTAATCAACAAAAGACTTGCTCTGCAAGAATTACTAAAGGGAGTCCTTCAGGTTGAAAGGAAAAGAGAGGCAGGAGTTGCTTGGAGTACTGTGAAGAAGTGAAGATCTTCAGGAAAGGTAACTAAAAGGGTAAATGCAAACCCAATAGTACTGTATCCTCAATCTACAACTCTGCTCTTTAATAAGAGTCAGAATACAATTGAACAGGAAAAAGTCATATTTCATGATAATGGACACAAAATATAAAGATGTAATATGGGACAAAAACAATCTGAAGAGTAGAAATGAAGGAATATGGAAACAGAGAACATGTATGCTATTGAAGCTAAGTTGGTATCTGTTCTAGTTTGCTAATGCTGCCGGAATGCAAAACACCAGAGATGGATTGGCTTTTATAAAAGGGGGTTTATTTGGTTACACAGTTACAGTCTTAAGGCCATAAAGTGTCCGAGGTAACACATCAGCAATCAGGTACCTTCACTGGAGGATAGCCAATGGTGTCCGGAAAACCTCTGTTAGCTGGGAAGGCACGTGGCTGGCATCTGCTCCGAAGTTCTGGTTTCAAAATGATTTTCTCCCAGGACGTTCCTCTCTAGGCTGCAGTTCCTCAAAAATGTCACTCTTAGTTGCACTTGGGATGTTTGTCCTCTCTCAGCTTCTCCGGAGCAAGAGTCTGCTTTCAACAGCAGTTTTCAAACTCTCATCTGCAGCTCCTGTGCTTTCTTCAAAGTGTCCCTCTTGGCTGTAGCTCCTCTTCAAAACATCACGCACAGCTGCACTGAGTTCCCTCTGTCTGTCAGCTCATTTATAGCTGCACTGATCAAGCCCACCCTGAATGGGTGGGGCGCATCTCCACAGAAACACTCAAAGAATTACAATCTACACTGATAACATCTGCCCACACAAGATTACATCAAAGATAATGGCATTTGGGGGGACATAATACATTCAAACTGGCACAGTATCTTTTCAAATTAATAGGGTATAGATGTAGGATGTGTAATAAAAACCTCAGTGTAACCGCAAAGAAAATATTTAATAAATATACAGAAATGGGAAAGGGATCAGTCAGATACATAACAAAAGATCGACTTTATAGAATAGTAAGCTGCAGTAAAGGAAAAGGGAGACAAAAAAGATATGACATAAAAACCAAAGTACAAAATGGCTGAAGAACTACTGCCTTTAGTGTAATAACACTGAATGTTAATGGATTAAATGGTTCAGTAAAAAGACATAGATTGGCAGAATGGATAAAAAATTATGATTCAACTATGTGTTGTTTACAAGAGACTCACCTTAGACTCAAAGACAGGAATAGGTTGAAATGAAAGGATGGAAAAAGATATTCCATGCAAATAGCAAACTACCCCCCCCCAGGGGAAAAAAAAAGCTGGGGTAGCTATACTAATATTGGACTAAATATACTTTAAGTCAAAAGCTGTTATCAGGACAAAGAAGGACACTATATATTAATAAAAGAGGCAATCCAGTAAGAAGAATTAACAGTAATAAATATTTATGTACCTGAGCATGGTGCCCCAAATGTGAAGCAAACACTGGCAATACTGAAGGGAGAAATAGACACCTCTACACTAATAGTTGGAGACTTCAATACAACACTCTCATCAATAGATAGAACATTTCAGAAGATCAATAAGGAAACAGAGAATATGAATAATATAATAAATGAACTAGACCTATCTGACATATACAGAACATTATACCCGAAAACAGCAGGATGTACATTCTTCTCACCTACACATAGATCATTCTCCAGGACAGACCACATGTTGGGTCACAAAACAAGTCTCAATAAATTTAGAAAGATTGAAATCATACAAAGCATCTTCTCTAATCATAATGGAATGAAGCTGGAAATCAATAAGAGGCAAAAGACTAGAAAATCCACAAATATGGAAGTTAGATAACACACTCTTAATATATCTATGAAGAAATCACAGGGGAGATAAGTAAATATCTTGAGACAAATGAAAACAGAAGACAACTTATCAAAACTTGTGTGATCTGCCTTGGCTTTCTCAACCAGAAATTAGGGAAACAGGGACTGTCAGTGGCGGGAGGCCGGGCTGTGTTTTACTTGGGGGATGCAGTGCAGTTTCCCTGTCTCTATCCCTGTGCATGCTGCCGACCTCAGACAGCCACATAGAGCAGAATAGAGTTCATTGTCCACATATATATCCACACCCACACCCACCTTTATATATAAAGTGTAACGAGGAACAATACACCAGTGTTGGTTTGTCTCTGAAGACAAATCATTAAAATTTTTTTTCCAACAAAGGATGGATTTAATTAAACCATACATTGAAAAAATATAGCGTAAGTTTAGAAATGTTGACTATATCCAGTTTTAGTTACAGAGCCAGTCTCCTGAATTTTCAGCATTCAGTGAGCTGCCAATTTTGATTTTATGTTGCTCTTTACCCAAATGACTTTTGTTTTGTTTTTTTGGAGGAGGAGGAGGGAAAAAAGCAGCAATACTGTGTTTGAAAATTATCCTCTTTATCTGGCTTTCCTGTATTAACCACTTTAAATGTTATTATCCTGCTTTGGTTTTATAGTGATTGTGAGGCATTCAATGCAAGTATGTAATTATTTTCTCATTAAAATGCAACGTGTGTTGTGTTTTTATAAAAAAAGAAAAAAAAACGTGATGGAGTGAAGTGCCGTTGTAAGAGGGAAATTTATAGCATAAATGCTTACATCAAAAACAAACAAAGTGGGGGAAAAGAAAGTCAACAAAATAAAGTTTCAGTGGCTAAGAGATTTCAAAAAGAGTCAAGAGGCTGTTCTGGAGGTTACTCTTACGTAAGCTTCAGCTGGATACGCCAAATGGCCACAGTATGATAAGCCCAAGTCTACAGTAGTCCCAAAAAACCCAAAAAATACCTGGATCCCTATCTGAGACTCTATAAGAGTTTCATTCACTGAGTTTATTCTTCAGAAACTTAAATCCTCCAGAGAACTCCTATGCCAGCTAAGTCCCCTAACCCAGAGGCAATAGCCTCTTCAAGAACATCAACCAGATGTGTCCCCTTTTCCCATAATGTTGACACTCCATTGCAACATGAACAGGTTAGGGTGGTCACTGCCTAGACCTCCCTGAAGATAGGGAAATTGATTAAACTAGAGAAAGGGGTAGCAACTGACAAGATAGGATTTAACAAGGAATTGATTATGAATACTTAATCTCTATATAATTTTCTGTTTCTTAGTTGCTGGGGTACTGGAATAGCTAGAAGGAAAGAACTGAAATAGTAGATTTGTAGCCCATAATATTCTTTGAAATTTGCTTTCTAACTACTTGTTAAATTGCAGTTGGAAAGTTATCACTTCTATATGAATGTATTATAGTCCACAATAAAAAATATGATTATTAAAAAAAAGAAAGAGCTAAAAGCAAAGTCCTGACGGCACACCTGAAGGAACTAAAGAAGAGTACTGTGTGGTAACTCAATATTGTGAATGTAACTAATCCTACTGAATTTTATTGAAATGGTTAAAGTGAGAGAATTTTGAGTTGTGTGGTTGTTACCTCAGTGAGGGGTGAGGGGATGGGTGGAGGGATGGATACCCGATAAGGCAAATAGAGCAAAACATTGACCGTACAGTCCAGTGACGAGCATATGGTGCCCACTGCACAACCTTTTATCTTCTCTGTAAGTTAAAAACTTTTTGTAATAAAAAGTTGGGAAAACAAAAACAAAGGGCTAAAATCAAAGATCTAACTGCATACTTGGAAGAATTAGAAAAAGAACAGCAAACTAAACCCTAAGCAAACATAAGGAAAGAGGTAACAAAAATTAGAGTAAAAATAAATGAAGTAGAGAAGAAAAAAACAATAGAGACATCAACAAAGCTAAAGTTGGTTCCTTGAGAAGATCAATAAAATTGACAAACCTTTAGCTAGACTGACAAAGAAAAAAAGAGAGTAGACACAAGTAAATAAAATCAGATATGATGGGGGGACATTATTACTGACCCCCAGAAACAAAAGGATCATAAGAGGGTACTGTGAACAACTGTATTCTAACAAATTAGACTCCTAGACAAAGTGGACGAATCCCTGGAAACACACAATCTACACTGACATTACAAGAAAGAAGATTTCAATAGAGCACTTACAAGCAAAGAGATTGAATGAGTCAGCAAAAACCTCCCAACAAAGAAAAGCCCAGAACCAGATGGCTTCACAGATGAATTCTACCAAATATTCCAAGAAGAATTAATACCAATCCTGCTCAAACTCTTCCAAAAAATTGAACAGGAGGGAACACTACCTAATACATTGTACGAGGCCATTATCACCCCAATAACAAAGGCAGGTGAAGATACTGTAAGAAAAGAAATTTACAGACCATTTTCTCTTACAATTGTAGATACAGAAATCCTCAACAAAATACTTGCAGATTGAGTCCAACAGCTATTAAAAGAATTATACACCATGCTCAAGTGGGTTTTATCTCAGTTACACAAGCGTAGTTCAACATAAAATCAATTACTGTAATGTACCGCATTAACAAAATGAAAGGAAGAAACCACATAATCATTTCAGTTGACACAGAAAAGGCATTTGACAAAAGCCAGCATCCATTCTTGATAAAAGCATTTTTGAAAATAGTAATAGAAGGAAAGAAACTTCCTCAATATGATAAAAGGCATATATGAAAAAACCACCACAAACATCATGCTCAATGATGAAAGACTGAAAGCTTTCCTTCTAAGATCTGGAACAAGATAAGGATGCCCGCTGTCACCCCTGTTATTCAACATTGTACTGGAAGTTCTAACCAGAGCAATAAGGCAAGAAAAAGAAATAAAAGACATCCTAATTGAAAAGGAAGAAGTAAAACTTTCACTCTTTGTAGATGACATGTTCTTATATTTAGAAAGTCCTGAAAAATTTACAACAAAGCTATCAGAGCTAATAAATGAGTTCAGCAAAGTGGCAGAATACAAGATCAACACACAAAAATCAGTATTGTTTCTATACATTAGTAATGACAATTTGAGGAGGAAATCAAGAAAATTCCATTTACAACAGCAATGAAAAGACTCAAATATCTAGGAATAAATTTAACCAGGGATATAAAGAACTTGTACACAGAACATTGCTAAAAGAAATCAAAGAAGACCTAAATAAATGAAAGGACATTCCATGCTTATGGATTGGAAGACTAAATATAGTTAAGATGTCAATCCTACCACAGTGATTAACGGATTCAGTATAATCCCAATCAAAATTTTAACAGCCTACTTTGCAGAAAAGGAAAAGCCAATTATCAAATTTATTTGGAAAGCCGACGGGCTCTGAATAGCCAAACCCATCTTGAAAAAGAATAACAAATGCGGAGGACTCACACTTCCTGTCTAATGCTTGTTACAGAGCTACAGTAATTCAAACAGCATGATACTGGCACACGATAGATATGTAAACCAATGAAATTGAATTGAGAATTCAGAAATAGATCCTCCCATCTATGGCCAGTTGATTTTTGACAAGGCTGCCAAGTCCACTCAATGGGAAAGAATAATCTCTTCAACAGATGGTGCTGGATATCCATATGCAAAAGAATGAAAGAGGATCCCTACTTCAAATCTTATACAAAAATTAACTCAAAATTGTTGAAAGACCTAAATATAAGAGCCAAGACCATACAACTCCTAGAAGAAAACATAGAGAAGCGTCTTCAGGAACTTGTATTAGGCAATGGTTTCTTAGATTTTACACCCGAAGCACAAGCAACAAAAGAAAAAATAGATAAATGTGACCTCATCAAAATTTAAAACTTTTGTGCATCAAAGGACTTTATCATGAAAGTTGAAAGACAACCTACTTAATGGGAGAAAATATTGGAAACCCTGTACCTGATAAGGGTTTAATACCCAGAATATATAAAGAAATCCTGCAAGTCAACAATAAAAAGACAAACAACAAACAACAGTTAGTAAATGGGCAAAAGACTTGAATAGATATTTCTCAAAAGAGGATATACAGATGGCTAAAAAGCACATGAAAAGATGCTCAACGTCATTAGCCGTCAGGGAAATGCAAATTAAACCACAATGAGATACAATTTCACAACCACTAGAATGGCTACTGTTGAAAAAAAGGAAATTAGAAGTGTTGGAGAGGTTGTCATTCATTGCTGGTAGGAGTGTAAAATGTTGCAGCCGCTGTGGAAGACAATTGGGCAATTCCTCAGGAGGCTAAATATAGAATTACCGTATGTCCTGGCAGTCCCTCTTCCAGGTATATGCCCAAAGGAATTGAAAGGAGGGACTTGGACAGATGTTTTCACACTGATGTTTATAGCAGCATTAGTCACAATTGCCAAAAGGTCAAGCAAACCAAGTGTCCGTGAACCAGTGAACGGATAAACAGCATGTGGTGAACACAATGAAATGGATTATTATTCATCCATAAAAAAGGAATGAAATTCCTGTTCATTAGACAACGTGGATGAACCTTGAAGACATCATGCTGCGTGACGTAAGCCAGACACAAAGGGAAAAATATTGTATGATCTCAGTGATCTGAAACAATTAGTACAAGAAAATTCATTGAGTCAGAATCTAAAATATAGGCTACCTGGGGCCGGGTTGGGGGTAGAGAATGGGGAGTTAATGCTTAAATTGTGCAGAATTTCTATTTGGGTTGATTTAGAGTTTGGTATTGGGGGTGGTGGTGGTAGCAAGCATTGTGAATGTAATGTGGTGGAAGGGGGATATTTTAGGTTGTGTGTCTGTTACTGTAATCAAAATTAAAAGAAAAAACATAGGACTGAAAAAAGAATAGAAAGCAGAGAGTGAAGTGGGGGTGAGAGATTGAAAGTCGTAGCCCAAGGGGTACAGACGTGATACACATTTTGAATCTTCCACGTAAGCTTAGGTAGGTCTGGTTCATCCCTCAGGCATCTGGGAACACTGAGAAAGGAGAACAACACACTTGGTGAAACTGATGGGGAGGACAAAGGTCTTATAACTCCGTGTCTTGACATATAAGGTTTGTGAAACTAGGTTTGAGTTCTGATGACATTAAAAAAAGTGAGAAATGATGTGACAAGGCTAATTTTATCTAATACTAGAAAATAACAAGCCAGCTAAGAAGCAAAATTATTTCTGCTTTAATTGCTGTTAATTTTTTAGTCTTTTAGCATTTTATGATAACTAATCCCTTAACTAAAATTATACAATCCCAAAATTCTGAGCACCAAAATAATTTTGTAGATCAACAGGCTGCAAGACCTTACCTGTACTGAGCTCATTCAGCAGCAAAATTCTGCTTGAACTTTCACCAGGTATTCAAGGTCTTTACTTCACAGCACAACATTAACATTCATACGTTAGCTGCGGGCATATCGATATGCTTGATTTGGGGTATACCTCAGGCTCCCTGCAGAGAGATGCAGTATTGACCAGTAATTTTAATTTCAAAAAATGTGACTGATTTTGTGTGCGTCTGGTTAGGGCTGTCTTTGCCTTCCTGTCTCCTCTCTTCTCCCTCCCCCCTGCCCCCCTTGTCAGCGAGCGCCAACTGTGCACACAGACCCGGGGCTTCAGCGCATAGCTAGTGACACAGATGCCCTTGCAGAATCCCGATGGCTGATTGGCATTGCAAGGCCATTCAGCGACTGGGGTGGCAGCACCCACACCTGTTTCGAGGAAATGTATTGTGCCCTCTGCAGTGAGGCCAACTTGTGTCAGCCTTTTGAGTAGAGCTACAGCTCACCTGTTGTACAGCCAGTCTGAGCTCGCTCTGCTTGCTTGCTTTCAGTGCATGACTTGAGACAGCAGATGACAGCCTTGCAGAACCAACTACAACAGGTACAGCTGGAGCGCACAGCCCTGACCAGCAAGCTGAAGGCCTCCCAGACGGAGATTGCATCTCTGCAGAGCATCCGGCAGTGGTACCAGCAGCAGCTTGCCCTGGCACAGGAGGCCCGGGTCAGGCTGCAGGGTGAGATGGCCCACATCCAGGTGAGGCTGCAGGGCGAGGTATCCCGCATGCAGGTGAGGCTGCAGGGCGAGGTGGCCCACATACGGGTGAGGCTTCAGGGCGAGGTGTCCCACATCCAGGTGAGGCTGCAGGGCGAGGTGGCCCACATGTAGGTGAGGCTGCAGGGTGAGGTGTCTCACATGCAGGTGAGGCTGCAGGGCGAGGTGGCTCACATGCAGGTGAGGCTGCAGGGTGAGGTATCCCACATGCAGGTGAGGCTGCAGGGTGAGGTGGCTCACGTCCAGGTGAGGCTGCAGGGCGAGGTGGCTCACATACGGGTGAGGCTGCAGGGCGAGGTGGCTCACATACGGGTGAGGCTGCAGGGCGAGGTGGCCCACATACGGGTGAGGCTGCAGGGCGAGGTGGCCCACATACGGGTGAGGCTGCAGGGCGTGTGTGCCTGTGCAGGGCAGGCACAGGGGCCTGCTGGGCTACCCTTGCCATGTTGTGTGGAGCAGTATTGTTTCCCTAAATTAGAAAGGTGTTTGGTTTTTGGTTTTAGATTTCACAGATCAACTTTTTAAAAATTTCTCAGCCGCTCCTCTAGCCCATACTCCTGCCTTGTGCAGAAGTTTCCCTCCTGCTAGAGGGTCTTTCTGCTCCAGCTTGAGTGTTTTTTTGTTTTTTGTTTTTTATTTATTAAATTCACTTTTATTGAAATACATTCACACTCCATACCATCATCCATGATATACAATCCACTGTCCACAGTATGATAACATAGTTATGCATTCATCACCACAATCTCTGAACATTTTCCTTACATCAGAAAGAACCAGAACAAGAATAAAAAATAAAAATGAAGAAAGAACACCCAGATCATCCCCCCATCCCACCCCATTTGTCCTTTAGTTTTTATCCCCATTCCTCCACTCATCCATACACTAGATAAAGGGGGTGTGATCCACAAGGTCTTCACAATCACACTGTCACCCCTTGTAATCTACATTATTATATAATTGTCTTCAGGAGTCCAGACTGCTGGGTTGGAGTTTGGTAGTTTCAGGTATTTACTTCTAGCTATTCCAATACATTAAAGCCTAAGAGGTGTTATCTATATAGTGCATAAGAATGTCCACCAGAGTGACCTCTCGACTCCATTTGGAATCTCTCAGCCACTGAAACTATTTCGTCTCATTTTGCATCCCCCTTTTGGTCAAGAAGATACTCTCAGTCCCATGATGCCGGGTCCACATTCATCCCCAGGAGTTATATTCTGCGTTGCCAGGGAGATTTACACCCTGAGAGTCGGGTCCCACGTAGCGAGGAGGGCAGCAAGTTCAGCTGTCGAGATGGCTCAGTTAGAGAGAGAGAGGGCCACATCTGAGCAACAAAGAGGTACTCAGGGGGAGACTCTTAGGCACCGTTACATACAAGTTTAGACTCTCCTTTGTGGTAATGAGCTTCATAAGGGCAAGTCCCATGCTCGAGGGCTCAGCACATCAAACCGCCAGTCCCAATGTTTGTGACAACATCAACACCAGTCCAGGTGAGGATGTCCAACACATCCGCACCTCCCCCAGATCCTCGGGGCTGGGGAGGGGAAGGCTATAAATATATTGTTTATTATCTGCCCAAATTACTCTAGGATGTGTCACTATTTCACTCCAGCCTATACTAACCTACCGTATCTCACTTCCTATTCAAAGTTCCATGCAATTGTGGTGTTTGAACAAATCGACTGTAGAGTTGTACCATTTAGAAAATTTAGATCCTGTACCAAATAGATACCTATTCCCTTGGTCTCATATGAAAGTTGAAGTTTTAAAACACAATCAGTTTCAACCTTTACCCTTTGGCCTGGCTTGCCCTGGTCTTAACCAGACCTGCTTCATTCATATCACTAATTGAAGTCTGGGCTCTTTTTCAGCTTTTTTTTTTTTTTGACAGTGGCTTTATGCACTAATACTGACATTCATATCTGCCGAGCTCTAGCTCTGAGTTTCAGGTGTCTCAGAGATATGCATTGTTCCAGAGACCAATCAGGTTATACACTAGGGGATCAGCATCTCAAAGTTTAAAGATAGGCCTTACAATTCAGGGATGGAGTTAACTGCTGTAAGAGCTTACAATCTAGGGACTGTTACAATTATTGTGTCCACGTTAGGCTATGTTCTAAGATTCAATTCTGAGTTTACACATTGTAGTTAGTCCGTATTGGTGAGGCATCATCCCTCTCACCATGTTTTCTCCAACACTTTTACTCCTATATATATATATTTTCCTACAATTTTAGAGTTATGTTCACATACCATACATTTATCCACAGTGTACAATCAGTTGTTCATGGTATCATCATAAAGTTGTACATTTATCACCACAATCAGCACTTGAACATACTGATTACTACAAGGAAAATTGTTTTTTTTAGCAATAAGAAAAAATGATAAAAAGAAAAATAACATGTCATACAATACAATATACTACTAAGGACAGCAAATAACACCACTACCAAGAATCCCATATTCCTCCCCTATATCCCCCTCTCATATACATTTAGCATTGGCATATTGCCTTTGTTACATTTAATGGAGGTATATTACAATGTTACTGTTGACCATAGACTCCAGTTTGCTTTGATTATGTTTTTTCCTGAATACCATCCCTTTTTCAAATTTCCACATGGTTGACATTCATTTGCTTTCCCACATGCAAAAACATTTTTATATTTATATATTTAGTAACAGTCATTGGCCACTCCAGTTTTTGCCATGTTATACAGTCCCAGTCTTTATCATCTATCTTTACCTCTGGTGTCATACATTCTCCTATCCCACCTCTTTCAGCTTTACTCACAGACATCTTTGTTCAGTGTACTTACAATACCGTGCTACCATCACACAGTATTATGCTATCTATTTCTGGATCTATGCAGTCAATCCTAAACATTCTGTAGTCCTTCAGCATCAAATGGCTGATCTCTGCCCTCTTTCTATCTCCTGGTCGCCTGTGTTGTCAGCTTTTAACTCCCAAAGTTTGTTCATTAATGTCTGTTCATATTAGTGAGACCATACAGAATCTGTCCTTTTGTTTCTGGCTAACTTCCAGCTTGAGTGTTTTTACATCTAAAATCTACCTCTTTGGAACTTCCCATTGTTCCTGGCTCTGAATAGTAAGTTTCATCCCTCTTCTGAAGGGAAACTTTTGCTATTTGAATCTAGTACTCTAAATCCACTTCTTTCTGGGTTCCCTGTGTGTCACCCTCCCTGTTCCAGTGCTGCTGCCTCGTGAACCCAGAATTGGTGGCCAGGGCCCTGGCTGCGGTGGGCAACCAGTGCCCCAGGTGCAGCACGGTGCCTCCCTGGTGGGGCTGCCTTTCCTGCTCTGCGTGAACTCGGGGTGTAGGACAACCAGATTTCCAGGGTGAGCTGCCCTGTTCCCTGCATCTGGAAGGAAGCATCTCTTGTTTTCCTGCTGCTGGCGAGCACAGCCCACATCAACCTTCGGTTCTGCATACAGGAGAAGCTTATGTCTGTTCAGTTCCTCAGAAAAAATACTCCAATGGACAAAGTAAAAATGAGTGTTGGGTCCCTTTCAGCCATCTCCCACTGGGCCCACATCAGCCTCGTAGTCCCCACGCTTTGGAAACACTCAGGAAGAACAGGCCCTTGCTGGCGTGTACTTGCTTTGAGTTGACTGGACTGATTGTGACGATTGAGGATGGAGCCTCGGGTCAGACTCACTTGGGTTTTTTGTTTCATTTTGTTTTTTTCCCCAGAAGAGTATTTGGCCTTTGGGAGGACGAATCAAAAAAAGGTTTTATGGAGGGAAAAGAAAAGTGATTAATGAGGAAGCGAGATCTTTCACAATTCGGAATAGGATTTCCTTCCCACTGATCAGGTCCTTCTCAGCTTGACAAGCCAGTGCTGGGTGGCGTTGGTTCCCCTGCCTGCTTTTATTTTATAGTTAATGTGCATTTACTTAAAACAAAATTCAGCAATAGGCTTTGTAGTTTCCTTCTTTTATTTTTTTTCCTCAGTTAAAATATAGCATATGTTTTCAAACTTTATTTATGTATTGGACTTCTCGGTGAGTTTTGTTTTGGTTTTGCAACTTTTCTGTAAGTTTGAAATTATTTTAAAGTAAGTTTAAAAAACAACAACGAAACTTTATTTTTCAAGTAGAGGATATAAAGTACTCTACTATAAATGTTCCTTTACTTTTGTAACTCTAAAGTTCACAAGTATATGAAGTTTTCTTAAATTTGTATTATATATATTTTAAGTCAAAGGACCATACAGAAAAATATTTAGTCTATTTAAAACATACTTGGAAATAAGCTGTTATACAAATTAATGTAGTTTTGTAGCTATAGCACATTTATATGGGGCATAAAATATTTAAAGTTGTAAATCAGATTTATGTATCAAGACATTAGTAAGACAGGTGATTTGGAAGACAAAAATAGAGGGAGAACCAAAGTGAGTAGCAGTTTTGAGAGCTTTACTTGCTTTGTAAAATACCCTTTAGAACCAGTGTTCATTAACTAGGCTTTGCAAAACATTTTCTGTACCTGAAGTGCCCCTTCTGTCCCCAGCACCACAGGTTTATTTCCACTTGAGAAATAAAGAGAAGGGGTTTTGAGCAGGTAACCTTTGTCCTCCTCTTGCCATGAAGTGCCGTCCGTCAGCTTTGTCCTCTTTTTGTACATGATGCTGCCGCTGAGGCCCTAAAATCCAGTTTCTGCTCATACCTGGGCATCTTGGATACTCAAGCTGGATTCAGCAATGACACGATAGACAATCCATTCAAGGCCCCAGTCTGCCTCTTGATTTCTTTTTGGGTCCTTGCTTCTCGTTACTAACCATGTGCTACTTGGGGCCAGCTTTGTTGGGGTGCTGTAAAGCTGGGCTGCTTTCTCACAGTGAGCCCTGACTTATAACATAGGACTCAGACCTTTTTTTTGGATTTTAAGTGCTGCTTCCTAGGAAGAGCGGGGGTCAGCCCTGGTGATGTCCAGGGATGTGTGTGTGTGAACGTGTTTGGTCTGGTCATTATGGATGTATTTCCATCCGCAGCTGCCCTTGTCACCAGGTAATGCTCCTCACCTGTAGGGACTAGCAGATGCTCTGCAATGGGAACTTTTGCATAGATCTCGCCACAAACTATAGTCTGGGATGTAATGACCCTTGGTCTCTGGGCTCCAGCCTGCCCCCATGTAGGAACACAGGACCTGGACGGCCTGAGCTTCAGGGTGCCGTGATGTCATGATGTCCACGGGGACGCAGGTGGGGGTGGGGTTGCCCCTGTGCATGGAGAGTCACCCTCCAAGGGAACGTCATAGCGGAGCCCGCATCACCTCTCTCAGAGACCCTCACACGGGTGGGCTTCAGGACAGGCTGCTCCCGGCACTCTTTACAGCCAGCCTTCTGACCTTGAGGCTTATTTCTCTTTGAAGGTTGGACAGATGACCCAGGCAGGCCTCCTGGAGCACCTGAAGCTTGAGAACGTGTCCTTGTCCCACCAGCTGACGGAAACACAGCACAGGTCCATTAAGGAGAAGGAGCGCATTGCTGTCCAGTTACAGAGCATCGAGGTAAAGACTCAGCTGGGATGGGAGGAGTGGCGGTGTTTAATTGGTTTGGGGTCCTACTGCTTAAATGTTAAAAAAAAATTGCCTGTGTTTTTCTCATATACATATGTATACATCATGTATACAGACAGACATACACCGGCAGACCTTGGAGATCTTGCTGGTTCGGTTCTAGGCCACCAGGATAAAGGGAATGTCACAGTAAAGTGAGTCTCACATGAAATTTTTGGTTTTCCAGTGCATGTAAAAGTTATCTTTACACTATACTGTAGTCTCAGTGTGCAGTAGCATTATGTCTAAGAAAGCAACATACGTATTTTAATTAAAAAAATTTTTATTGCTAAAAAATTCTAGCCATCATCTGAGCCTTCAGCACATCTTCATCTGTTTGCTGGTGGAGGGCCTTGCCTCAATGTTGATGGCTGCGGACTCATCAGGGTGGTGTTTGCTGACAGGATGGATGGCTGTGGCAGTTTCTTATAATAAGACAGCAGTGAAGTTTGCCACATATATTGACTCTTCTCCCTCAAAAGATTTCTCTGTAACATGTGGAGCTGTTTGACAGCATTTTACCCACAGTAGAACCTCTTTCAAAATTGGAGTCAGTTCTTTCAAATACTGCTACTGCTCCATCAACTAAGTTTATGTAATATTCTCAATCTGTTGTTGTCATTTCAACAACATTCACAGCATCTTCACTAGGAGTAGATTCCGTCTCAAGAAACCACTTTCTTTGCTCATCCGTAAGAAGTGACTCCTCATCCGTTAAAGTTTCATCCTGAGATTGCAGCAATTCAGCCTCATCTTCAGGCTCCATTTCTGATTCTAGTTCTCTTGCTATTTCCACAATATCTGCTGTTACTTCCTCCACGGAATTGTTGAACCCCTCAAAGTCATCCATGGGGATTGGAATCCACTTCTTCCAAACTCCTGTTTGTGTTGCTGTTCTGACCTTCTCTCATGAATCATGAATGTTCTTAATGGCATCTAGAATGGTGAATCCTTTCCAGGATTTCCATTTCCTTTGCCCATATCCATCAGAGGAATCACTATCTATGGCAGCTGTGGCCTTATGAAATGTATTTCTTCAGTAAGACTTGAAAGTTGATCGAAGGGCTGCAGAATGGATTGTGTTAGCAGCAGGAAAACATCATTCATTTTTCTGTACATCTTCATCAGAGCTTCTGGGTGACCAAGTGCATTGTCAGTGGGCAGTAATATTTTGAAAAGAATTTTTTTTTCTGAGCTGTAAGTCTCATCAGTGGGCTTAAAATACTCAGCAAACCATGTTGTAAACAGATGTGCTGTCATCCAGATTTTATTCTGTTTATAGAACACAGGCAGAACAGATGTAGCATAATTCTTGAGGGCCCTAGGATTTGTGGAATGGTAAATGAGCATTGGCTTCAACTTAAAGTCACCAGCTGCATTAGCCCCTAACAAGAAAGTCAACTTTCCTTTGAAGCTTTGAAGCCAGGTATTGACTTCTCCTCTCTAGCTAGGAAAGTCCTAGCTGGCATCTTTTTCCAGTAGAAGGCTGTTTCATCTACGTTGAAAATCTGTTGTTAATGTAGCCACCTTTTCCAATGATCTTAGCTAGATCTTATGGATAACTTAACTGCAGTTGCTACCTCAGCACTTGTTTCTTCATCTTGCACTTTTATGTTATGGAGATGGTTTCTTTCCTTAAACCTCATGAACCCACCTTTGCTAACTTCAGATTTTTCTTCTGCAGCTTCCTCACCTCTCTCAGTCTTCACAGAATTGAAGAGAGTTTGGGCCTTGCTCTGGATTAGGTTTCGGCTTAAGGGAATGTTGTGGCTGGTTAGATCTTCTATTCAGACCACTAAAACTTTCTCCATTTCAGCAATAGGCTGTTTTGTTTCCTTATCATTCATGTGTTTATCGGAGTAGCACTTTTAATTTCCTTCAAGAACTTTTCCTTTGCATTCACAACTTGGCTAACCGTTTGGTGCGAGAGGCCTAGCTTTCAGCCTGTCTTGGCTTTCTACGTGCCTTCCTCACTAAGCGTAATTATTTCCTAGCTTTTGATTTTAAGTGAGAGATATGTGACTCTTCTTTTCACTTGAACACTTAGAGGCCATTGTAGGATTATTAATTGGCCTAATTTCAATATTACTGCGTCTCAGGGTGTGGGGAGGTCCAAGGAGAGGGAGAGAGATGTGGGAATGCCCAGTCTATGGAGGAGACAGAACACACACAACATTTATCGGTTAAGTTCACTGTCTTATATGGTATGGCTCGTGGCGTCCCAAAACAGTTAGAATAGTAACATCAAGGAACACAGATCACAAGTCACTGTAACAGATATAATAATAATGAAAAAGCTTGAAATATTGCAAGAATTACCAAAATGTAACAGACAAAAATGAGCACGTGATGTTGGAAAAATAGCCCTGGTTGCAGGGTTGCCAAAAATCTTTAATTTGTAAAAAATACAATGATTCAGTGTCTGTGGAGCACAATAAAGCAAAGTGCAAAAAAAAGGAGGTACACCTGTGTGTGCATGTGTGTGCATAAACATATGTACCCATAAATACATACACCCCTTCAAACACACAAATATATGTAAAAAAAGACGACTTACACATCTTACACATATTATATATTTTTATAGATACTTGTCAGTCACTGGTGTGGGATTCCATTCCTCCCCTTCACTGTGAGCAGGAAATCACCCTGAGTGGGCATTGGCAACTTGGGAGCTGTTCTTCTCCCTACCCCTTCTTGGTCCTGGGCTCTCAGGAGTCAGTCAGAGCCAACTGGGGACAGTGCTGGGCACAGGATGGGTGGGGAGAGGCTGTCTGGCAGCCTTTCAAGGCCTGGTGACAGATAACTGGGTACGCCTAAGCCCTTGGCATACTCTTTAACCCCCCTCCCCCGCCCATATGACGTGGTTATGATCATTGTTTTGAGTGGTGGGGAACGCAGTGCTTCTGAGGATGGTAGACCTGGATCCAAATACCTGTTCTATTTTTTAGTTGTGAGACCCTGGATGATTTCTTAACCTCTCTGAACTCCTTTCCTTATCTATAAAATGGGGATAATAAAGCCTACATAATAGGCTTGTTGGAAAATGTAAAGAAGAAAACAAGATGTAAGACGTTGAGGCATTCTGTAGTTGACAGCTCTGTGCTAAGGAGGTTGTTGGGACCAGTTCTGTCATTGGCCATAGTCACATAGGAAGTCACCTTCTGAGTGACTTGTCGCTTTCTGGGTGACTTGCATGGTTTCTTATTGCCTCCTCATGCTGCACATGCCCCTTCTTTCCTATGGATGACACTAGCCATTTGACTTGGATAATGGGAGAGAATCATGTCAATCATGTTACAGGAGCTCAATGTAAAATAATTTAAAGAAATTTTTTAAGTTACAAATGATGTTTTTTTCCACGAGAAACAAACTTACATTTAGGTCTTATATTTACAGTCAAAATGTAAGGAATCAGTCCAGTCAACCAAGATGATGGACTAAGATGCCCCAGGGTGTGTTCCCCCACAGAATTTTTGAACAACTAGCAAAAATTGGGAGATCCATCTCCTCAAATCTCCAGAAAACGGTTAGAGGCTTGCAGTAACTGAGTGAGCATCCAATCAAGAAAATGCAGCAAATATACAGCTACATATAATCCTGCAATTCTACTCCTATTTATTTACCCAAGGGAGATTAAATCATATATCCATAGAGACTGGCACATGACTATTCACAGTGTCCTATTCATGGTACCCAAAAGTGAAAACAACAGAAGCATCCATCAAACTGTAGATGGATAAATTGTGGTTCTCTTATGGTTTATGGTATTGCAGCAATAACAAATGGCTCTCATAGACATTATGTTGAGCATAAATGAAACGTAAGTGATGATGTCACATAATTCTATGTACATGAGATTGTAGAGCAAGCAAAACTAATCTGTAGTGATAGATACTACATCAGTGGTTGCCTGACTTGGAGTGGTAATGGATAACTGTTGGCAAAGGGATACAAGAGAACTACAAGGAGGTGAGAATGTTTACATCTAGATTATGACGATGGTTCAGTGGGACATATATTTGTCAAAACTCATCAACTTGTATCCTTAAAGTTTGTGAATTTTATTGTATGTAAATTATACTTCAGTGGCGTGGCTAGAGGAAACAGAACCAAAACCTACAAAGCAAAAACCTATGACTCGATTGGGAGACCAGGAAGGTGACATAAGACACTCCAGGGTACCATTCTCCCACAGTATCTTTGAACAACTAGTAAAAACTGGCTGAATTATCTTCCTCAAAACTCCAGAAAGCAGGAAGAGGGTTGCAGTAACTGGGTGAGCGTAAGATCAAGAAAACACAGTTTGAGAAACGGAAGGAGAAGTGTGTGGCACCCTTGATGGCCCTTCCCCACCTGCTTCCTGGCCTTGTTCTGGAGGGAGCAGAGGAACCCCCAGCACAATGTGGTGCCTGCATATCACTGCTAGTCTAACAGGTGGAGCCATGCAAGACCGAACCCAGAAACTCACCTTGGGCTCTCCCTCCCAAAACTTGCCCTGCAGGCAGAAGCCGTTTGTGGTTGGCCAAAGAAGTGTAAGAAACAATTAAGTCTAAGTGGCCTTGGACAAAGGATTACTTTAAGGAATACAATAGAGCATCTGGGAGGAGGTGAAAGTCTATTTTATAGGCAATGGAGGGGGCGTTGGAATTCCTGTAAATGGGGGATTCCTAAGGCCATGAGAAAGCACAAGCTCAGGACAAGACATGGGCACAGAAAAGACTGGAGGAACCTTGTGCACTAATTTTGCCTTGGGCTGATGTCCTTAGGAAGGCTGAGCTCGGAAGGAGACCCATCAGCCAAAGCTGTAAAGACTGTGAGAGGTTATTTTTTTTTTGCTGGGGGTTATTTGGTTGTTTTTTTTTTTCAAGCTCCTGGCACTCAAGGAAATCTCTGTCATATCGCCAGGTGGATGCAAACTTGATGAACAGACAGCTCAGGGACTAAATCCCTGAGTTAACATGTTAAAATATGAAAATGTTTAGTGTGCAACAAAATATTCTAAGGCAAACAAAGAAACAGGAAATACTGATCCATCCAAAGGAACAAGGTAAAATCTAGAAACCATCTATGACCAAGAACAAACTTTGGACATACTAGACAAAGACTTTTAAAAAAAGGTCCTTAGTATGCTCAAGGAAATAAAGGAAAACTCAGAGAGAGAACTAAAGGATATCAGGAAAACAATGAATGAATAATGTAAGAATGTCATTGAAGAGATAGACATTTTTATAAGGAGCCAAAGAGAAATGCTAGGTTGAAGACAACAAACTGATATGAAGAATTCCCTGGAGGGTTTCAAAAGTAGACTGGAGCTGGCAGAAGGAAAAACCAGTGAACTCAAAGACCTTTGTTCTAGTTTGCTAATGCTGCAGAATGCAAAACACCAGAGATGGATTGGCTTTTATAAAAAGGGGGTTTATTTCACTACACAGTTACAGTCTTAAGGCCACAAAGCGTCCAAGGTAACACATCAGCAATCGGGTACCTTCACTGGAGGATGGCAAATGGCGTCCGGAAAACCTCTGTTAGCTGGGAAGGCACGTGGCTGGCGTCTGCTCCAAAGTTCTGGTTTCAAAATGGCTTTCTCCCAGGACATTGCTCTCTAGCAAGCTTGCTCTTCTTCAAAACGTCACTCACAGCTGCACTCTGTCTCCTCTCCTTGAGCCAGCTCATTTTTATATGGCTCCACTGATCAAGGCCCACCCTGAATGGGTGGGGTCACACCTCCACGGGAGTATCCCACCAAAGTCACCACCCACAACTGGGTGGGGCACATTCCAAGCAAATCTAACCAGCACCAAAACGTCTGTCCCACAAGACCACAAAGATAATGGCATTTGGGGGACACAATACATTCAAACTGGCACAACCTTCAAGACAATTGAAATGATTCAGTCTGAAGAACAAAAAGAAAAAAGAATTTTAAAAAGTGAACAAAGCCTAAGAGATCTGTGGGACACCATCAAGCATAAAAATATACTTAATATGGGAGTCTCAGAAGGAGAGGAAAGACAGAAAAGGGCAGAGGGATACTCAAAGAAATAAAGGTAGAAAAATTCCCAGATGTAATGAAAGGCATGAATATGCACCTTCAAGAAGCCCATGTGTTCCGGTTTGCCAAAGCTGCCATTATGCAAAACACCAGAAATTGATTGGCTTTTATAAAGGGGATTTACTAGGTACAAGTCACAGCTCTAAGGCCATAGAAGAGTCCAAACTAAGGCATCAACAAGAGGATGCCTTCGCTGAAGAAAGACCAGTGACATCTGGAACACCTCTGTCAGCTGGGAAGGCATAGGGCTGGCTTCTGCTGGTCCTTTGCTCCCAGGTTGTGTTTCAAAATGGCTTCCTCCAAAATGTCTCTGGGCTTCTGTATTGCTCCTCTCTCTCGCCTCCTGTGTGTCCTTACTTCTTTCTCCCAGGATGTTTCTCTCTAAGCCCCTGGGGGTCCTCTCTTAGCTTCTCCAGGGCAAACTCTGGGCTTCGTCTCTTAGCTTAGCATCTCCAAACGTCCTTCTGTCTGCATCTCCAAGCGTCTCCAAGCATCAGCAAGCATCTGGTTCTGTGTAGGCTTTTAGCTTCTCTCAAATACTGCAGTGAACTAATCAAGACCCACTGTGAATGGTCAGGGTCCACACCTCCATGGAAATAATTTAATCAGAGGTTCCACCCTAATCAACAGACCAATCATTCTGCCCCCACAAGATTGCATTAAAGAATATGACTTTTCTCGGGGCATAATATATCCAAACTAGCACACCAACCAAGCCCAAACAGGATAAATTTGAAGAGACCCAGGCCTAGATACTTAGAATTCAAACTGTCAAATGCCAAGGACAAGGAGAGAGTTCTTAAAGCCATGAAAGAAAAGCAACGTGTTATGTTCTAGGGAGTCCCGATAAAAGTAAGTCCTAGTTTCTCATTGGAAACCATGGAGGCAGGAAGACACTGGGATGAAATATTTAAAGTGCTGAAAGAAAACAGTTGCCAGACAAGAATTTCATAATCTGGAGAGGCTGTCTTTCAAAAATGAGGGAGAGATTAAGACATTCCTAGATAAACAAAAGCTGCAGGAGTTTGTCACCAGTAGACCTGCCCTACAAGCAATGCTAAAGTTAATTCTTCAGACTGAAAGAAAGGACAGCAGACAGTGGATCAAAGCAGCATAGTGAAATAAGGACCTCTGGTAAAGGTAACCATCCTAGTAATTACAAATGTTATACTATTGTATTTTTTGGTATGTAACTCCAGTTTGTACTTCTTAGAGGTTGTGCTGGTTTGAATCTTTTGTGTCCTCACAAAAGCCACATTCTTTAATGTAATCTTTAGGGGCAGACTTATAGTCTTTGATTAGGGTGGAACCCTTTGATTGAATGTTTCCATGGAGATGGCTGGAGACACCTAACTGTAGGTGAGACCTTTGATTAGGTCATTCTCATGGAAATGTGACCCCACCCATTCCAGGTGGGTCTTAATTAGATCACCAAAATCCTTTAAGAGAGCTCATGTTGAGAAGGAGCTAAGAAGAAGCTGAGAAAGACATTTTAGGGAGAAGCTAAGATATATATTCCAGAGTTTGCCCCTGGGAGAAGCTAAGAGCTGACAGAGCTGGATGCTTGGAGATGCTGAGAGAAGGATGTCTGGAGATGCTAAGCTAAGAGATGAAGCCCAGAGTTTGCCCTGGGGAAGCTAAGTGAGGACCTACAGATGCTTAGAGAGAAACGCCCCTGGGAGCACGAGCAAGGATACACAGGAGCTGAGAGAGAGAAGCAAAGAGAGGCAGAAGCCCAGAGACATTTTGGAGAAAGCTATTTTGAAACCAGAACCCTGGAGCAAAGGAGCAGCAGACACCAGCCATGTGCCTTCTCAGCTGGCAGAGGTGTTCGGGGCGCCATTGGTCTTTCTTCAGTGAAGGTATCCTCTTGTTGATGTCTTAGTTTGGATGGTTTTATGGCCTTACAACTGTAAACTTGTAAAATAATAAATCTCCTTTATAAAAGCCAGTCCATTTCTGGTATTTTGCATAACGGCAGCTCTAGCAAACCAGAACAGAGGTTCTAAAATACAAATGCATAAAAAGTAATGATGAGTCTATTGTTTTGGAATACAAGGTATAAAGGTATAATTTGTAACAAGTACAATAAAAAGATGGGGGGGATGGAGGTATATACAGTATATGTTTTTTTTAATGTTAAATTGGTATCAAGCGTTTGGCATCTGGGGACGCTTGGAGCTCTTGCCGCTCGGCCCAGCTTCTTTCAAAATGTCTACCGTTCATGAAATTCTGTGCAAGCTCAGCTTGGAGGGTGATCACTCTACACCCCCAAGTGCATATGGGTCAGTCAAAGCGTACACCAACTTTGATGCTGAACGGGATGCTCTGAACATTGAAACGGCCATCAAAACCAAAGGTGTGGATGAGGTCACCATCGTCAACATCTTGACCAACCGCAGCAACGAGCAGAGACAGGATATTGCCTTCACCTACCAGAGAAGGACCAAAAAGGAACTCGCATCCTCATTGAAGTCAGCCTTATCCGGCCACCTGGAAGCGGTGATTTTGGGCCTGTTGAAAACACCTGCTCAGTATGATGCTTCGGAGCTGAAAGCCTCCATGAAGGGTCTGGGGACAGACGAGGACTCCCTCATTGAGATCATCTGCTCAAGGACCAACCAGGAGCTGCAGGAAATCAACAGAGTCTACAAGGAGATGTACAAGACCGACCTGGAGAAGGACATTATTTCCGACACATCTGGTGACTTCCGCAAATTGATGGTTGCCCTTGCAAAGGGTAGATGAGCAGAGGATGGCTCTGTCATTGATTATGAACTGATTGACCAAGATGCCTGGGATCTCTACGATGCTGGAGTGAAGAGGAGAGGAACTGATGTCCCCAAGTGGATCAGCATCATGACTGAGCAGAGTGTGTGTCACCTCCAGAAAGTATTTGAAAGGTACAAGAGTTATAGCCCTTATGACATGTTGGAGAGCATCAAGAAGGAGGTCAAAGGTGACCTGGAAAACGCTTTCCTGAACCTGGTTCAGTGTATTCAGAACAAGCCTCTGTATTTTGCTGATCGGCTGTATGACTCCATGAAGGGCAAGGGGACTCGGGACAAGGTCCTGATTAGGATCATGGTCTCCCGCAGCGAGGTGGACATGTTGAAAATTAGGTCTGAATTCAAGAGAAAGTATGGCAAGTCCCTGTGCTACTACATCCAGCAAGACACCAAGGGCGACTACCAGAAAGCGCTGCTGTACCTGTGTGGCGGAGACAACTGAAGCCCGAAATGGCACAAGCATCCAGACGCGGTGTCCCCTATGCTTCCAGCTAAGAGTTCTAGAAAATCAGCTTGCAGCTAATAGCCTCTTATACTCATCCCAGTGAGGATGATGTCAGCATTGGTCCCCTTACCTTATTTTAGTGGCCTAAACGTTGCCTGGCTTTCCGCCGAGTCTATCCTTTTAGCCAAAGAATGAACATTCCAAGGAGTTGGAAGTGAAATCTATGATGTGAAACACTTAGCCTCTTGTGTACTGTGTCATAAACAGATGAATAAACTGAATTTTTACTTTAGAAAAAAAAAATTGGTATCAAATTAAGTTTGTATCAAATCAAGTGTTATTGTTATAGATTTAGATTGTTAAATTTTAAAGCCCCATGGTAACCATAGAGAAAATATCTGAAATTTTTATAAAGAGGGAAATGAAAAGGGACTCAAAGAGTACACTACAAAACCAAACAAATAAACATGGAAGTAGGCATTAATGGAAGAAATGATGGGCAAAAAAGGTATAAGGTTTACAAAGACCAAATAGCAAAATGTCAGAATTGAAGTCCCTGTGGTATTACTTTAAGTATAAATAGATTAAACTCTCCAGTCAAAGAGATTGGCAGAATGGGTAAAAAATGTGACCCAAACATATGCCATTTACAGGAGTCAGCCTTAAATTCAAAGACCAAAGTAGGTTGAAAGTGATAAAAGGATGGCAAAATTATACCATGCAAATAATCAAAAGAGATGTAGCTATCCTAATATGAATAAAATAGACTTTAAGTGAAAAACTGTTATGAGGATAAAGAAGGTTTCTATATACTGATAAAGAGATCAGCTCAACAAGAACACATAATACTTGGAAATATAGGCACACCTAATGGCTGAGGCGCCTAAAATATAGAGCAAATATTGACAGATTTGAATGGAGAAATAGTTTTACATTAATTGTAGAAGATTCAGTATACCACACTGAATAATGGATAGAACATCCAAACCAAAGATAAATACAGAAATAGAAGACTTGAATGATACTATTAATCAACTAGACCTAACAGACACATATTCACCCTATAGCAGCAGAACTTACACTTTATTCTCTAGTGCACATGGGTCATTCTCCAGGACAAACCTTATATTAGGTCACAAATTCTCTGTATATTTAAAAGTACTGAAATCATACAATGCATATTCTTTACCCACAATGGAAAATTCACAAATATGTGGAAATTAAACAACACACTCTTATTAAACAATATGTCAGAGAAGAAATTAGTATGTCAAAGAAGAAATTAAAGGGAAACTAGGAAATATCTCAGGGAAATGGAAAGAAAAACAACATAACACAACTCATGGGGGTGCAGCAAAAGCAATGCCAAGAGGGAAATTTCTAGTTCCAAACACTTAAATGAAAAAAGAGGCAGGATCTCAAATTGGAAACATAACTTCACAACTGGAGGATCAAGAAAAAGAAGAGCCACCTAAATCCAATATGAGCAGAAAAAGGGAAATAGCAAAGATAAGAGTGCAGATAAATGAAATAGAGAATAAGAAAAACCAATAGAGTCAATGAACAAAACTAAATACTGTTTCATAGAAAAGAGTAATACAATCAACAACTTTTAGCTAAACTGACAAAGAAAAAAGAGAAAACACAAATAACTAAAATCAAAATGAAAGGCTGGAAATTATTACTGACCCCACAGAAATAAAAAGGATTATAAGAGGATACTATGAACAACTGTACATCAACAAATTAGGTAACCTAGGTGAAAAGGACAAATTCCTAGAAACACACAAACCACCTACGCTGACTCAAAAGAAGATCTCAACAAACCAATTACTAATAAAGAGATTGAATCAGTCATTGAAAACCTCCCAACAAAGAAAAGCCCAGAACTGGATGACTCCACTGGGGAATTTTACCATCCAAGAAGAATTAAGATGAATCCTGCTCAAACTCCGCCAAAAAAATTGAAGATGAGAGAACCAGCATTGCTCATTTTATGAGGTCATCATCCTCCAAATACTAAAGGCAGGTGAAGATAGTACAAGAAAAGAAAATGACAGATGAATATCCCTTATGAATATAGATGCAAAAATGTTCAAAAAAAATACCAGCAAACCGAATCCAACAGCACATTAAAATAATGCTACAGCATGAACAAATGGGATTATCCCAGTTATGCAAGGGTGGTTCAACACAAGAAAATCAATTAAAGTCATACATCATGTTAATAGAATGATGGGGAAAAACCACATGTCTTTTCAATTGATTCAGAAAAGGCATTTAACAAAATCCTGCATCTCTTCTTGATAAAAACACTCAGAAAATTGTGAGTAGAAACTTCCTTACCATGATAAAGGGCATATGTGAAAAACCCACTGCTAACATCGTTCTCAATGGTGAAAGACTGAAAGCTGTCTCTCTCAGATCTGGAACAAGACAAGAACACCCACTGTCACCGCTGTTATTCACTACCGTACTGGAAGTTCTAGTCAGAGCAATAAGGCAAGATTGAATAAAAGACATTCAAACTGGACAGGAAGAAGTAAAATTTTCTGTTTGCAGATGGCATGATCCTATATTTAGAAAGTCCTGAAAAATCTACAACAAAACTACCAGAGCTAATAAATGAGCTCAGCAAAGTGGCAGGACACAAGATCAACACGCAGAAATCAGTAGAGCTTCTGTACACTAGTAATGAGCAATCTGAGGAGGAAATAAATGAAAAATTCCATTTACAATGGCAACTAAAGGAGTCAAATATCTAGGAATAGATTTAACCAAGGATGTAAAGTACTTGTACATGGAAAACTACAAAGCATTGCTGAAAGAAATCAAAGTCTAAATAAATGGAAGGGCAGTCTCTGTTCTTGGATTGGGAGGCTAAATATGAAGTTGTCAACTCTACCCAAAGCGAATTACAAATTCAATGCAATCTCAATCAAAATTCTAACACCCTCCTCTCCAGAAATGGAGAAACCAATTACCGGATTTATGTGGAAAGGTTAAGGACCCCGAATAGCCAAGACCATCTTGTAAAAGAACAAAGTTGGAAGAGTCACACTTCCTGATTTTAAAACATACTACTAAGCTACAGAAATCAAAACAACTTGGTACTGGTACTAGGACAGATAGAGAGAACAATGGAATAGAATTGAGAGTTCAGAAATAGACCCTCTCATCTATAGACAGTTGATTTTTTACAAGGGTGTCAAGTCCACTCAATGGGAAAGAAATAGTCTCTTCAACAAATGATGCTGGGAAAACTGGATATCCATACACAAAAGAATCAAAACGGACCCATTCCTTACATCATATACAAAAATCAACTCAAAATAGATCAAAGACCCATGTGCAAGAACCAGAACCATAAGGCTCTTAGAAGAACACATGGGGAGGCAACTTCAGGATCTTGTTTTGGCAATATTTTCTTAGAGAACACAACAAAAGCACAAGGAACAAAAGAAACATGAGATAAATAGGACTTCATCAAAATTAAAACTTCTGTGAATGAAAGGGCTTCATCATGGAAGTAAGTCAACAATGTATAGAATGGAGAAAATATTTAACACCCACGTTTACTATAAGGATTTAATGTCAAGAATACACAAAGAAATCATACATTAAAAAGACAACGCAATAAAAAATGAGCAAAGATGTGAATAGACATTTCTCCACAGAAGATATTGAAATGGTCAGTAAGCAAATGAAAAGATATTCAGCATCATTAGCCGTTATGGAAATGCACATCAAAGCATAAAACAGTATTTCATACCCACTAGGATGGTGACTATTTTAAAAACAGAAAGTAAATTTTGGAGAGTGGTGATGAGCTTGGAACACTCATACATTTTTGGAGGGGACGGTAAAATGGTGCTGCTGCCATGGAAGTCAGTTTCATGGTTCCTCAGAAGGTTAAGTCTAGAATCACCATATGACCTGGCAGTCCCACTTCTAGGCACATACCCAGAAGAACTGAAAGCAGGGACTCGAACAGATACTGGCACTCCGATGTTCTTGGCAGCATTATTCACAATTGCCAGAAGACAGAAGCAACCCATGTCCGTCAACAGATGAATGGATAGACAAGTGTGGTATTTACATACAGTGGACTATTCACCCATAAAAAAGGAATGGAAGTCCTCACACATGCCGTAACATGCGCGAACCTTAAAGACATTACGTTGAGTGAGATAAGCCAGACACAAATGGAAAAATATTGTTTGATCTCACTGATAGAAATAATTCTAATTAGCAAATTCATTGAGTCAGAAAGTAGAATACGGTCTGCAGAGGCCGGGGTGGGGTGGGAAACGGGAGCGGCGTTTCTGTTTGGTGATGGGTGGAGGTGATGGTAGCACAGCGTTGTGAGTGTAATTGCCAGCCCTGAGTCACACATTTGAATGGGGTTAAACGGTGAATTCTTAGATTGTAGACATGGTCCTAGAATAAACTTTAAAAAGCATGGGACTGTGCAACACGGTGAACCCTAACGTAAGCGATAGTGAGTATTAGAAGAGTGTTTGAACAATCACGGCAGCGGTACCACACTAATGCAGAGTGTTAATAGGGAAAACTGTGACTGGGTGGTTCTGTGGGGAACGCTATATATTCTGTCTCATTTTTCTGGAAACCTACAACTTCTCTAATTAAAAAAAAAACTGAAATTTTTTTTTTAAATGTAAGGAATGCCATATTTTTACCATGATTCTCCAGTCTCTTATTTTGTTTTACCGAATGGCATCAAGAGGTAGTTCCATGAAAGGGAATGATTGTTCTCCAGTATCCACTGCCTAGGAGGGTCATGCTAAGAGCTCATCTTCATGTTCGCCACCACCAGCAGCGCCTCCCGCCCATGCCCCTTGGCTGCCCTGGTGTCCACGTCTCCCCGTGCGAACGGGCCGTGGTGTGGACGTGTTCTTTCTTCAGGCGCTCACCTGCAGAGGACGCGATGCTGACCCTTGCCTCCTTTTTGTGGGACTCCACAGGGTGCTCCCCGCTCTGGGCCCCCGTTTCCTCCTTTGTGAATTGGTGCCAGGGAGGCCCACACGAGGCGCAGCGCCCCCTCGGCTGGTTTTCGTGATCCCTGTTCTCATTATTGCCTAGCTTTTGCTCTTCTGTATGGAGACTGAATATATGAGAGCGTCTCAGGCCCCCAGTGTCTTTCCTCTGGTGAATGAAAGTAATTTCTTTAATGGTTCCTCTCGAGCCCTGGTTCACAGCCCCCAGGAGCCCTAGTGCCCAGCAGCCTGGCCTGGCAGTGTCCCTTGCAGGCCGCTGTCCAGAGCCGCCCGTGCGGTCCAAGTGGTGCTGTCTGGCCCTCTCCCACCTCAGCCCCCGGGTCTCCTCAGGTGCCGACACCGCCTCCCGCTTGTGGTCCTCAGCCCAGGCACAGTGTCCTGAGTGGCCAACATTGCCCCTGTCTGTGGTTTAGTCACTTAAAGACCAAAACTCTTGGGTGGCTGCTCCGAGGCCCAGGGACGTACCCTAGGCAAGCCTGTTTCTTTGGGAAGAAAAATAGTGAATTCTGTATAATTAGAAATGAGTAAATTTGCTTCATTCTCCCCCTAGCTAATGGTTACAGGTCCCCTGCCAGAAAAATGAAAACAATACCTTTTGAACCCTTTTCCTTCAGCCAGACCCATGTATCATAGAGAGGAACTGTGCACAGAGGAACAGGCCGAGCCCACCACGAGGCACCTTGCACGACAGGCCTCTGTCTTTTGGGCAGTGGACAGTCCCACCAGGCTTCCATCGTCTGCAGTCTGAAGTCCATGGACTGGTTCTGGTGTGGACGTGGGACCCTCTCACCAGCGACAGAGGTGTTCCTTGAATTGTTAGGCACGCACGGTCCGCTGCGCCCAAGCAGGTTATCTTGCTCTTATGAAAACTGCTTTGTTTTCTGGGCCTAGGCCGACATGTTGGACCAGGAAGCTGCCTTTGTTCAGATTCAAGAGGCCAAGACGATGGTGGAAGAGGACCTCCAGAGGAAGCTGGAGCAGTTTGAGGACGAGAAGGAGCAGCTGCAGAAAATGGCTGACTCCGCGGCGTCCCTGGAGCAGCAGCTGGAGCAGGTGAGGGTTGCAGTTGTGGATGAGACGGGAGCTCACGGGCCCTCCTCTGTCAGGGCTGGGTCCGAGCCTTGCCCACACCTGTCCCCATGCTGTGCACAGGCCGCCTGGCAGCTTCTCCTGCGTGAGGCTGGGCCGGCAGGGCTCTGTTTTGGGTTGTCTGATTCTCTTTAACGGTCTCATCCCCATGCTCGGCTGCCACGGCACACCTTGCTAATGTATAATAGTCACAGGGCATTCATTCCTTCTACACCAAAATTTTGAATTAAAAAAGACTTGCAAAGCATCCATTAATTTCATTTAAAACTGAACAAGGAAAACTAAGTTCTTGGAGAGGGGTGGAATTCTCATTCAGAAGCAGCCATCTTGAATTTAACTCCTTTTTCAGGTAAAGTTGGCATTGCATCAGCGAGACCAGCAGCTGGAAGCTTTGCAGCAGGAGCACCTGGAGCTGATGAAGCAGCTCACCGTGACCCAGGAGGTCTTGCAGACCCGGGAGCAGTCCCTCAGCGACCTGCAGACACACTACGACGAGCTGCAGGCACGGCTGGAGGAGCTGCAGGGGGAGGCCGCCTCCAAGGACGATGCGATCCACTTCCTGCAGAATGAGAAGATCGTCTTGGAGGTGGCTCTGCAAGCGGCCAAGAGCAGCAAGGAGGAACTTGATAGGGGAGCGAAACTCCTGGAAGAGGGTGCTGAGGAAACGTCGGAAACTTTAGAGCAGTTAAGACAAGAATTGGCTGTAAAGTCCAGCCAGGTAATGTGATTTGCTGTCATTTTGTTATGTATCAAGATTGTATGTGAAAGAATGGATGCCGAATGTTGGGTCGTCTCTAGGGACATGTGTTTTGTGCATGTCCGTAAACACCGCAGGAGAATGCTCCTGGGTGCATCCCCATGGGGCAGGGAAGCCGGTAGGCCAGCAGTGTGCTCCTCCCAGCATGCCCCCGTCCCCACCCCGCCTGAGCTGTGACCCGAGCTCTCCTGGGCTTTTGGGAGAAGTCCACCAAGCAAGACAAGTTTTTGCTCCCATGTAACTTAGAGTTCAGATGTAGGAAGAGCTGCATATTCCTCATGTTACTTGAGTACACATGAGCGTCTTGGCTTTTCCTTCCCTTTGCCACCCTCTCTTTGCGCCTCATTGCCTTGGTGTTGACACGTGCAGAAGGGAGTCACTGGCCCCGTCCCGCTGCGAGGCCCAACACGGTGGGGTGGTGAGCAGGCCTGGGGAGAGGATGGCCCGGCCCCGTGTCTGCCAGTCCCAGGCCTGCGAACATGGCTCAGGGCACATCATGAAAGGGTGAATAAAACCACTAACGAATGGTGTGCGGTGTGTGGAGTTAGCATCAGGAGGGAATAAAGTCCTTAAATCCCACCTTCTAGGTCTCATGGACAATGTGAAATCAGGTCCATGGTTTCCCTTTGGCAAAGCAAAATAAAACGAGGCTGCCTTTTTATTCAGACATTGACTTGCACTCAATTAATTCCTAGGATAGATGCACCAAAGCAAATCCTTGCTGACACAGTGGATTTATGTGCAGAAGGGGAGTTGAATTGTGAGGATTCTTTTGCTGAATTTCAGTTTGGTATTACTGACTTAGCTTCCTTGAGACTTGGAAAACTCTGAAAGTGAGATTTGAACTTGACCTGCTTTGTTCTAACTAGGCTCCGGGGTGCGCTTGGCTGAAGATGTGTTCCCTGAGGGCTGAGTCAGGGCTGGGGTGGTGCCTGGCTCACTGGGAAGTTTCTTCCCACCCCGCAGTCTGCTGTCCTCACTCGGGGCGGCCCAGCCTCAGGTGGGCCATGGGAGATGGAGCCGGCCTCAGTCACAACCTGTGGGGCCCTGACCGTGCCAGCACCGTCCCCAGGCTTCTCCGAGGCCCTGTCCCTGGGCCTGCCCCACACTATGCCTCAAGCCTTCCCCTTCCTTGCGTGGGGCGTTCATGAAGGAGACGCCTGAACCCGCTCTCTGTATCTTAGGGAAAAACGGTTTATTTCCTGACTGCATCCACCGGGATCATTAGAGCTTGGGTGGTGTATGTCCCGGAGTAGGAGGATGAGTCATTCAAGCCTATAAAACCCGGGGCCTTGGTAGTCTGTCCCATCTCTAATGACAATGACACAGATATTCATGCGCCAAGCCATTGTATCCTGAACACTGCTCGTTCGAGCTTCTGAATACTGTTCTCACATAAATATGCTGTCTGCACGATACCATGTGGAGCCTCGTGCGAGTCTCCACTGAGGCTTTCCACACTGAGGCCCACGAGAGCTCTTGTGTCTGTTATAGCCACCTGTTTTGTTTTATTTCAGTTTATTAATTTTTAATAATAATGAACTATAATGAGCTAGTGCGGCATTTCCCAAATGCTCTGTCTTCCTGCATCCCGATCTTGTCAGGGCAGGCTCTGGTCTGTGGCCAGCACTCCTGACCGGCTCCCCGGGTGCCCGACGGGGCCGTCCTCTGGCCAGACAGGGCTGCGAGGACGTAGAGCTGGGGTCAGCAGGCCATGGCCACGGACCCACCTGCCACCTGGCTTCATAAACGAAGCTTTAGGGGAGCACGACCAGGCTCATTTCCTCCACACGGGGTGGGCTGAATTGAGAAGTTGCAGCAGAGACCACCAGGCCTGCAAACACGAGGTGTTTACTTTGGGCTGCTGAGCTCAGGCCTGGGGCCCCCTTGCCTTGACCGCTCCCCCTTCACCTTCCCTCTCGCACCCCCAGTCTCTGTCCTCATTCTTTTGAGTGGCAAGAGCGAGGGGCCAGGTGCCCTTGTCACGCCGCGTGCTCCTTAGAGGCGGTCAGTCCTCCAAGCGTAAACTCTGCCAGGCAGCGGCTGTTGTGCTGATGCTGGGAACGGCTTCCGGGTGCAGTGTCCCTCGGGAACCGTCTCGCATCACGTGCTGTGCCATGTCCCTCGCAGGTGGAGCACATGCAGCAGGAAACTGCCACCCTGAAGAGGCAGACGCAGAGAGTCAAGGAGCAGTTTCTTCAACAGAAGGTATAAGTGCTCGTGGTTGGTTTTCTTCACGTGAAACCAGTGTGTGAGGAGAAATCCTTCACAGTATAAATGCTGCAGTAGAACAAAGCTGATCGAGAAGAATGTAGCCTTGGGGATCATGATAGTTCCGTGCCAGGCACCTCACTGATCCCAGGCTGTGTCGCCTGCACCCCGTTCAGTTTCTCCGCAGCCAGAGTGTGTGTGCAGTGGTGGTGGCACGCTGCGATCGAGGTCAGCCGAGCCGCAGCGGTCACTGCCCACACTCACAGGCGTCTGTGGACGCCCGCATCGTCGTCACGTCAGAGAATTGTGCACAGGTTGAGTTTTCTGCTTAAAATGCCTTTGGGAAATTTACCTCATGGCTCAGCTTTGAAACACATTACAGGTATGCAGAAAGGCATGGAATGTAAATTTGATAGAAGTGAAACAAATATTTATTGTTGGAAGAATGACTGCAGTTCCATATTTTCTTGCAAAACATCAGTCAAGCACTTTAAGGAATCTGAGAAAGGATGATCCCCAGAGTAACTGAGTGGTGTATTTTATTACTGAAATGCAAGCAAGAGGGTTACCTGTCTGAAGCCAGGCAGTGCACCCGAAGACGGAAGTTACCAGATTCCCAGGAATATGTGAGCCAGCAGGAGGCTGATGTGACTGCTTCGCCTGTTACACCAGGCTCCTGTTGGGGATGGTGGCGTGGTTTAGGTGGAAGCAGTAGTGAGCATAAAATAACCGTGTCTTAGATCTGATGAAACTTGGTAGGTTAGACCTAGATAGTGGGGGAAACGGCTGAAGCAAACGTTTCTGTTCCAGCTCACCGTAGTTGTTCTGTCTGCACAGGTGATGGTGGAAGCTTACCGGCGGGATGCTACCTCCAAAGACCAGCTCATCAGTGAGCTGAAAGCTACCAAGAAAAGGCTGGACTTGGAGGTGAAGGAGCTGAGGCAAGAGCTGATTAAACTGCAAGGTGAAAGGAAGTCTGTGGAGGTGGAGCACTCCCAGCTGCAGAAGGAAGTCTCACGGGTGCATCAGCAGATGGCCGGCCTTGAAGGGCACCTCCAGTCGGTGCAGAAGGAGCGTGACGAGATGGAGGCGCAGTTACAGGTTGGGGAAGCCATGCCTGGGTGGACTTAGTTTGCTGTTGAAGGCTCACTCCAGTCCAGCAAGGGCCCTTTAGATGGTCCTTCCCCTCATGCAGTGCACATCCTAGTGAGGGAAGCAGCCAGGTGAGGAGACAGAGAAATAAAGGAGACGTTGCCCTGAAGGAAGTAGACAGGGAGGTGTACATAGAGCAGCCTGAGAGCTCTCCCTGGGGCGCTCAGTGGAAGTGGCCTTTGGTTGAGAATGGAACCAAGAGGCATCCACCAGCCATGTAGAAAGCTGGGAAAGGGTCTCCATACAAGAGCAGCCAGGGGGTGGACCCCGTGTCGAGGAAGGGCAAGGGGGGCCTGAGGTGTGGTGCAGAGCCCCAGGTGGAAGGCTGGGCGGGAGGCCAGCGTGAGCCGTCAGCAGAGTGCAGTGGAGGCTGGTGAAGGTGCACGCCAGGCACAATGTGATCCGATTGGCTTGTTGAGAGGTCACCGTGGGTTGTGGGGCAGGAATCGAGCCGGTCAGGAGGTGGTCTGATCCGTCAGCTGAGAGAGGGGGTGACAGCGTAGACCGTGGGGTGACGGGAGAGGGCCCGGTGCTCAGAGACGGGCGGGTTTCATGCAGGACACCCAGGAAAGAGTGCCCTCAGCTCAGAGGTAGGAATTGGGGAGAACAGTCAACTCTGAGGGATGGCAAGCAGGGTATTAGATTGAGAGCCCCGTCTTGAAGGCCACATTTCAGAAGTCTGTGAGAGGGCCAGGAGATGCACCCACATGTCTGGCCCGAGACGGGAGGACGGGGCTGGAGGTCTTTCTGCCCAGGCTGAGTTAAGAGCGTTGGGGATGGTGCTGTCACTCACAGGAAGGTGTGGGCAGAGCAGAGGCCGATGCTGAGCTGGACCAGGGGGAGCCTCCTGCAAGAGGCCTGGGTGCTGGAGAACAGGCTGGGGGGTCATGGAGGTGGGAAGTGGCTCACCAAGGAGCAAATGGTCATCTCTGTGCCTCGTGCAGGAGAATGGAGTGAGGTCAGCCCAGGGGCTGTCCAGCGGCGGGCTCTGGGGACCTTGACGAGAGCAGAGCTGGCGGGGGTGGAGTTAGAGGGGTAGGCGCTGGGCCTGGGCAGCACACTGGCCTCTGGGGCTGCCCCCACTCTCCCAGCTTGTCTGTGACTCATACAGAAATGGAACACACCACGAAGAGGGAAATGAGAGGCTAGGAGGAGGCACAGTGCAGCCACTTGCACAGCTGAGAGCACACGGCACCCGAAGTGCCGAGGGGGCCCCTGGACGGAGGGCCCTGGGCGAGCTGCCAGGCGGGTCACGGGGGGCAGCAGGAGGGGTGGGGGTGCCGCCTTCCCCACGGAGCCCTCCTGGTGCTCTGGGCCTGCGGTGGCTCGAAACGCCTCTGACGTGGACACGCTGACGTAGAGTAAGGACAGGTGCCTCGTCACGGGCTTCTTCAGGCCCGACGCATCGCTGCGGGTCAGGCGGCAGCATGAGGGCGTTGGTGTGACTTCTCACGCTATGTTTTCCTCTCTTCTTCTTGAAGTCTTTGCAGTTTGATAAAGAGCAGATGACCACTCTTACAGAGGCGAATGAGGCGTTAAAGAGACAGATAGAAGAACTGCAGCAAGAAGCCAGGAAGTAAGTCTGCCGCTTCCCGTGGGCTGGTCTGGCAGGAGCCGGGGCTGTGTCCCGGGCCAGGCTGCAAACGCTCGCACTCCTGAGTTAATATCTGCAAAGGAGACACTTAAGGCTGAGAATGCCCCCAGAGGACACCCAGATTAAAATCACCATAGTGTCGTCATGGCGCTTGGAAACTCTGCTGAGGAGTTGTGATGTGCGTGGCCTACTTAAAGAAGGCCTAGTATGTTAAATTCCAAATTTAAAAATAGAAAATTTATTCCATTGTGATTTGCTGGTCACTTGCTCCACAAAATAATCCCATAGTTTATAAGGAACTTTGCTAAAGCATCCTCTTAAGTGGAAAGCCCCCCTTTGCCTTCATTTTCATTTGGCTTTTTGTACTGCACACTTGTTGCAACATTGTGTTCCTCCCATCCCCCTCCCCCATCTTGCCCCCAGTCCCAGCTCCCAGAGCAGGGTCAGGAGTTGGGTATTTATCTCACCCTACCCATTTCATGCTTCTGCAAACATAAATGACACACCTAACATTCACACAGACATCTGTACAAGTGCACACATGCACACACACATGTACACATCCTCCTTTAGGGGCTTCTTTACCCAAATGGCATATCCGAAACTGCCTTGCTTTTATCATCTATTAATGGAGGATTCATTAATGAATATGACTTCATTTGATATTGCTGATATTCAAGGAGAATATTTGAAAATTTTTTGTTTGGTAGAAGAGGAACTGTTTCTCTGCTTTCACAAAGTCGTTTTAAAACAGCTCTAAAAGGAGGACAAGGCAAATTCAACATTAGATTCTGTTAGTAATGAGAACAGTTGAAATTTATGGAGCCTTTGCTATGTGCTTGGCCCTGGGGTGTGCTCCTGCCATGGGTCATATCCTTCAATCTCACAGCAACCCTCCCAAGGGGAGGCTGATTCTCAGAGAGAGGAAGGAGCTTACCTGGGTTCTGCAGCTGGAGAGAGTCAGAGTATGGAGCTCAAGCAGTGTCTTCAAAGCCCAAGATCCAAACCAGTGTGCTGACCCTTGAGGAAGGAGCTAAAGAACTGATACGGACAAACTTCTAAAACATGTTTTACTTTTACTTGTATGTTGCATACTAGAAAACTGGAGTGGGTTGCACTGAAGGTTAACTTTGAATTTCTTTCTGTATTTCTTTTCCTTCACAATGTCTTAGGGCCATCACCGAACAGAAGCAAAGGATGAAATGTCTGGGCTCGGACTTGACCAGTGCACAGAAGGAGATGAAGACCAAGCACAAAGCCTACGAAAACGCTGTGGGCCTCCTCAGCCGCCGCCTGCAGGAGGCCCTCAGTGCCAAGGAGGCCTCGGAAGCTGAGCTGAGCAGGCTCCGAGCCCAGGTCGCGGACGGCAGCAGCAGCCTCACTCTACGTGTAGGTGAACAGCGGGCGTCCTGGCCAGAGTCCGGGAGAATGTGGGTGTTGGGAAGTGACACCGGGTAAACATTTCTGCCTCTAAAGCCCTTATGAAGGGCTTAGGAAAATAAAAGGCGGAACTAGTGAGCGTAGGTAGCATTTCTCTTAAAAAAACCAGTTGGGTATCAGTAACAGCCAAGAATTTCAATGGTTTATGCATTTCACTTCAGTTCATCCTTATAAAACCGATGAAGTGTGTGGTATTAACCTTGTTTTTGGTGGAGGACTCTTGGCTCAAAGAAATCGGATCCCTGGCTTCGAAGAGGCGGCCTCAGGATTTGCACGTGAGCCTCCCCACACTCTCCGTGTGAGCAGCAGCCTGTGCATGGACAGACAGCTAAAGCACAGGGACCGTGCACTGGCAGAGAAGCGTGGGCAGGGCTTGCAAGGCTTCAGGAGCTAGTGTCTGGCAGAGGCCAGAAACACTTCTTAGAGGAGGCCACGTCTGAGCTGATCTTGAAGTAGTGTGGAGGAGCTAGGGTGAAAGAAGGAGAGGGAGAGCGTTTTCGGCTGCGGGCCTCTGCTGTGGCAGGGCGTGGTAGCGGGAACGTCTTGGTGTATAGGCTGGGAGGCGGTGCGAGGGTGCGCAGACCTGTGACGGCAGCAGCCTGAGGATTTCAGGGATGGGGCCTGTGCACTTCACTTTGTGGGACAGTGATCAGCAGTGATGTGAAGGGCAGCCTGGGTCAAGAGAGGGCGGGGACAGGTGAATTCTGTTGCAGTAGTTGAGAGACGATGAGAACCAAGATTGAGATAGAACAATAGAAATCAAGAGGGGACAGTGCAACTCCCCTTTGCCCAGTGTATGGATGAATGAGTAGAAAAATGGGGGCAAAAAAAAAAAACACCCAGTGTTTTTTTTAACTTTAATTGTTCTTTTTCACTTTAACTTTTATTCTTATTACTTTTGTGTGTATGGTAATGAAAAAGTGTTCAAAAATTAATTTTGGTGATGAACGCACAACTATATAATGGTACTTTGAACAACTGAATATATGCTTTGTATGACTGCATGGTATATGAATATGTCTCAATAAAAATGAATAAAAAAAAGGGGGGGACAGTGCGAGATGTTTCTGAGATGCACTGGCCATGTCTGGTCAGGGCTGGGTGTGGAAGAGCTCATGAGCTGGTTGGGGTGTGTGAATGTATTATGTCCCCCAGAAAAAGCCATATTCCTTGATGCAATCTTGTGGGGCAGACATATTAGTGGGTATTAAGTTGGAACGTTTGGATTAGGTTGTTTGCATGGAAATGTGCCCCACCCAACTGTAGGTGATAACTGATGAGATATTTCCATGGAGGCGTGGCCCCACCCATTCAGGGTGGGCCTTGATCGGTGGAGCCATATAAATGAGCTCACGGGCAGAGGGAACTCAGTGCAGCTGTGAGTGACATTTCGAAGAGGAGCTACAGCCAAGAGGGACACTTTGAAGAAAGCACAGGAGCTGCAGATGGAGACATTTTGAAGACGGCCATTGGAAGTCGACTCTTGCTCTGGAGAAGCTAAGAGAGGACAGATACCCCAAGTGCAACTAAGAGTGACATTTTTGAGGAACTGCACACGCCAGCCACGTGCCTTCCCAGCTAACAGAGGTTTTCCAGACACCAGTGACCATCCTCCAGTGAAGGTACCCGATTGCTGATGTGTTACCTTGGACACTTTATGGCCTTAAGACTGTAACTGTGTAACCAAATAAACCCCCATTTAAAAAGCCAATCCATCTCTGGTGTTTTGCATTCTGGCAGCATTAGCAAACTAGAACACAGTGGGTCAAGGAGCCAGAAGAGTGAAGACTTTACTGAATAGCCGGTGTTCCCGTTTGCTAGAGCTGCCGTTACGCAGGATACCAGAAATAGATTGGCTTTTATAAAGGGGATTTATTAGGTTACAAATTCCTGGTTCTGAGGCCATAAAAGTATCCAAACTAAGGCATCAACAAGAGGATCTCTTCACTGAAGAATGGCTGATGGCGTCTGACACTTCTGTTGGCTGGGAAGGCACGTGGCTGGTGTCTGTTGGCCCTTTGCTCCTGGGTTGCATGTCAAAATGGCTTTCTCCAGAATCTCTCTGGGCTTTTGTATTGCTCCTCTCTCTCAGCTCCTGTGCATCCTTTCTTCTCTCTAAGTGTCTGGGGATCCTCTCTTAGCTTCTCCAGGGCAAATTCTGGGCTTCATCTCTTAGCTTAGCATCTCCAGATGTCCTTCTGTCTGCATCTCCAAGCATCTCTAAGCATCTCTGTTGGCTCCGGCTCCTGTAACAAGTAAAGAGGTTGGATCAGTAATCCAAAACATCCCAACAGAGAAAAGTCCAGGTCTGGATGGTTTCACTGCTGAATTCTACCAAACACAGAAGGATTTAAGACCAGTCTTTCCCAAACTCTGCCAAAAAAAGAAGAGGAGGGAACACTTCCTAGTTCATTTTGTGAGGCCCCCATTACCCTGAAACCAGAGCCAGATGAACACAGCACAAGAAAAGAATTACAGACTAAAAACCCTCATGACTATAAATGCAAAAATCCTCAACAGAATACTGTGAAGCCAAAACCAACATTACACATTAAAAAGATCATCCAAGTGGGATTTTATCCAGGAATGAAAGGCTGGTTCAACATAAGAAAGTCAATCAAAGTAATTCACCAAATTGATAGAATAAAGCAGAAAAAAAACACATGATCATCTCAGTTGAGACAGAAAGGACATTTGACAATAGCCAACATCCTTTTAAGATAAAAACACTCAGAAATCTAGGTGTAGAAGGGAACTTTCTCAATATGATAAAGGGCATTTAGGAAAAAAACCACAGCAGATATCTTACTCAGTGGTGAAAGACTGAAAGTAAGATCGGGAACAAGACGGGGATGCCCCCTGTCACCACTGCTATTCAGCATTGAACTGGAACTTCTATCAAGAGCAATCAGACAAGAGAAAGAAATAAAATGCATCCAAATTGGAAAGGAAGAATGAACTTATCCGTATTTTCGGATGACATGACCCTAAATAGAGAAAATCTGAAAGAATACACAAGAAAGCTACTAGCACTAATGAGGGAATTCAGTAAAGTTGCAGGATACAAGATAAACATGCAGAAGTCAGTTTCCTTTACAACAGTAATGAATAATCTGAAAAGGACAGCAAGAAATCAATTCCATTTACAATAGTATCTAAAAGAATACCTAGGAATACATTTAACCAAGAAAGTACAAAACTTGTACATTGAAAACTACAAATCATTGCTGAAAGAAATTAAAGAAGACCTAAGTAAATGAAAGGCATCCCATGTTCATGAACTGAAAGACTTAATATTGTTAAGATGTCAGTCCTGCCTAAAGTGATCCACAAATTCAATGCAATCCCTATCAAAATTCCAGCAGCATTTTTTTTTTTTTTTTAGCAAAACTGGAAAAGCTGATCCTAAAATTCATAAGGAATTGCAAAGGGCCCTGGGAATCTAAATCCATCTTGGAGGGCACACACTTCCTGACTTCAAAGCTTACTACAAATCTATAGTAATGAGAACAGTGTGGTACTGGGATAAGGATAGACATATAGACGGACAGAACAGAATTGAGAGTCCAGAGTTGAATCCACACATCTTTGGCTAGTTGATTTTTCACAAGGGGGCCTACTCCATTCAATACGGAAAGAACAGTCTGTTCTTTAAATGGTGCTGGGACAACAGGAAATCCATATATGAAAGAATAAAGGTGGACCCCTACTTCTCACCATACAAAAATTAATTCAAATGGATCAATGGCCTAAACATAAGAACTAATACTGTAAAACTCTTACAAGAAAATATAGGGAACTATCTTCAGGACCTTGTAGTAGGCAATGAATTTTCAGATTTTATACCAAAAGCATAAGCAACATCAACATGGTGATAAAAACAGCAGAGATTCAGCAAAGGATAAAAAAAGACAAGTCTCCCTTGCTTGGAACTCTGGAGGAAGGTAGAGACTGGAGAAGGATCCTACAAATGCTGAATTGAAGAAAAAGTATCAGGTAGGAAACTTCTGTCCTTTCCCCTCCCCTCACTTGGTCCACCGCAGATCTGTGGTCAATTGATTTTTGATAAGGCTCCTAAGCTCACTCCACTGGGACAGAACAGTCTCTTCAATAAATTGTGTTGGGAGAACTGGATATCCATAACCAAAAGAATGAAAGAGGACCCCTGTCTTACACTCTGTTCCAAAGTTAACCCAAAATGGATTAGAGACCTAAATATAAGATCCAGTACTGGAGAACTAAAAACAATATAGGGAAATAACTTCAAGATCTAGTGATTGGTGGTATCTTAGACTACACCGAAAGCGCAAGCAACGAAAGAGAAAACAGATAAAGGGGACCTCCTCAAAATCAAGTACTTCTGTGCTTCAAAAGACTTTGTCAAAAAGGTGAGAAGTCAACCAGCTCATTGGAAGAAAATATTTGGAAACCACGTATCTGATAAGGGTTTAATATCCCGTATATATAAAGAAATCCTACAACTCAACAATAAAAAGACAACCCAATTTAAAAATGGGCAAAGACGTGAATAGATATTTCTCTAAAGAAGAAATACAGATGGTTAAGAGGCACATGACAAGATTCTCATGTTCACAGGCTGTTAGGGAAATGCAAATCAAAACCACATTGAGATATCATTTCACACCTACTAGAATGGCCACGATTAAACAAAAAGGCAACTACAAGTGTTGGAGAGGATGTGGAGAATTGGAACACTTACTCACTGCTGGTGGGAATGTCAAATGGTGCAGCTGCTGTGAGGGATGGTTTGGCGGTTCCTTAGAAATCTAAATAAAGAGTTGCCTACCCCGAGCAATCCTGCTACTCAGGAAATAATTGGAATATCTGAAAGCAGGGATGCAATCAGATATTTGTACACAGATGTCCACGGCAATATTATTCACATTTGCCAAAAGATGGAACAACCGAAGGGTCCATCAACAGGTGAAAGAATAAACAAAATGTGGTGTATACGTACGATGGAACACTATTTGGCCATAAAAAGGAATGAAGTCCTGAAGCACGCGATAACATGGATGACCCTTAGGACATTATATTAAGTGAAATAAGTCAGACACAAAAGGACACATATTTTACAATCTTATTGGTATAAACTAATTATAGTATGTAGACTCACAGACGTAAAATACAGAATATAGGTTACCAGGATATAGAATGAGGCTGGAGAATGGAGACTGATTGTTTAATATGTGCAGGATGTTTAACTGGTGTCAACTTAACATTTGCAAATGGACAGAGGTGATGGCAAGTTATTGTGAGTATAATTAACAGTGCTGGACTGTGGGTGAATGTGGTGGAAAGGGGAAGTTTAGTGTCATGTGTGTCACCAGAAGGAAAGCTGGAGGATAAAACATGGGAATGTGTAACAAAAATCTTGTGGTGGACAATGTCTATGATTAACTGTACAAATATTACAACATTCTTTCATGAACCAGAGCAGATGTATAATACTATTATAAGGAGTTAATAATAGATACATGGGAAACTGTGCCTAATGCAAAGAATGGACTGTAGTTAACAGTAATATTATAATAGTCTTTCATCAACACTGAGAAATTTACCACACCAAAGTTAAGGGTCAATAATATGGGGAATAAGAGTTTTCTTTTTATTTATTTTCTGAAGTAATGAAAATGTTCTAAATTTGATCATAAGGCTGTATGCACAACCATGTGATAATACTGTGAACCAGTGATTGTATACTTTGAATGGTTTCTATGCTGTTTTATTTTATCTCAATAAAACTGCATTACAAAAAAGCATAAGCAACCAAAGAAAAAATAGACAAAATGGATTTCATTAAAATTAAAACTTTCGTGCATCAAAGGACTTTACCAAGAAAGTGAAAAGACAGCTTACAGAATGGAAGAAAATATTTGGAAACCATATATCTGAAAAAAGTTTAATTCCAGAATATATAAAGAATTTCTACAACTCAACAACAAAAAGACAGATGAGCCAATTTTAAAATGGGCTAAGGATTTGAATAGACATTTCTCCAAAGAAGATGTTCAAATGGTCATTAAATATATGAAAGATGCTCAAAATCATTAGCCAATTAAAAAATGCAAATTAAAACTATGAGATATCACTTTACACCCACGAAGATGGCTATTATTAAAAAATCTAAAAAAACAAGGTTGGTAAGGATTCAGAGAAATAGGAACCCTTGGACGTTGTTTGTGGCAGTTTAAAATGGTAGGGCTGCTGTGGGAAAGAGTTTGTTTCCCCAGAAAATTAAACATAGAATTACTATATGACCCAGCAATTTCACTCCTAGGTATCTACCCCGAAGAACTGGACGCAGAAACTCAGACATAAATTGACACACCAATGTTCATTACATTTTTATTCACAGTAGCCCAGCTGTGAAAGGAACTCACATGTCCATCAACAGATGAACAACTGAACAAAACGCGGCCTGTCCATACAATGGAATATCATTCCGCTGTAAAAAAAAAAACGAAGTGCTGATACATGCGAATATTAAAGGCATCATGTTGCGTGAAATAAGCCAGACACAAAAGAACACATATTGTATGATTTCTCATATACGAAATACTTGGAATAAGCAAATTCATAGAGACAAAAAGCAGAATAGTAGTTACCAGGAGTGGGGGGGATGGGGAGTTATTACTAAATGCGTATGAGTTTTGGTTTGGGATGATGAAAATAGTCTGGAAGTTGTGGTGAAAGTTATACGGTATTGTCAGTGTACTTAATGTCAAAGAATTATCTACTTAAAGTGATTTTTATGTTACGCACATTTTGCCACAACTGAACAAAAACGTTGAGGAAAGGGGACTTGGTTTCATAAGATGTGAAATGCATGGACGTGACTCGGCTTTCCTTTCGAGGTCAGGCTGCAGGTCCCTCGCCCCGTGCTGTGGAGAGGAAGGTCTCGGCAGGCTCTCGGTGCCCCGGGCCTGCACCAGCCGCCCTGTGCCTTGGTGGCCGTCGTGTTGCTCCCGGAGTCTCTCGTGGAGGCTGCAGTTGCCGTAAAGTCCACTTCATCCCTTCGCCTTTAACTCGGGGAACACACTTGGAAAGCAACAGTTTTAGGTTTAACCTTTGACATTAGGCCCCTTGGTATCCAGAGTGGGAAACAGGTCCCAGAACTGTTATCTTAGAGCCCTAGAGACAAAGAGCAGTTCTGCGGGTTTATGTAGTGCCAAGATGGGTCCCTGAGACCTTGATTCTTACATTTAGGCTGATCCTTTCTGTCTGGATCCGAGACAGATGAGCTTGGGTGGAGTCTGTGTCACTTAGGGCTTCTGAGACGTACAGTCTAAGTACATTATTCCTTCTCTAGTGATGTGCCAGCCTCAGAAAGTTGGCTGCTCTGTTGCTCAACAGCACCGGCTCCGCACTCGGGAAGCCTCTCTCGTGTTACTCCAGCTGTTAAGAACAGCGAATGTTAATGACGTCTTTTCTTCCTAAAGTTACCATTCATTATCTGTTAGTAAAGCTACAGTACTAAGTAAATGTTACAACCTTAAAAAAAAAAAAAAGAATATGGGGTGATGAATGCACAGCTATAGGATAGTACTGTGAACAGCTGATTGTACACCATGGATGATTGTATGGTATGTGAATATATCAATAAAACTGAATGTAAAAAAAAAAAAGAGTAAAGAAAAGAGAAATGTTACAAGAATATGTTCAGCGTAATTGCTAGCATATCACAGGTTGAACACCGTGGGAGGGTGTGAGGTGACGGGCGGGTTCGCTCATCACGCGGAGCCCTGATGCAAGCCTCGGACCGTAGCTCGTCGCGTCCTTACAGTAACATTACAGGTTCATCAGCTGTGAGAAAGGCACCACATGAATGCAGTGTTGATCATAGCAAAAACTGTGTGTAGGGGAGGGCATATATGGAAATGTTGTCCTTTCTGCGTGATTTTTCTGTAAACCTACAACTTCTCTAATTAAAAACAAAAAATTAAAAGTGGTACCAAAAAGCTTGCTAACCAAGTCCTCTTCACACTTTGGCTATTAGGAAAGAATTCAGAGCCTGGAGGCAGAGCTGCAGACGGTGGGTCAGGGCAAGGCGATGCTGGAGAAGGAGCTCCAGGAGATCATTTCACTGACCAGCCAGGAGCTGGAGGAGTACCGGGAGAAGGTGCTGGAGCTTGAGGACGAGGTAACTGCCCGTGCGCCTGCTCCTCGGGGCAGTGAGTAAACGAGGTCATTCCACATCTAGAACGGCATTAACTGCACGGGGACTCCAGCACAGTGAGGAAAGAGACGCTGAGGGTCGCGGACTTCTGCCAAGACCTTTGCTCTGCATTACAGCTGTGTGTCTCGAAACCCCTAGGCCCTATGTGGAGCAGCTCAGTCATCAGCGTCTTCACGTGTAGTTGTCACGATGGTCCCTTGTGTGGAGTGACCCTGCTTGGAATGCTTTGGTTGCAAGTAACAAAATGAAAACTGCGTGCTTTTTGCACACATCTCGAAGGGTGTAGGGGCCTCTGCCCCTGTCCTGTAATGTGTTCTGATGAGACTGGCTCAGGTTAGATGCCCGTCCCGGAACCAACCCTGGGCAAGGGGGCGGCTGAGCAGTTTGGCCTGGACCATCTGCCGGGTCTCCAGAGGCTCCCTGTCCCCAGGAAACACCTGGGCTGCTAGGAGTCGGGGAGGAAGTGCAGCGGGTGATAGGGAAGGGCAGCTGGATGCCTCTCGGATCCTAAAGCAGGTGGATCACAGCCAGTGTCACAAATGGGGCCCACCGCTTAGTTTTCTTGGGTAGTTTTCATGTGATGTTTTTATTGCATTTCAGTTTTAGCTGGATTTTATTGGAAATCGCTAACCTATTTCTGGTGTGACAGCTCCACTAACCACAGTATGTAATTTCACAGTTTCTGTGATTTGTTTCAGCTTCAGGAATCCAGAGGCTTTAGGAGGAAGATCAAGCGTCTTGAGGAAATGAATAAAAAGTTGGCCCTTGAGTTAGAGCACAAGCGAGGGAGGCTTACGGGCCTGGGACAGTCCAACGCAGCTCTGCGGGAGCACAACAGCATCCTGGAAACAGCCTTAGCCAAGAGGGAGGCCGACCTCGTCCAGCTGAATCTTCAGGTAGTCAAACCATTCCCCTGAAACAGAGGAGAGGTGCTGGAGGCCAGGGGCATTCCAAGTGTTTTCTCTCTCTGTTTCGTCCTTGTGACCATCTTCAGGGAAGGTGTCACCATCTTCCAGAAGCTGAATCCCAAGCTTTCCAGGGAGGTCTAGCATCACATGCCAGAACAGTGGAGGGTGGAGCTGACGGCCAAATCGTGCCGCAGTCTCGAATTATTCAGTCAACAGAGTTTCGAGCATATTCATTTGGTTCTAGCTTCCTCCACTCTCACTGTTTTTGCACCTGTGTGCCTTGCCCATGACCAAATGATCATAGTCTGTGATCCCAAATTCCTGGTTCTGTGACATGTTCTCCAGAAATAGATTTCACCCGCCCTCCTTGGTCAGGCCTTCATTTGTGACGTCTGGCTGCCTGGCCCCGAGCGGTGAGCCTCCTTTAGTGGTGTCCACCCGTCTGGTCCCGAGGGGTGGCCCCTTTGTGACGTCCACCCGTGTGCCTCTGAGCGGTGGGCCCTGTCCCCTTCCTGATCTCTCTGGCGCCGTGATCCAGGTGCAGGCAGTTCTGCAGCGCAAAGAGGAGGAGGATCGCCACATGAAGCAGATGGTCCAGGCCTTGCAGATGGCACTGGAGAAAGAAAAGGAGAGAGTGAACAGCCTCAAGGAGCAGGTATGCCTGGCTTCCGCCGAGCGTCTGCCTAGCTTTCAGTTGCAGCCTGGTAGAGCCTTTCTGGAATGTGGCGTCTCAGTGTCTACCAAAGGGCGCCCTCTGACATGCCAGCTTCTCTTCCGGGGACTCACTTTGTAAATCTTCTCACTCGTGTCTGCAGAGGACAGAGATGTCCCGTGGTGGTGTTGGGAACGATGAGCAGGCAGAGAGCCCTGACGCTCATCAGTGGAGGGATTAGGGTCAGATCCAGATCCAGTCACCTGGGTTTCAGAGCTGCAGGGCTGGCGAGTGCTTCGCCAGGGAGAGATGTCCCAGCTTGGCACGTTGAGTTAAAAAGAACAAGCTGCAGAACAACTTCTGACCCTGTTTGTGTTAACAAAGCAAACCAAAAAGGTGGCTGTGTTTATCCCTTGCAGCGTGTGAAATGCTTTTCTCAGCTGGCTCCTTTTCCTGCTGCAGGTCTGGCTAGCTCGTCAGAGAGGCCTGCTTACCCACCCACCCCCAGGCTGCAGTAAACCTCAGCTCCCCCTGCAGAGTCCCCACTGCCCCTCTGTCTGCTGCTTGTCTCCTCCGCTGGAGCACAAGCTGCCCAGGACAGGGATGGTCCTAGCTCCTGGCAAGCTGGAGACTCCACACGTGCTAAAAAAGTGTGAGCAAGTGAGGGCGTGAGAGCATGCGTTTCACACGTGTATACACAAGAAATGACTGTGTCTCTGAAGCAAGATGGGAAGGGAGACATCACCTCCCTTTAAACTCCATGTTTGAATTAGTTTACAAGTTCTAATTACTTTCACAATTAAAAATCTTCAACCTAAGAATATAGCATCTTTAGTTCTTATGACCTTGATTTTCACACAGCCTTTTAAATGTTTTTTCTATGATTATATAATAGAGATTTAAAGAAAAAAGTTTCTTTATTTCTTGGGTGAGGAAGTAAAATAGTCTTTTAAAATAGAACAAACTTTTAAGATATTGTGAGAGTAATCTCAACATGAACAGTTTGGCTTGTCTTGACCACATGTGCTGCCCCTTGCAGTAGTTCACGCTCCGCTGAGCAGTCGGCTGGCACTGCCGGCCTCCCTCCCCTGCCTCCCTGTCTTCTGCTCTGTGCTCGGGTATCACTGATTAATCCTGTTCTCGCCGTAAGGCATAGCTAGGAAAACTGTAACTGAAATCACCAGGAAAAGTAATGTATATATGTAGACATCATATATATATGAGTGATGCTTAATTATTTTGTTAAAACCCAGTACTTATCTCCTTATTGTTCTTATTGCCCTGATTGTAAACATAGTATATGCTAAGAGAAAGTTCAAAACAGCGTGAAGATCAGAGTACAGAGCTCCTCCAGCCTCCAGCCGGCGGTGGCCACCGTAGCCGTGTTGGTGAGCCCAGCGCCCCGACAGCAGAGAGCATTTTAATTGATTTGTAAGAGCTCTCTGTATGTTTGTCTGTTATACATCAATAGTTTTTCCACGTTTGTCATCATTTTTTATAGCGATTCTTTATTTTTATTTCTTCTTTTCCAAAATTAAAAATTTCAGTCAAATTTACCAGCCATTTTTTTTAAATGGTTTCTGGATTTTCTGTAATTAAAGACCTACATACCTAATTATAAAATCATTTTTTATACAAAGGTTTATTTTTTAAAAACCAATATGCCTGCTGCCACCTTTGTTTTTAAATACACTGCTTGCTAGTGCAAGTGGACAAGAAAACTCAATTATTGGAAGGGAAAATGGAATTTTTGGTTATATCCTGGGAATTTGCAGGTCTTGTTAGAAATGAGAGAATTTATTGATAAACTATGGAAGCAATTAAAGTTCAGAAAAGAGACTAGTTACTTCATAAATAGATAATAACTAGTAGCTTTATTGCAGTGAGAGGATATGATGGAAAAGTAGATGACTCTCAAAAAATGTCAACGATGAACAAGAAATGTATACATTTGCCCAGCGAAGAATGAAAACTGTTTAGACAAAGAACGTCACAAGGAAGTGTGTGCCCCAGCGTCCTCGGAGCTGCGCGCTGCGAGCTGTGTGCCAGCACTGGGGGTGCCGCGGCCCTGCAGGGAACTTGAAACCTGCAGAAGACCCGGGAGCGTGGTAGCTCCACCGCGGCACTCGACTCCTAGGAGCTGCATGCTTTGCACAGCCTGCCTGTGTCCACCAGTAACCACAGCGTTCTTGTCTTTAGGTTGCTGCCACCAAGGCTGAAGCCGGGCACAGCCGCCGCCACTTCAGGGCCGCCACCTTGGAGCTGAGTGAGGTGAAGAAGGAGCTGCAGGCCAAAGAGCAGCTGGTGCAGAAGCTGCAGGCCGAGGCCGACAGCCTGCGGTGAGCCCCATGTCCTGTGGTGGGGAGACACACATTGTGGAATCACGAAGTGTGTCCTTACCAGGATCCATGGCGGGGGTGGCACAGTCTGGTCCCCACGTCCTCACGAGGTCACTGGTGCATTCAGTACACTGAGGCCACTTGATTTTTAGCAAACTGCTGGGTGCTGGGGAGGGAAATCCAGGAAGGATTCCGTATCTGAGGACTGCCTGCAGGAGGCCTGCACTTGAGCTCTTTTTGAAGCTGCAGCTTTCATGCTCTCTCCCACCCCCGTTCCCAGCTTCACCTCGTCCTCCACTGAAAGCACAGGCTGCAGGGCTGTGGCCAGGCCAGCTGTGGTGAGGACGGGCCCTGGTGCCGGGGCACCACTGCCTCCCTGTGGACCAGCCTCGCTGGGCTCGGGGCCAAATCCTGGCTTCTGCCTCTTGGCGACTCTGGAGGATTTTTAACGGGTTGATCAGGCCTCCCGCTCACAGAGGGGTTTTGTGAGAACATGTTGAGACCCTGCCTTGTAAAGTACCTGAAGAGTAGTGCAGAGTGAGCACCACATGACTTTACTGTTATTTTGAGTCTCACCCAGTACTGCTGGGATTCAGCCAGTGAAATTCTAAAGTTGAAACGTAACTTGGAAGAAGGCTATCATGTCATTCTTGTTTTTCGCACTAGGATTCAGGAGGGGAAGCAGTCTCAAGAAATGGTGCAATTCCAGGAGGAGTTGGCCGAGGCCAGGACCCAGCTTCAGCTCCTGCAGAAGCAGCTGGATGAGCAGCTGAGCAGACAGCCCGAGGGAAACCAAGAGGTGACACATCGGGGCCATGTCGCCTCGCTTGTTAACTCTGCTGGTTGATACCTTTAAATATTTCATTTCCTGTGTGTTTTCAAAATATTTTTTTTCTGATTGTGGTATTAAAAGATACTTTTATCAACATAAACAGAGGTACAATTAGAACAATTTTCTAGTCTGAGAAAGCCACTTTAAGATGCTTTTGATTATGTGACTTTTTCCCTCCTTTAGATTGAAAATCTCAAATGGGAAGTGGATCAGAAAGAGAGAGAAATCCAGTCCTTGAAGCAGCAGCTGGACTCAACTGAACAGCAGGGTAGAAAAGAATTGGAGGGGATCCAGCAGTTGCTGCAGGTACCGCTCGGCGAGGGCTGGGATGGCACGTCGGGCAGCATTTCGCAGATGTGCTGCAGGTGCAGCTGCCACCGCTGGCTGTGAGCTCGGGCTGGGGCGCAGGAAGCTTCCGAATGTGGGAGCCCCTTTTCAGACAGGCGGATTGCACAGTGCCTGGCTCTGCCCCCATGTAAGAAACACGGTCCTGTTAGATCTGTAAGTGAGAAACTACAGCTGGAGGTTCTCTCCCGTGTGGAGGTGCTCTGTGAAGATTTCCGCGTGGAAAGTCCTGGCTGCTCGGGGAAAGGACCAGGAACTTCAGGCTTCTTGGCTGAGGCTCCTCACACATTTGCCAGTGGCCTGAGGAACGATTAGAATCGGTTCACAGTGTCTCCTAGTAATGGTTTGGCTTGTTCTAGTAGCTGCCCTTGGCATTTAAATGGGGGGCCTTGGGGTTATTGTAGAACTTGGACGTGGGAGTGTTACTGGCTCCTGGGCAGAGGCTCTCAAATGTGGATGAGAATATTGGAGACATGAATGTAATTGGTTGTTGGAATTAAACTGTTGGAGAAGAAATTAGGCTGAGACAGGACACATCATGTTTTTCATCTTGTAAACATCAGCCTTACAGTGTTAGTCCTTTAGAATTATCTGTGACATGCTGTGCAAGACCTCAGCAGTGTGTTTAAAATCTGTCAGCTTTTGATTTTCTTCAATAGCTAAAAAATCTGTGACTTCACTTTCCTTAGAATATCAAGTCTGAATTGGAGATGGTGCAGGAAGATCTGTCCATGACTCAGAGAGAGAAGTTTATGCTCCAAGCCAAAGTGTCCGAGCTGAAGAACAGCATGAAGACGCTGCTCCAGCAGAACCAGCAGCTGAAGCTGGACCTAAAACGAGGCTCCGCAAAGAAGGTAGCTCAGCTCCAGGTCTCTGTCGGATGGGTTTGTTTGGATGTGAGCTGGCAGATTGTCCTCTTATGTAGGCGTAAACACCGTCTCACCAGCATTTGGTGAGCACTGCTACGTGCTGCGTGTGACCGATGGCTGGAGTGTTCGGCTCGGACAGAGGCCACATCAGTGCCTTCGGTGCCTTTCTGTCTGAGCGCCTCTCTTCGTTTTGTTGTAACGTGCTTTACAAACCACATGAGCGTGCGGTTTCTGACAGGGTGGTCCTTGCTTGTGTTAGTACCAGCCTGGCACGGCTGGGGACACAGCAGCTCGTTGCTGCCAGAAAGGTCCTGGGAGCCTGGGAGCCCCAAAGCCACTGCCACAGGTTCCACCCAGAGTCCGGGAGGCCTGGCCATGCTCCGCGTCAGGCACGTGTGTAGGAGGCAGAAAGCCTGACCGGGGGCTGTGCTGAAAAAGTCCTAGAGAGGGGAGTCTGATACATTGCAAATTTTATGTAATTTCTTAGAGAAACTCAAAAGCTTTCATTGGAAACTGCTGTGCAAGAGTTTTAGATTGGGATTTAACCCTCTTGAGGATGCTGGGCTCTGTCAAAACACCAGCATGGCATGTGACTCCCTTTTGACAAGTGAGAGAATCCAGCTCCTAGAGGAGTCATGCAATTCAAACAGAAAAACCTGTGTTTTATGCTTTGGTACGTGTGTTAGAAATGACTTACTCATTCAGCCAGCACTTCTTGAGCCCCTGTGACTGCAGGCACCATTGAGAGAAAACCAGAGTGGAACCGCTCCCTTCCCACGAGGACTTATGGCTGGGGTGGCGGAGATACCTGCTGGCTGTCCTGACGTGTGCTGTGTGTGCGGGGGTGGCACAGGTGGCAGGGGAGACGGGGGTGCCAGGGGTGGCGGGACTAAGGCTGGGGAAGGGCCAGTGGCCCTGGCCCTCCCAGAGGAAAAGTTGACAGTGTGCTTTCTGAAAGCAGAGAAAGGAGCCGAAGGGAGAGGCCAGTCCCTCCACCCCCGTGACCCCGGTTAAGATCCCTGATTGCCCTGTCCCAGCCTCGCTGCTGGAGGAGCTGCTGAGACCCCCGCCCGCCGTGAGCAAGGAGCCCCTGAGGAGCTTGAATAGCTGCCTCCAGCAACTGAAGTATGGTCCTTTGTGTTCCGGTTTGTTTCATCTTTAGAGATAAAATCACGTTTAGCTTTGCAGAATCTTTGTTGCCAGTGTTGAATGTCCAGCAGAGTTTGAGCAGGTTCATATTTAATAGTGGGTACTCTTAGACATGACACCTAAATGCACACTGTAAGGTGAAAAATGGGTAGCACCAAATTGCCCTTGATTGACAAGCCTTAAATTGCCAGGGCCTGAGCCCTCGGAAGCTCGAAGGCCAGACCTTTAGCGCCTGTCAGCCCTTGGGCCGAGCCTCCGTGTCCGGGGACCACAGAGGCCGGTGTCTGTAGGGCGAGGGCACGTGTGGGGCCTCTGTGGGAAGGTAACGGTGCGTCCTCTTCACCACGTGAAGATGGGAAAGGCGTCAGCGACTTGATGAGAGTTGGACCCTCGATCTGGGTCTTTCCTTCCCGTGTTCCAGATCCCTGAAGCACAAGCACACTCGTGTGCCCAAGCCACAACAGGGCCTCTTAAACTCAGTGGGCTTTGCTGTTGACATCACAGTCTGGCGATTGACCCCAGTCTCAGTCGAGCTTGTGGAATGCAGCTCCGTGGATGACAGGCTCTCCCTCCTCCTTGCCTGGCTTTCATTTGACACAGCGTCCCTTCCTCTGCTTCCCCTTGTCCCCAGGCAGGAGATGGACAGCCTGCAGCGCCAGATGGAGGAGCACACCCTCACCGTGCACGAGTCTCTGTCCTCGTGGACTCAGGGCGAAGGCCACCTCGCGGACCCCACCCTGGCCAGCGAGGACGTGGATCCCAGGGATGCCAGCCGGGAACCCCGACGGGGCAGCACCCCTAAGGGGGCACAGGGGCAGTGACCGCAGAGCGCCTCCACCCGCCGCGCTGCTTGTGACGATGTAGAGGAGTGTTCCTTTATCGAGATTATTTATTTGATTGTGTTTTCTATGTTTTCCTAAGAGATGAAATTTTAAGTTTTGCTTTTGCCTTCAAAAAGGAGTAAAATAATAGAGGCAAGGGTTATGGAAACAGTTACTTGCAGGCCACAATTAGCTTTTCCCACAAAGTGACCAAATTTTAAAAACCTGCTTTAGGTCTCGGAAACGTGTCCACGTGTCTGCAGGGTCATTCGTGGAGGTGATGCCTCGTGCGCGGTGACTGGGCTTGCGGTGGGTCACGCCATCAGCAGGTGGACGCACGGACGATCCCCAATGGCGCCCCAGGACGCGGCAGCGCATGGTGTCAGTTCCTGCTTGATCGCTGAGAGCTTTACTTCCCTACAGAAATGAGAGTATTTAAATCTGTAGCTTTTTCTTTTCTTTTTTTTTTTATAGCCATGCCACCATAGGATGTATATATAAATATTGAAAATCATTATCTAATCTTTAAGAAATATATGCTTATATTATTTAAGAATGTCCTGAATTGTCTCTTTCTCAATGGCCTTTTGGAAATTTGCCGCTAAGAAATAATGTACATGTATGATTTAGGGACTTCAGTCAGAAAACTCTATTTTGAGAAATATAATTGTTTTCTTTACTGTGTCTTCTAAAACCAAATATTCTCACACAGAAGGGTTTTTTTGTTGTGGTTTTGGTACTAGTTTGAGTCTTGCCCTGCACTGCGTGCTCTCTAAACTGCCCTGCCTTTGCAGGTCGGACCCCTGGCCTGTGACATCTGCTCCGGGCCCAGGCGCCCCTGGACACAGGGCCACGTCCTCATAGCTGCCAGCAGGCGGGCGGGCTGCAGAGCACCATGGAGGAGGGGAGGAGGAGGGCGAGAGCCCGCAGGGGGCCCTGTGCTCCTCACCCTGTCACACTCGCAGGGCCAGGCAGTGTGCTGTCCTGCCCCAGAGAAGCCCCGGGTTCTGGGTGGGACCCTGCACTAGGGGGAGAGCTGGTGTGGCCCTGAGGTGTCGCCTGGAAACCTGCGTGATTCTAAAGGAGGACAGGGCGGGTGCTGTGCGCTTCCTGCTACAGCCTCCGCCTTGCAGAGGTTTATAAAAGCAGCCCCCCCCCCCGACGTTTGCTGAGAAAATCTAAACTAATATTTATTATGAACTGGAGAAGAATGGAACCCTGTGGTCTGCGTGTGGACTGACTGGTTTGCAGATGAAGTTGGGAAGTGTCACTGACAGCCCAGAAGCCCTTGTTTATATATTACTTGTGTATATTTTGTGAGAAAGCAGTATGGTATTCTTCAGCTGTTCATGTGCTCTTGTAACATGTTGTTAGGAGGTTAATCGATAAGGTTAAAGTAGCGTTCATTGCAAAGATGTTTAGTGCTTAAAGAAGAAATTCCCTAGCAAGTATTGGAATTGCTAAAACACGAACATCATTTGTATAGGGTTAATCTTGAAATAATACTTGAAAAGTTCATTATAAATCTATCTTACTTTTTAATCTTTTTGCTAAATTGTTTTTGTGCCATTAGAAAGGAAAAATGGTAATTTATGTTCTTATTTATTTGGGTTATGTCATCCTAGGTTTTAATTTTAAAACCGGGAAATAACCCTTAGACTGCTTCCGTGGCCGAGCTTCCTCTCCCCACGTGCAGTAGAAGGTGTTCCGCGGAAGGTCCTCTGTGTGCTCCTTCTCTTGGGGCAAACTAATCCCGGGTGTAGTCATCAGGGAAAAGGAGCTCTGTGCCTCGCCCCTTCTCCTTCCTTTAGAGCTACCCTCTGCGCGTGTGAGTGTGCATGCAGATGTGTGTGTGAGCATGTGTGTGTGCACGCGTGTGTGCGTGTGTACGCGAACGTGCGTGTGCACGTGGGAAGCAGCACTGCCTCTGTGTCGGCTCCCGCTCGGCTCCGAGTACCCCGGCCTCTGTCTTCTTTCTGAATCCCCGCATCTGCCAGTGAGTGCTGGGCTGTGCCCACCCATTGGAGGGATGTTTTGTGTTTGCTCCCTGTTATTTTAATTTTCAGCCTGGGTTCCCTACCCGAGGCCTTGTGTGAAAGCCGACACTGCCTTAGCCTTCCTGAAGAGGCCACCCTAAAGGGGAAGTTTGACTTCTAAGTTGCCTGCCTCTGGCTGGCTGTGGGACTTACTGGCACATACCTCCCAGGGCCAGATTCTTTACTCTTTTTCTTCTTTTTGTGGGCAGAAGTGGGAACTTAAGGAATTTATTCATTGAAAACCAGAGTCAGTTCTCAAGTATTACTCTGTGAAAACTGTTTGCCGCCACTCAGCGTTGTGCATATTCTGCTTGTGCCCACTGTGTCATGTCCAAGCTGCAAGCAGGGCCGGCGTGGGCACTTCACAATGTTACTGTTAATTTTAAGTTCATCTTGTAGATTTGTCCACCTTTGCTCTGCCCCTTGGAAGCCGGGACGGGAGCTATTTCTGACGGATGGCAAAGTGGCCCCTGGGGCCTGGGGTCCGATCCTTGGAACCAGCCCTCTTAAGAAGGATATCCGGGGGCAGACACAGTTCTCTCGTTGCAACTGGAAGCTTTTCCTATTGGTCACCGCCTTTCTTAGTTGAAAAATTTCACTTTATGCAAAAGCCATATGCCTGCAAAGTCACCATGTTTAAGTTCATACTTCCAGGAGGTTTTTTTTTTAATTGAATAAAAATGGAATGCCCCGTGTAAAGGTTTCTCGGAGTGGAGTGATCAGTGTACTTGAAAAAGGAATGTTCTGGAGCCACTCTAAAGGAGCCCTGTGACGGGAATAAGGCTGGGTGGGGAGACCTTTCGAAGCCTGCAATGAGTTTATGGGCTGGAAAGTCCAGACACATCTTTCATTGCAGGGAGGTCTTGGGTTATCATATGATCTTCAAGGGAAACAGAGGCTCTAGAAAATTTGGGTGGTTCTGAGTTGTTATTAATTTCTATTAAAAACTTACTCATAAAAGGTAGTCCTCAGATTGGGGCTTTTTAAGGGAAAAGTGGCACCATGTACAATGAATTGTAACTTTGAAAAGCATGTTAATTTTTTAAGAAATTTAAGTGTGCTTGGGAGTTCTTTAACTTTTGTGCAATAAACTATTTTTTGGTAAAGATTTCCATATTTCATTGGGGGATTCATTTTAACATTTAAGTATATTTTGTTATATTTGGGAGTAACTTTTTAATCTCATGTTGTTAAATACTCTACTAATGCCCTGTTTTAAGAGAGAAGTTTACTGTTCTGCCAAAGTTTTCACTTCAGACGGGTTGTAAAATCTAACTTCTTGTTGCTTTTGAAAGCAGAAGAGTAGCAACTTATCCATATTTCTTCCTTCTTTAACCCACACTTCACTTCTGACATACGCAAGTAAATAGGAAGGTGAGGAAGAATTTCTGGAACAGCAGAGAAGAGGATGCAGCTCTGCTTCCCGGGGCTCTGGGCTCGGACCGTAAGCGCTGCCTGTGCCCGGGGCTCGTTTCCTGCCCTTCGCCCCCGGATTGCTGCAAGATGCTGACGTCACCAGCTCACTCATCTTTGTGAGTCCCCATTTTCTCCTGTCTTTTTCATCTATATTTTATTTTTTATCAATAAGAGTTAGCCAGGTGTAAGGAGTTTTCAGTTAAATGTTATCATTAATAACCAGCATGGTAAAAAAACAAAAACAAAAACAAAACTGTATAGAAAAGGAGAAGTAAACAGATAATCCCAGGATGTGATTCTTTGGTTGGGTTTAGATATTTTTCCTGTAACCCCACTTTTTAGCTTCCATAACCAGGAGTCAGGTAATACCTGCACTGCCCAAATCTAAATGGAGATTCTGGGGTGGCCTCAACTTCCTGAAATATTGAGGATGCAACACTTTTGTCCACGGCCCCTGTTAAGGGGCTTATATGTATCTGAACTTTTTCCTTTTGCATATAAAGTTGCATAAACATTTGTGGGTACTGAACCAACTATTTGATGAATTTATTTTCCTCGCTGAGTCCACTCATCAGCGAGGTCTCTGTGCTACGTCTCTTACTGAGTCATACAGTTCGTAGTAAAGAGCAGTTTCAGCATGGATGACGGGCAGGTACTTCCCGGCTTAGAGTGGTGGCAGGTATTGGCAGGACTTTGGGTTAAGTGTAGGACAAGGAGTGCAAGGCTTAGTGTTTAAAAATCACCAGGTCCCTCGGAATTCTCTTACCTGATGCAGTACTGGGAAGCAGATCATGTGGAAAGTATGCAGTGGGACAGTTTATACCCTGTCATCTAGGGTGGTTGAAAAACACATTTATCAGTGGAGTCCCTGAGCATTTTCTAGATGAGAAGGAACTCGGAGCAATCTGTCAGTCCTAAAATTAGAAGTGTTTATTGGAATTCTTTCTGCTTGCCTTCATGTGTGTTCCCATTTGACACTGAATAGTGCAGACCTTGAAAGAGGTGTTCTCCCTGGATACAGTAGGAGGTGGTAAACTATGGCCGAGCCGTCGCTACAGTTCTCTGTGGTGCCCTTGACCAGAGATTTGTCGGGGTGGGGGCAGGACTGAGCGCTGCCTGCATGCCCACCCCCGTGGGGCCATGGGTCAGGTTCGGACAGTGCCGTCCCAGCCCCACTCAGTGGCAGGGGTGCTGGGCAGCAGGTTCCCCATTTCTGAGTCTCTGGGTGTGTGTCAGGGCTGGAGGTCGCCGCTCCCGGGGTTGTGACGCTGGGGCTGTGAGCCTGAGCCGCTTGCCTGGTGTGGTCCGCAGTGTGGCGGGCAGCAGCTGAGAGACGCTTCCCCAGAGAGGCTGGCAGGCTCAGCCCCACTTCACCCGGCTTTGGGAATCACTGGAGTAAATGATTTGGGGGTGCTTTTTTTCCCCCACATAATCTGGGTCAAATCTCACTTTTCAATAAGATGTTTTAGTGTATCATGTCTGAATGCCCTAAAAATGTGGCAGAACTCCACAGAGGAGCAGCACCAGGCTTAAAAGCGTCACACACAATTCGTTTGTGTGAAGGATCCCTCATGACCTTTAAATGTGCCTTTCTAAGTACCTGCTGGAAATTTCCAAGTGCATTTTCCCAGTGCTGGAAACGCAGCGTGTGAAAGCTGAGCGCCTCGTCTGTCCACCCTGGCCCGCGAAGCTTGGGGTTTCAGTGCTCTGCCTCCACCTTTGTCCGGTCTGTTTTCCAGCGGATCCCAGGCCCTCGGCGCCTGCCCTGGGCCTCCGGACTTCACGCCCCCTCTTTCTCAGGGTCACCTTGGAAGCTGGCCTAGTCACGGAAGCAGCCCTGTGGTGGACTGCCCGGCCTTCAGGAGCCTCTTCCTCTCACTCCGGTGTCGAAGGATGTACTTGATCGTATCGTTCCAGTGCTTGAAACCACCAGGGCCTCACTAGTTCCTGTGGGATCACGTTCAGTACCCACTTGGCTTTCACACCCTCCACCGTCTGGCCCAAGTCAGCCTTCTCAGCTTTATTTATTAGTTAATTCAGCAAACATTTATTGAGCTCTGTAGTAATCCTTAGTGTGATACACCAAGTATTCCTGTTTCTCTGTCTTCCGGGGAGGTGGCAGGATACGACTTCTGGGTCCTCTTGGGCTTGTGGGAAGCCTGTGACCAGCTCCAGCGGGGAGCCGTCAGCAGGGGTCAGCATCCACTGGCCGCTGCAAGACCCTTCCGAACCCTCTTTGCAGCAGCATTCTAGAGTGGTATCGCACCATCAGCGTGAGTCCCAGAGCAGCTGATTCACCATGAACATGAAGAATGAACATGAAATAAACCATTGTTCTTTTATGGCTCTTGATCTTTGGGGGTTATTTGTTACTGCACCATAACCCAGCCCATACTGACTAATGCAGTTGCCCGACGTGCGCCAGCAGTGCTCCCTTGCTATCTAGGCTTTGGTAAATTCAACGAAGGCAGATAAAAGGATGGGGGAGGATCAGAATGTCTTGACCCCCTTCCCTTTCTATGTGGTGACGTTTCCTTCAGTGGCTGAATTTTCTCCACGACTTCGGTTTTTCTCAGGCAGCCCCTTTCAGGAGGCCACAGCCTCTCAGCTCTGGAAATTCCGTCCCCCGAGGGTCACAGTGGCCTCCTGCTCTTGCAGTTTCTTGTTGCTCACTGTGCCGTCCCTGTTCCTCTTCCGAACCCTCTGGCGGGGCTCTTGCTTTCCTCGCTAGACCCCAGCTGTGTGTAGCATTACGTACAGCTGGATTTCTACAACTTACAACACTTATGTCTTGAAAATAGTCTTACTGGACATACATCCTTTAAAATAAGCAAATCCAACAAACACTGAAAGCAGAAGATGAAAAGAATTATTAGCTACTCCCTGCTAGGGCTTGTCCCCGGGCCTTTCTCCCTAATGTGATGAGTGAGGATGATACTGCCTTGTTCCACCTACCTCAGTCTGTCGAGAGGATTAAATTAAAATACATCTAAATTTTGCTTTGAAATTTGCTGTGAAGATACTCTAGATTCAACTTAATTCTTCTGAGCTCACAATAGACACATTAAAAAGTCTGGCTGTGTTTACCTCCAGTCGTCCGTACCTTCCTTGCAGTCTGTATCATATGTGCAGGAAGCGCTGTCAGCGTGGCGGTCCTCAGCCATCTCCGGGGGTGGGTGCACGTGTCTGCACGAGAATCCCCCACCTGCACTCCTGCCTGCCCAGCCCGTCCCCCGTCAGCAGCGGCGTCTCTTCAGGTCTCCCCTGGGACTCCCCACTCCTCACCATAGAACCCTCGGCAAGGGCTCAGCCTCTCCCTCCAGTGGCGTCTCGACCATCTCGAGTTTTCCTTAATTCCTCCAATAAGTCTGCTCTCTAAGGATAGTCACACATATGAAAAGCAGACCCGCACACCATCGCCCAGTTCCTGACCCCTCGTGATCTGGGGTCAGGGACAGGGTAAGGGGTTAGGGTAGCAGTTAGACACACAACTGTTAGGAATCATATCAACTCTGCTACCTCAGAAAAGGACAGCAATTCCTTTTTATAAAAACAATTATCATGTCTACAATTTAATGATATTGATTACATTCACTATATTATGCTACCAACACCACCATCCATTACCAAAACTTTTACCTCATCTCAACAGCGACTTGGTCCCGTCAAGCAGGAACCCGTATCCCCATCTACCCCAGCCCCTGGTGGCCTGTAATCCCCTCATCAGCTCTTTTAGTTTAACTTTTTCTCATTTGTTGCTACGCACTTCTACTTGCAGTGGTTTGCATCTCAAATTCTCTCATTTCTTCCTCAGAGTTAAACAGTGGTCTCCAAGGGTGTCGGCTTCTTAACAATGGAATTCAGTTTCCCACTTGGAAAACTGGATATAGGACACCCACTGTTTTCCTTTTCCTTGACTATCCTAGTCTTACTTCACTGCATTAGATGGGTATGAAGACAGGGTCTTGACAGGATCCCTTTTTGTTGGCTGGATTCCACTGAAAACCCTGGTCCTAAGATACCAGCTGGGCTGCTTTAAAAGCAATGCCCAAATTCAGTGGCTTAAATGAGAGAAAAGTTTCTCTCATGTAACAGCCCGATCATAAGAACAGGACTGATGATGGCAGCTTCACGGAACTGGACACAAACATCTCCCATCACTTGTTTCACAGCTTCCAGCAAAGGCCCGAGTCCGCTGGTGTAAGGGTCAGTGGGGTCAGCGTCACCCAGCCCCTGCCTTGCTCCGTCGCCTGCCACAGCAGCTGCACGGGAGGCTGGCGGCAGTGTGTCCACCCATGGTGGTGGTGAGTGGATGTTGGGTGGCCACTGTCTACCACAATCCAGTTTTGAAAAATCAGGTCTTTCAGAACTACTTGGACTTACGATCGATATAAAACCCCTTATGGGGTGGCTCCTGATAACTTAGAGGCTTACTCAGTGTTAATAAACTTGACATATAATTATGTACATTTTAACTACAAAAGTAGTAATAATAGCTAACATTTATTAAGCTTACTGCACGGTGGCTCTGTAGCAAGGGTTTGGCATGTATTACTTCATTCAGTCACCTGTGAGACAAGTGTTGCTATTATCTGCACTTCACAGCTGAGAAAGCTGAAGCCGGGAAATGAAGTAATTTACCCAAAGCCACGCAGCAGGTAGCAGGACAGACGCCCAGGACCTGGTGCTCTTGAATCACATGATGGTACATTAGTCATAAAAAGTCAGTTTGGGTGGTGTAAGGGACAGAAGTCTTTCCACATTACTTAATAGTTAAAAACAACAAACTGTAAGATTTTATTCTAACAAAGCACTCTTTATTCTTTAAATGGAGGCATAATTTATGCATAAAAAGGCACAGAATTTAAGTGTACAGGATGAGTTTTGATATGCATGTCAAACATATGTAATTACTGTGCCAGTTTGAATATATTGTGTCCCCCAAATGCCATTATCTTTGATATAATCTTGTGTGGGCAGACGTTCATTCAGGGTGGGTCTATATTAAATCATTGGAGCCATATAAATGAGCTGACAAACAGAAGGAACTCAGTGCAGTTGAGAGTGACATTTTGAAGAGGAGCTACAGCCAAGAGGGACACTTTGAAGAATGCACGGAAGCTGAGAGAGGAGCTGCAGATGAGAGACAGTTTGAAGACAGCTGTTGAAAGCAGACTCTTGCTCCAGAAAAACTAAGAGAGGACAAATATCACAAGTGCAACTAAGAGTGACATTTTTGAGGAACTGCAGCCTAGAGAGGAACGCCCTGGGAGAAAGCCATTTTGAAAGCAGAACTTTGGAGCAGACGCCAACCTTGTGCCTTCCCAGCTAACAGAGGTTTTCCGGACACCATTGGCCATCCTCCAGTGAAGGTCCCCGATTGCTGATGTGTTACCTTGGACACTTAATGGCCTTAAGACTGTAACTGTGTAACCAAATAAACCCCCTTTTATAAAAGCCAATCCATCTCTGGTGTTTTGCATTCTGGCAGCATTAGCAAACTAGAACAGATTTTGGTACCAGAAGTGGGGTGCTGCTGAGTTTGCAAATAACAAACATGTTGGAACGGCTTTTTAAATGGATAAGGGGAAGATTCTGGAAGAATTGTGAGGAGCTTGATAGAAAAGGCCTAAACTGCTTTGAAGAGACTGTTTATGGGAATATGGACTCTAAAGATACTTCTGACGAGGACTCGAACAGAAATGATGAATGTGTTATTGTGAACTGGAAGAAAGGTGATCCTTGTTTTAAAGTGGCAGAGAATTTGGCAAAATTGAGTCCTGGTGTCAGATGGAAGGAAGAATTTGAAAGTGACAACCTGGAATACTTAGCTGAGGAGCTCTCCAGACTACGTGTGGAGGATGTACCCTGGCTTCTCCTTGCAGCTTACAGTAAAATGCGAGCAGAGAGATAAACTTAGAACTGAACTCTTGGGTTCAAAGAAACAAGAAGCTGATGGCTTGGAAAATTCCAGGCTTCCAGGGGGTGGATCCACAGAAGCTACAGCCCAATGTGAGGATGTAACCAAACATGGAACCCAACCGCCATTTCAGTACAAGCCAAGATTAAAAGGGATTAAGCAGAAAGGATTTGTGGAAAGTCCTATTGTCTGACGGTTTTGACCCGTGTGCTTCATGCGAAGCCAACAGAAGTTTTGCGAGATCTTTATAGACAGAGCTGTTGCTAGTCTGGACTGGAGTAGACAGACAAGGAACAAATTGAAGGAAAAATTTCTTCAAAGACAGAGCCCTGGAGGTTGAGGTCTGGAGTCAAGAGGCTTTGGGCTGGGAGAGCGGAGTGGCCCACGTTCACGGAAAGGGTGAGTTTGTCCCAGAGGTCGGGGTGGGCCTTCCGCCTCGATGCTCAGGAAGTGTTCTGCCACCCCAAGCCCCAAAGAGGGTGGAGCACATTCCCAGGGAACTGGGGAGAGCCTGGCTGCCACCCCACTGTTCTGAAGGGGTTGGGCGTGTGCCCTGGAGACGGAAGGGAATCCAGGTACTTCCCCGATGTTTGAGGAGGGTGGGGCCGAGAAGGTGGTCTCCCCAATGTGTGGATATGTTGGAGCACTCACCCAAGTGTTTGGAGAGGAAAGGGCCACCACAAAGGCCCTTAAGAAGGGTTAGACTCCTGCTCTCTAAAGCCCCAAGGATGCAACGTCGTTCTGTTAATGACTCTCAGACTCTGAAATCTAATGGAGTTTGTCCTGCGGGTTTTAGGAACTGTTTTGGTCCTGTTAACCCTGTTTTCCTTACTGTTTCTCCTTATGGCAATGGGAATGTTTATCTTTTGAATGTCCCTCCTTTGTATATTGGAAGCACATAACTTATTCTAAGTTCACAGATCCACAGCTAAAGGAAAATTATGCCTTAGGACTGACCACGCATATAAATGGTTTTGATGGAATCTTGTACTTAACTATTGTTACTGAAATGACTTAAGTTTCTGTGATATTGTTGTGGGATGAATGTATTTTGTATATGGAAAGATAATGTCATTTTGGGGTCCAGGGGGTGAAATGTGCCAGTTTGAATATATTGTATCCCCCAAACGCCATTATCTTTGATGTAACTTGTGTGTGAGACGTTATCAGTGTTGATTAGATTGTAATTCTTTGAGTGTTTCTTTGGAATGCACCCCACGCAGCTGTGGGTGATGACTCTGATTGGATAATTTCCACGGAGGTGTTGCTCCGCCTATTCGGGGTGGGTCTAAGTCGAGCTGATGGATGGGGAACTCAGTGCAGCTGTGAGTGACATATTGAAGAGGAGCTACAGCCAAGAGGGACACTTTGAAGAAAGCACAGGAGCTGCAGATTAGAGTTTGAAAATGGCCATTGAAAGCAGACTCTTGCTCCAGAGAGGCTCAGAGAGGGCAAATACCCCAAGTGCAACTAAGAGTGACATTTTTGAGGAACTGCAGCCTAGAGAGGAACATCCTGGGATAAAGCCATTTTTGAACCCAGATCTTGGAGCAGACACCAGCCATGTGCTTTCCCAGCTAACAGAGGTTTTCCGGACACCATTGGCCATCCTCCAGTGAAGGTACCCGATTGCTGATGTGTTACCTTGGACACTTTATGGCGTTAAGACTGTAACTGTGTAACCAAGTAAACCCCGTTTATAAAAGCCAATCCATCTCTGGTGTTTTGCATTCTGGCAGCATTAGCAAACTAGAACAACTACCAAACCAAAAGAGAGACAGAACATTTCCTTCATACCAGAAACTTCCCTCATGCCCCTTTCCAATTTATCACCCCTCTCAGAGGAATCCCTTGTTCTGAATTCTATCACCATAGAATAGCTTTACCTGTTCTTAAGGTGCGTGTGAGTGGAATCATATAGTTGCACTTTTGCTTGGCACAGTGTGTCTGAGATTCATTCTTGTTGTTGCTGAACAATATAACAGCCTATGATGATGCCACAATATTTATCCATTTGCCTGTTGACATACATTTGGGGTGTTTGCAGCTTGGGGTATTGTGAATAAAGCTGGTATGAATATTCTTGTACAAGTTTTGTGAACTTATGTTTTCATTTTCCTGGGCAAATACCGAGGGCTGCTTTGTTGAGCCACAGGGAAGTGTATGTTTAACTTTATGAGAAACTGCCCTGCTGTTTTCCAAAATAGTTAATCCATTTTACATTCCCACCAGCTCAGTATGAGAGTCCCAAAACTGCTGAGGTCCTGCCAGCATCTGGTATTGTCAGTCATTCTGTGTACATAAATTTGATTCTTATTGTGGTTTTAATTTGATTTTATCCATCTTCAAATGTTCTTTCTTATATATCCAATCCACTGTTACACCATTCAGTGAAAACATATTTTTCCTTACCAAAGACATCAATTATAATTATTTTTCTAGGTCTAATTTTTTCCTTTTTTGTAACAGTGACTTTTTAAATAAAATCTTTAAAATGTAAGCAAGTAAAGTAGCTTTAAAATATAACCTTCAAAGCTGGAAGCAGGCTATAATGGAAGCTCTTATTCTCACAAAGGAGCAATATGTAAGTGTAAAGTCTGAAGCGGTATGTAAAAGTAAAGTCTGCACCCAGATTTGAATAAGCATTCAACTGTGGTCCCCAGACCTCCCAGATATGAATAAAGCCTTTTCACCTATCATCGCCCTAGACACTTGGAGTCACCTTTCCCAGGTGAAACCTAGTTCCTGAAGGAAATAGGAAATAACTAAATTACTGAAACTCTCCAGACCTCTGTTACATATTAACGAAAATGATTAACTCTCTTTGTCTCGGATGGGTATAAAAACCAACTGAAGAAACACTACAGGGAGGTAGATGTGGGAAAGCTTCCCCCGTCTCCTGCTGGTCTAAATAAACCCTCTTTTCCTTCTCAGCCTGGTTCGGTGTGAGTTCTGTTGGTCGCGCCGAGCAACAAACCCAGATTTGGGAAGTGCCCCTTCTACAGGTTGGCTCCCAACGTGGGGCACAGCGTCTGAACAACTGCTGCTCGGTGGATTCCTGGACCCCTGAGGTAAGACATTTGTGAGTTTCAGCTCTACAGCTGATGGAGAGGCTTTTCTCAGAGAGCTGGGCCAGAGAGTTTCTTGCCCCAGGCATCCGGGACCCTAGTGGCGGCCAGCTGCCATGGAAAACAGGTTTGGTGAGTGAGTGTAGATGTCGTGTGTTTGTCCAGGCCTTAGTCTTGTTTCTCTGGTTCTTGGCCTTGTTTCCTCTTCAGTGACACATGAACTCTTGCCAGAGCTCTAAGCGGGAGATTGCACTTGGTTTGGGCGCTCAGTGGCAGATAAATTTATGCCAAAGCTGTTTTTGGAGGGTACAGCCCCAGGCACAGAAGAATAGCCATTGAGACTTGGTCACCTAGGACTTGGCTTTAATTCTTGATCTTGTTTTTGTTTGTGGTTTAGTTGAGTTTTTGTTTTGTGTTTTGTCTTGTCCTGTTTTGCTCAAGTTATTTAAAAAAAGATTTTTAAAAAAATGAGTAACAACATGAGTGAAAAATGTAAGGAAATTAAGAAGGATAAACTTTAAATTGCATTCTTAAGCACTGAAAGGAATTTGGGTAACAACATGAGTGAGAAATGTAGGGAAATTAAGAAGAATGAACCTTTAAATCGCATTCTTAAACACGGAAAGCAATTCAGGTATGAGCCTGTGTTCCAGTTTACTAATGCTGCTGGAATGCAAAACACCAGAAATGGATTGGCTTTTATAAAAGGGGGTTTATTTGGTTACACAGTTACAGTCTTAAGGCCATAAAATGTCCAAGGTAATGCATCAACAATCGGGTACCTTCACTGGAGGATGGCCAGGGGCCTCTGAAAAACCTCTGTTAGCTGGGAAGGCATGTGGCTGGCATCTGCTCCGGAGTTCTTTCAAAATGTCTTTCTGCCAGGATGTCCCTCTCTCAGCTCCTGTGTGTTCTTCAACGTGTCCCTCTTGGCTGTAGCAAACTTGCTCCTGTCTGAGCTTATATAGGGCTCCAGTGAACTAATCAAGGCCCACGCTGAATGGGCGGGGCCACACCTCCATGGAAATTATCTAATTAGAGTCATCACCCACAGTTGGGTGGGGCGCATTTCCATGGAAACATCCAATCAAAAAGTCACACCCTAATCAAAAAGATTAATCAATCTGCCCCACAAGATTGCATCAAAGATAACAGTATTTCGGGGGACATAATACATTCAAACTGGCACAGCCTGTGACAAAGAAAAGCATGAAATGTTTAGGTCAAGTAATTTGGCCTCAGTATGAATCAGAGGATGGCCACTAGTGGCCAAGGCAGGGATCAATAGAATAAAATGTTATTTTGCAACAAAATTTATTTTGTAAGAGAATGAACAAACGAGATAAAATTCTGTATGTACAGTGATTTATGGCTCTATCCCAGAATAAAAAGCTGCAGAGAAAATGTTTCAGGCATGGTGTTTTACCCACTAGCCAAACCCCTGGCCTCTCCTTAAAAGTTCTAGAGGAAATAAGGAGAGCCCTAGCCCCCAGTGTAAGAAAGTGCTCGCTGAGATTCCCAGCCCCCAGGGGTTGAGGGTTTTGAACTCCAGGCGGAGAAATCAGTGGCCAAGATTTCTAGGCCCAGGCTTGTGGGTCCCCTGCTCGCCCTCCCCTCCTGCTTGAGTCTGCAGTTTGTGTGCTCCCCTTTCCCTCCCCACCGGAGCCTACAACTTGGCCACTCCCTCCCCCTCCTCTCCCTCAGGCACCTTGTCAGAAAGCTGAGAACAAGCCCCTCATGCCTGTGAATTCCCCGAAATGGCCTTCCCACCTCATATCATGAGTGACACGAACTTCAGGCAGGATGTCTCTACCTCTGGAGGGCACAGGCAGGACACTGTCCCCTGAGAAGGGCCAGCTGAAACAGACACAGCGTATGAGCGGACTTCCTGCTCCACCTCAGAGCTACACAACTGGAAGAGCTGGGTCCCCAGTTATTGAGAGGATCCCAGGAAAATGAAAAACTTGTTTAATTTTTGCAATGTGTAATCCTAATTGGGCTTATATACACACTTTGTTACATGTGCTATAACCTCAGAAGAAAGAAAAATTGTAATTAAAAAGACTCATGATTATGCTAACTCTTTAAGCAATGATAAACCAGAAAATCTAGTACACGCCTCTGGGTATCTGCCTATTCCACAGGTAGAGCCCTATTGGGACCCGAGTAAACAAACTGGCAGAATAAAATTAGATCACTATAAAGTGTTAGAAACAAGCATTATGCCTTAAAAATGCTCACCCAGTTGTGGAGGAGAAAAGAATTATTTCACTGTCTTGCAAAAATGGACGCACAACCAGACACATGGCAGGTGCGCCAAACAATAGAACACAGCGAACGTTTATATTCCAGGCCTAACACAATTGCCTTCCCTGTTTCTCCATTGGCTGGATACTCCAGAGGGTCCAGTCTCTCCGAGACAGCTAACTAGCCAACCTTTGGGATTTTAAATTGTACAGCCTATCCGAGAGAGTCAACTCTAGGCTTACATCAAGGGCCCTTTCCCTCCTCCCAACCACAGAGAACATTTGAGCCAGCCTTGTTCAGCCTCCTTTTTTCCCTCCTCCACATTGTCTTTATGTGAAAGCTAAACTTAACCCTTTCTTTAAAGCACGCGTAATTGTGGGACTAAGATTTGGAGTTCCTAAAACAATACAACAAGTAAAATTCAGGAGGTTGTCCAACGACCAGATGAAAATCCATCCATGTTTTTAGAATGAGTATTCAAAGCTTACCGTAAATTTACTAATATAAGCCCAGAAGACCCAATAAATCAAAGCAATGTGAATTTGTCTTTTGTTTGTCAGAGTGCCCCTAACAATTCGTCAAAAATTACAGACAATTGAAGGTGGACTTAAGTTACCAATCTCAGCAGTGGTGGAAATTCCATTTAAACTGTTTTATAATCCTAATGCAGCTCAAGGAAAGGACCAAAAGAAAGCTGTCACCTATAAAACCAACTGGAATGTTAATGTCTTGGGAACGGTCCTAAGTAAAACTTCAGCAGGAAAAGGAGTCTGTGAAAGGTAAGACCTCCAGGGCCCCAAGGAAAACTGGGCCCCCAGCAATGTGCATATTGAGGGGGGAGAGACATTAGAAATGGGAACCCCCAGCTCAATGCGAAGGGAGTGTCTGCAGCTGACCGGAGAGGACAGTGACCCGCAGCGATGGGTCCCAGGCGAACTTTCCACCCATCGCAAAATCATCTCAGTCACCCACAAAGAAACTTGGGTCTCCTTCCAAGTGGGAAGAATTGAGTAAATGTTCTGGTAGACATGAGACTTAACTGCACTTCAAAGGAATCAGTCCTTGTGGGCGAGTCTGAAGTTGCTAATGACTTCTCGCAGCCTCAGCAACGCCAAACCGAGAAAAGGTCCCTCCCTGTCTCTCACCTGGAGAAATGAATGTACACGTTCCGGCTCTGGGCGCAGGTCCACAGCTGCACTGAAAGATCCAGACAAGCCACAACTTCCTCACGAAGAAGAGCCGTGAGATGCACGAGAAGTCATGGTAAGATTGCCGCGGAACACGAGTCACGTTCCAACAGTGTCCACTCAGGCGAAGAGGAGAGCGAGCATTTTTGCCACCAATTAAACGATTTTAGAATAAGGAACTCAAAGTTACAGATTTGTGCAGAATTTAAGAGTTATAAATCCAATGGTAGAAAATATACATGCCACAGGACCTAATCCGTGTGCTCTCCTCCATCAATATTTCTGGCGCATATACTTAGTTTTTAACTTTACAGGATGCCGTTCATTGAATCCCAATAAATAGACTCACAAGAACTCTTTGCTTTCGAATGAGAAAAATTTGACATAGGAATGAAAAAGCAATCTAACTGGAATGTGTTTAAAAATGCAAGTCTTTCCAGAATCTTCAGGGAGTAAAGCTCCACAAGAGACTTTTTGCAGGCTAGACCCCTTGGCAAGTGGCCATGGCAAAGAAAAAGGAACTCGGGATTCTTCGGTATAGCAGGCTTGCTAGCCAAACCTCTACAGCTGGCCACAAAGAGACATAAAAAAGAACATTTAAAGTGGACGCCAGAACGTGCAACCGCCCCCGCGGCCCGCGGGCTCCCATCCGCCCCCGCGCCGGCCGCTCCCAGCAACCCCCGCGCCCGCCTCAGCGTCTTCTCTGGGCCGCCCGCCCGCGGGTCCTCAACCACTGTGGCCCGGCTGTCCTCGCTGCCTGGCGCACGGTCGCGCCAGAACGCGCCCCCGACCCTAGGCCACCGGACGCGAAGGCGGGCGCCCTGCCCTATACACGTGGTCTCAGCTCCGCTCCCGCTGTCCCGGAACGCGCTGCCGTCAGGCGGGGCCGCGGGCAACCCGACGGCGCAGAGGGCGGGGCGCGCGGCAAGGACCCCGCGGCCTTCTCAGCGGCGGCGGTCCCGGGTGGCGGCGATGCTGTGGCCGCGGCTGGCGGCGGCCGAGTGGGCGGCGCTGGCCTGGGAGCTGCTGGGCGCCTCGGTGCTGCTGCTCGCGGTGCGCTGGCTGGTGCGGCGGCTGGAGAAGCGGCCTCGGGCCCTGGGCCTTAGCGGGCCCCCCGACCCGCCGCCGCGCGCGGCCGCGGGTCCCCACCCAGGTGAGGCCCGTCAACTCTTCGCGGGCCCGGCGGTTCCCGCTTGTTCCGGCCCCGGCGTCCCACTCACGCTCCACAGCTCTGCCCAGGCCCCCGCCCGCCCCGTGTCCCCCGACCCCCCTCACGCCCCCCAGCTCAGCCCAGGGCTCCTCCCCCACCCTCACGACCCCCCAGCTCGGCCCAGGCTCCCCGCCCTTCCTCGTCCGGCTCCCCAGGCCCCCTGGGTCGACGCCGCTTGTCTCGGGGTGTCGGGTCGCAGTCGGGGAGACGGGCCGCGGCGGCGGGGAGCCTTTGGGTATTTGCGCGAGGGTGGCGCGGGAGTCCAGTTATCTGGTTCGTTTCTGGCTGCACCAGGCATCAGCTGTGGGACTTCAGGTCAGTCTCTTGGTGTCTGTAGCCGTAGCGCCTCCTCCACGGGATTTTTGTGAGAATGAGCCAGCTGGTGCTCGGTGCCTGTGAAGCCCCGCTGTCTTCCTCCGAGATGCTGGGCAGTGGGCGTGCGCGCCTGGCGATCTGGGGGCGACATCCGGGCCGGGGAGGGCCGTGAGGCTGCCAGGTGGACTGGGCAGTTGTCCCTGAAGCCCCAGCCTCAGAAGCCTTCTGCCGCTGCCCCGGGTTCCCTGTGCTTCCCTCCTTCGTGTCGCCAGGCTTACCAGGAGGGAAATGGTAACTTACCGTCACACACGTATCTACACGTGACGGTTCGGAGCAACTTTGTGATTGCTAAAAACTGGGAACAAACCAAATGTCCCTCAAAGGGTGCGTGGTCAAGCGAATTGTGGTTGGGTTATTCATTTGTAATAGTTAGGTTCATTTTTTCGGTTTCTGTTCCTTTTGGGGGTTCCTCCCCCATCCTTTTTGATTTTATTTTTTGAGTATGTGAATCATAAACGTGATTCGGAAAGTCAGAACCACAAAAAATGTTACACTCAGAAGTATCACTCTCCCCATCTTTCCTCCAGTTCATATTCTCCCATTCTTTCCACCCATTTCCCATCCCATTCTTTCCACCCATTTCCCAACCCACCCTCTGTAGTAACCAGTCTCCGTAGATTTTGCTTTACTGTTTCTTTTTGCACAAGTGATCAGCTACTCATATGTTATTTTCTCTTCTCTTCATTAAAGTTGCTTTTTTCGTTAGATTGCATTTACATTATTAACACTTGGTCTAGGTAATAAATCTTAAGTATTTTTGCTTATTAAGTTTATTATTAAAAATATTAATAAAAGAGTGTACCTTTTCTTATTCAGCCTTGCTGACCTTTTAGCATATTATGTATTTATTTTGAAAGGGATTAATAAGCCTATAATCTTTGATATTGTAATAACTGTAGCTGACATTTATTGAGAATTTTTCAGTATCAGACACAGTGGTCCAGACTTGACATGCATTATTGTATCAGATTCTCATTACAAATCCTAAGAAGTAGACCTGTTGTTATGTCCATTTCATAGATAAGGACACTAAGGCTTAAGAGTTTAAATAACTTGCCCAAGGCCTCCCAGTTAGTGAGCTGATTGTAATTTAGCATACTTCTATTTAGGGTTTGCTTGGTTGCAGGACAAAAAGGTGGCTTTAGGATAAGGATAAGAGATCTTATGAAAAATGGAATATTGTCTGGAACTGATTTAGTTCCTCTCTGTTGTTTCTTGGTGTCTGCTTGAGTCACTCCTATCCTGCGAATTTGACCCAGCCTGTGGCTTTGACTTGCTGTAGAGCCTTCTCCAAAATAGATTCATCAGAGCCTTTCCTGTCGGTTCCTGTCACCACGGTATCTCTGTCATTCTTCTGTCCCGTTATTCAGGGCTGAGTCCCATGATCAAAGGGCCTCCCCCTTCAAGTTCTTTGGCAGCTTCAGGGGAACTTTGCAATACATCCATTGGTTAATAGATTATTATCCCCTTTGCAAATAAGTAGTAGCCGTTTTGAAGTCTTCTTGGGAAAGTGCATGTTCTGGGGGACGGGGGGGGGAGGCACAGTGACCATGAGTGCTCTCTGGTGAGAGGGAATCTGTGCAATTCTGTGGAGGCGGACATTTGGGGACTTCATTTGGAAGCTGTGGGTAGGCACTGAATGATTTTAGGAAGGAGAGGGAAAAGGTGAGGTTTGCATTTTGAATAGACTTTTCCTTTGCCTGTAGCGTGGAGAGTATCAGTGGAAATCAGCACTAGTAAAGTGGTCATTACTTTTAAGTGAGATGCAAATTGTGAAGTGTTCCAAGATCTGAAAGGCTCTTAGCAACTGAAGTAGGGTATTTAATTTTTACTTTGTCTGTCTGGTTTCCTGTATTTATCAATATGTAAAGAAAGTTAGATTACTTTACATTTTGGGATTTCTTTGCTGAAGTACATTGGAAATTCCTGTTTACCAAGGAAAGTTTTTAAATTCAACTTTGAAGTATAATTTACCTTCAATAAAATGCATGCCTACATTTTTTTTAATTCAGTTTTATTGAAATATATTCATAAACCATACAGTCATCCATTGTATACAATCAACTGTTCACAGTATGATCATATAGTTATGCGTTCATCACCACAATCTATTTCTGAACATTTTCCTTACATCAGAAAGAATCAGAATAAGAATAAAAAATAAAAGTGAAAAGAGAATACCCAAACCATCCCCCCATCCCACCCTATTTGTCATTTAGTTTTTACTCCCATTTTTCTACTGATTTTTTTTCAATTTTTTAACTTTGTTTATCAAAAAATTAAAAATAAACAGGCAAACAACAACCAAAAAAACCCCACAACATTTCAAACAAAGCAATGGATTAAGGAAAACAAATAACCTAAAATAACTACTTTGCTTCCAATATGTTCCTACATACCCCAAGAAAATTAATAAACCATGTCCAAACAGAGGAGTAAGAAAAACAAATAATCTAAAATAACTACATTGCTTCCAACATGTTCCTACCATACCCCAAGAAAATTAACAGCCCCTAAGAAAACAATGCAATAAGAGAAAAAAAAAACCTAAAATAACTCTATTACTTCCAACATGATCTTACTATATCCAAGAAAGTTTACAAACCATAATCATTCCTGAGCATTCCCATAACCTTGAGATTACCCTCCATAGTTTATCTGTTCTTATTAGATTATCATTCCTCCTCCACTAATTGGTATCTCTAGGTCCCCTACATTCTACAGTATAAAACATTGTACATTTTTCACAGAATTCACATTAGTGGTAACATACAATATCTCTCTTTTTGTGCCTGGCTTATTTTGCTCAGCATTATGTATTTTTTTTTTTTTTTTTTTTTTTAATCTTCATTTTATTGAGATATATACATATACCACGCAGTCATACAAAACAAATCGTACTTTTGATTGTTCACAGTACCATTACATAGTTGTACATTCATCACCCAAATCAATCCCTGACACCTTCATTAGCACACACACAAGAATAACAAGAATAATAATTAGAGTGAAAAAGAGCAATTGAAGTAAAAAAGAACACTGGGTACCTTTGTCTGTTTGTTTCCTTCCCCTATTTTTCTACTCATCCATCCATAAACTAGACGAAGTGGAGTGTGGTCCTTATGGCTTTCCCAATTCCCTTGTCACCCCTCATAAGCTACATTTTTATACAACTGTCTTCGAGATTCATGGGTTCTGGGTTGTAGTTTAATAGTTTCAGGTATCCACCACCAGCTACCCCAATTCTTTAGAACCTAAAAAGGGTTGTCTAAAGTGTGCGTAAGAGTGCCCACCAGAGTGACCTCTCGGCTCCTTTTGGATTCTCTCTGCCACTGAAGCTTATTTCATTTCCTTTCACATCCCCCTTTTGGTCAAGAAGATGTTCTCCGTCCCACGATGCCAGGTCTACATTCCTCCCCGGGAGTCATATTCCACGTTGCCAGGGAGATTCACTCCCCTGGGTGTCTGATCCCACGTAGGGGGGAGGGCAGTGATTTCACCTTTCAAGTTGGCTTAGCTAGAGAGACAGGGCCACATCTGAGCAACAAAGAGGCATTCGGGAGGAGGCTCTTAGGCACAACCATAGGGAGGCCTAGCCTCTCCTTTGCAGCAACCGTCTTCCCAAGGGTAAAACCTGTGGTAGAGGGCCCAACCCATCAAACCACCAGTCCCCTATGTCTGTGGTCATGTTAGCAACCATGGAGGTGGGGTAGGCGAATACCCCTGCATTCTCCACAGGCTCCTCAAGGGGGCACTACATCTTTTTTTTTCCTTTTTTTTTTTTTTTTAACTTTTCCCTTCTCTTTTAAATCAATTGTATGAAAAAAAAGTTAAAAAGAAAACAAACATACAATAAAAGAACATTTCAAAGAGACCATAACAAGGGAGTAAGAAAAAGACAACTAACCTAAGATAACTGCTTAACTTCCAACATGTTCCTACTTTACCCCAAGAAAGTTACCTAATATAGCAACATTTCTGTGAACTTGCTCCTACTATATCCATCAGAAATTAACAGACCATAGTCATTCCTGGGCATCCCCAGAACGTTAAATAGCTTATCTGTTCTTCTTGGATTATTGTTCCCCCTTCCTTAATTGCTCTCTATTGCTAGTTCCCCTACATTCTACATTATAAACCATTTGTTTTACATTTTTCAAAGTTCACATTAGTGGTAGCATATAATATTTCTCTTTTTGTGCCTGGCTTATTTCGCTTAGCATTATGTCCTCAAGGTTCATCCATGTTGTCATATGTTTCACCAGATCGTTCCTTCTTACTGCCGCGTAGTATTCCATCGTGTGAATATACCACATTTTATTTATCCACTCATCTGTTGAAGGACATTTGGGTTGTTTCCATCTCTTGGCAACTGTGAATAATGCTGCTATGAACACTGGCGTGCAGATATCTGTTCGTGTCACTGCTTTCCGATCTTCCGGGTATATACCGAGAAGTGCAATCGCTGGATCGAATGGTAACTCTATATCTAGTTTTCTAAGGAACTGCCAGACTGACTTCCAGAGTGGCTGAACCATTATACAGTCCCACCAACAGTGAATAAGAGTTCCAATTTCTCCACATCCCCTCCAGCATTTGTAGTTTCCTGTTTGTTTAATGGCAGCCATTCTAACCGGTGTTAGATGGTATCTCATTGTGGTCTTAATTTGCATCTCTCTAATAGCTAGTGAAGCTGAACATTTTTTCATGTGTTTCTTGGCCATTTGTATTTCCTCTTCAGAGAACTGTCTTTTCATATCTTTTGCCCATTTTATAAATGGGCTGTCTGTACTATTGTCATTGAGTTGTAGGATTTCTTTATATATGCAAGATATCAGTCTTTTGTCAGATACATGGTTTCCAGAAATTTTTTCCCATTGAGTTGGCTGCCTCTTTACCTTTTTGAGAAATTCTTTTGAGGTGCAGAAACTTCTAAGATTGAGGAGTTCCCATTTATCTATTTTCTCTTTTGTTGCTTGTGCTTTGGGTGTAAAGTCTAGGAAGTGGCCGCCTAATACAAGGTCTTGAAGATGTTTTCCTACATTATCTTCTAGGAGTTTTATGGTACTTTCTTTTATATTGAGATCTTTGGTCCATTTTGAGTTAATTTTTGTGTAGGGGGTGAGGTAGGGGTCCTCTTTCATTCTTTTGGATATGGATATCCAACTCTCCCAGCCCCATTTGTTGAAAAGACCATTATGACTCAGTTCAGTGACTTTGGGGGCCTTATCAAAGATCAGTCGGCCATAGATCTGAGGGTCTGTCTCCGAATTCTCAATTCGATTCCATTGATCTATATGTCTATCTTTGTGCCAGTACCATGCTGTTTTGGCAACTGTGGCTTTATAATAAGCTTCAAAGTCAGGGAGTGTAAGTCCTCCCACTTCGTTTTTCTTTTTTAGAGTGTCTTTAGCAATTCGAGGCATCTTCCCTTTCCAAATAACTTTGATAACTAGCTTTTCCAAGTCTGCAAAGTAGGTTGTTGGCATTTTGATTGGGATTGCATTGAATCTGTAGATGAGTTTGGGTAGAATTGACATCTTAATGACATTTAGTCTTCCTATCCATGAACATGGAATATTTTTCCATCTTTTAAGGTCCCCTTCTATTTCTTTTAGTAGAGTTATGTAGTTTTCTTTGTATAGGTCTTTTACATCTTCGGTTAAGTTTATTCCTAGGTACTTGATTTTTTTAGTTGCTATTGAAAATGGTATCTTTTTCTTGAGTGTCTCTTCAGTTTGTTCATCTCTAGCATATAGAAACATTATTGACTTATGTGCATTAACCTTGTATCCCGCTACTTTGCTAAATTTGTTTATTAGCTCTAGTAGCTGTATCGTCGATTTCTCAGGGGTTTCTAGATATAAGATCATATCATCTGCAAACAATGACAGTTTTACTTCTTCTTTTCCAATTTGGATGCCTTTTATTTCTTTGTCTTGCCGGATTGCCCTGGCTAGCACTTCCAGCACAATGTTGAATAACAGTGGTGATAGCGGGCATCCTTGTCTTGTTCCTGATCTTAGAGGGAAGGCTTTCAGTCTCTCACCATTGAGTACTATGCTGGCTGTGGGTTTTTCATATATGCTCTTTATCATGTTGAGGAAGTTTCCTTCAATTCCTACCTTTTGAAGTGTTTTTATCAAAAAGGGATGTTGGATTTTGTCAAATGCTTTTTCAGCATTTATTGAGATGATCAATTGATTTTTCCCTTTTGACTTGTTAATGTGTTGTAATACATTGATTTTCTTATGTTGAACCATCCTTGCATGCCTGGAATAAACCCCACTTGGTCATGGTGTATGATTTTTTTAATGTGTCTTTGGATTCAATTTGCAAGTATTTTGTTGAGGATTTTTGCATCTATATTCATTAGGGAGATTGGCCGGTAGTTTTCCTTTTTTGTAGCATCTTTGCCTGGTTTGGGTATTAGATTGATGTTAGCTTCATAAAATGAGTTAGGTAGTGTTCCATTTTCTTCAATGTTTTGAAAGAGTTTGAGTAAGATTGGTGTCAGTTCTTTCTGGAAAGTTTGGTAGAATTCCCCTGTGAAGCCATCTGGCCCTGGGCATTTATTTGTGGGAAGATTTTTGATGACTGATTGGATCTCTTTGCTTGTGATGGGTTGGTTGAGGTCTTCTATTTCTTCTCTGGTCAGTCTAGGTTGTTCATATGTTTCCAGGAAATTGTCCATTTCCTCTACATTATCCAGTTTGTTGCCATACAGTTGTTCATAGTATCCTCTTATAATTTTTTTAATTTCTTCAGGATCTGCAGTTATGTCACCTTTTTCATTCATTATTTTGTTTATATGGGTCTTCTCTCTTTTTGATTTTGTCAGTCTAGCTAGGGGCTTGTCAATCTTGTTGATCTTCTCAAAGAACCAACTTTTGGTGATATTTATCCTCTCTGTTGTTTTTTTGTTCTCTATGTCAGTTATTTCTGCTTTAATCCTTGTTATTTCTTTTCTTGTACTTGGTTTAGGATTGGTTTGCTGTTCATTTTCTAGCTTCTTCAGTTGATCCATTAGTTCTTTGATTTTGGCTCTTTCTTCCTTTTTAATATATGCGTTTAGTGCTATAAATTTCCCCCTTAGCACTGCTTTTGCTGCATCCCATAGGTTTTGGTATGTTGTGTTCTCATTTTCATTCGTCTCTATATATTTAGCAATTTCTCTTGCTATTTCTTCTTTAACCCACTGGTTGTTTAGGAGTGTGTTTTTTAAACTCCAGGTATTTGTGAATTTTCTAAGTCTCTGATGGTTATTGACTTCTAATTGTATTCCATTGTGGTCAGAGAATGTGCTTTGAATAATTTCAATCTTTTTAAATTTATTGAGGCTTGTTTTATGTCCCAGCATATGATCTATTCTGGAGAAAGTTCCATGAGCACTAGAAAAGTATGTGTATCCTGGTGATTTGGGATGTAATGTCCTGTATATGTCTGTTAAATCTAATTCATTTATCAGATTGTTTAGGTTTTCAATTTCCTTATTGGTCTTCTGTCTGGTTGATCTATCTATAGGAGAGAGTGATGTGTTGAAGTCTCCCACAATTATTGTGGAAACATCAATTGCTTCCTTTAGTTTTGCCAGTGTTTCTCTCATGTATTTTGTGGCACCTTGGTTGGGTGCACAGACATTTACGATTGTTATTTCTTCTTGCTGAATTGCCCCTTTTATTAGTACGTAGTGGCCTTCTTTGTCTCTCAAGACATCCCTGCATTTGAAGTCTATTTTATCTGAGATTAATATTGCTACACCTGCTTTCTTTTGGCTGTAGCTTGCATGAAATATTTTTTTCCATCCTTTCACTTTCAGTTTCTTTGTGTCCCTCTGTCTAAGATGAGTCTCTTGTATGCAACATATTGATGGTTCATTTTTTTTGATCCATTCTGTGAATCTATATCTTTTAATTGGGGAGTTTAATCCATTTACATTCAACGTTATAACCGTGAAGGCATTTCTTGAATCAGCCATCTTATCCTTTGGTTTATGTTTGTCATATTTTTCCCCTCTGTCTATTAATATCCTTTATTGTACCCATACCGAATCTCTTTAGTACTGAACCTTTCTCCAAGTCTCTCTGTCCTTTCTTTGTTTCTCTGTCTGTAGGGCTCCCTTTAGTATCTCCAGTAGGGCAGGTCTCTTGTTAGCAAATTCTCTCAGCATTTGTTTGTCTGTGAAAAATTTAAGCTCTCCCTCAAATTTGAAGGAGAGCTTTGCTGGATAAAGTATACTTGGCTGGAAATTTTTCTCACTCAGAATTTTAAATATATCGTGCCACTGCCTTCTTGCCTCCATGGTGGCTGCTGAGTAGTCACTACTTAGTCTTATGCTGTTTCCTTTGTATGTGGTGAATTGCTTTTCTCTTGCTGCTTTCAGAACTTGCTCCTTCTCTTCTGTGTTTGATAGTGTGATCAGTATATGTCTCGCAGTGGGTTTATTTGGATTTATTCTATTTGGAGTTCGCTGAGCATTTATGATTTGTGTATTTATGTTGTTTAGAAGATTTGGGAAGTTTTCCCCAACAATTTCTTTGAATACTCTTTCTAGACCTTTACCCTTTTCTTCCCCTTCTGGGACACCAATGAGTCTTATATTTGGACGTTTCATATTATCTATCATATCCCTGAGGTCCATTTCAATTTTTTCAATTTTTTTCCCCATTCTTTCTTTTATGCTTTCATTTTCCATTCTGTCATCTTCCAGGTCACTGATTCGTTGTTCAACTTCCTCTAGTCTTGTACTATGAGTGTCCAGAATCTTTTTAATTTGGTCAACAGTTTCTTTAATTTCCATAAGATCATCCATTTTTTTATTTAGTCTTGCAATGTCTTCTTTATGCTCTTCTAGGGTCTTCTTGATTTCCTTTGTATCCCGTACTATGCTCTCATTGTTCATCTTTAGTTCTTTGAGTAGTTGCTCTAGGTGCTGTGTCTCTTCTGGTCTTTTGATTTGGGTGCTTGGGCTTGGGTTATCCATATCGTCTGGTTTTTTCATATGCTTTATAATTTTCTGTTGTTTTTGGCCTCGTGGCATTTGCTGAACTTGATAGGGTTCTTTTAGGATTTGTAGACCAATTGAAGTCCTTATCTCTAATTTATCAGATCTACAGCTTCGTGGAGTACACTTTCTCTAACTAACCAGCAGTTGGCGTCCACGAGCCACCTGTTCTGCACAAGCCAGTTCTCCCCTGCTTAGCCTTTTTGGTGAGTGGGGGAGTGAGTCTTGTGGGGTCCAATTGGTGTACCAAGCTTGCGTGTGTAGTTGGTGTTGCCTGCCCTGTATATGGGGCGTGTTTCTGGGCAGTCAGGGAGGGGGGGTGGCTCTAACAATCAAGTCTCCCTGGTGATCCTAGAGTTTTAAAGCTGCTGCAATAGTCTAATCCTTTAGTTCAGTCCTGCCACAGTTTGTCTCTGCCACTGACCCACAAGTCCTTGGTATTGGTGTATGGCTCCTGAGACTTGCAAGTGGGCCCCTCTTCCAGGCCGTGCACCCTGGGTCCTCTGTTGAGGGATGACTGTGCTATGTCACAGGTGAGTGCCGTCCCCCCAGGGCAGTTCTGGGCTGCTGGGCTGTGTAGGGAGGCTCCCAGTCTGCTGAAATGATGGCTGAATGGGGCTTTGTTAATTCACACTGCTCTACCTTCCCAACTCTGGGACAATCAGCTGAGGTTGCAGGGAAGGCTAATGTCCACGCCCAGTTTTGTGGTGTGTGCCTGTTATTTGAAGCACTTCCGTCACATTGGGTTGTCTGGGGCAGTTCTGGGCTATGGGACTGGCGATGGGCAGGAGTGTTTCCTGTCCACCAGGATGATGGCTGTGAGCGGACACCCCCCTTTTCTTGGGAAGTTGTGGTGTTTAGTGAATTTTCTCAGCCACTGTATTATTGCGTTTTGTCTCAGAGCTCTCCTAGTTCTGCTCTTGACTTGACCTGCCCAAATAGCAAGTGTTTGAAGCTTTCTGTATTGGGCTTCTTAGAGTAATTGTTTTAGAAAAAGAAAAAAGGATTAAAAAAAAAAAAAAAAAAAAAACGGTCCCTCCTCAGAGATCTAATGGGTTATTGAAATGCTAAGAGACAAAGCAACCAGGGCCATTAAGGAAAGGTCCACAGGGCAGAGAGATCAGCTTTTCTTCAGGATTTGCATATGCGCCTCAGGGCCCTTCCCCTTTCTATGTTCACCAGAACTCCAAAAATCCTCCGCTTTTATTTTGGAGTTTTTCGTATTGTTTTTTTTCTATGCCTGTCTCCTCTCTGCTGGGCTGGCTGCTCTCAGATTCTCTGGTGTCTGGTCTCAGTCTATCTATGGTTGGAGTTTGAATCAGTAGAATGAGTTTCCGATAAGGGCTGCCACTGCAGTTCTCCCTTCTCCTTCCCGGAGCCGACAGCCCCTCCTCCCCCGGGACTGAGCCTGGCAGGGAGGGGCGCGGGTCCCCTGGCCGCAAAAACTTACAGATTTCGCTGATCTCAGCAGTTCCACGTTTTCATGAGTGTTGTATGAAGTATGCCCAAAGTCCGATTGCTCTCTGGTGTCCAGTCCACGCAGTTCCTGGCTTTCTACCAACTTTCCTGGAGGAGTAACTAAAACATACAGCTCACCAGTCTGCCATCTTGCCCCTCCCTGTGTTTTTTTTTAACCCTTGATATTACTGAGGTTCCTTTTTAGGCTTACTGTCCTTTGTATGCTCTTTTATCCCTGGTTTAGTGTCTTGGTTTTATCACCACTACTCAAATGATATTGGCTCCCAAATCTTTTCCTCTGTCCTCTAAACCTCCAACTTGAAAACCAAAGTGCCTGTTTGGTGTGTGATAGGCACTTCTGATGCCCGATGCCTAAATGTTGAAGAAAAGAATTCCCTCCATTTGTCCTCTGCCTCAGGTGGAGTCCCTTCCCAGTCTTGTAAACTAGAAAGGTAGGGATTACCCTGGGCTCTGTAAGGTCCCACAGACCACTTCCCCGTGGGGTCTAATCAGTCTGTCGTTGAGACCCTCTGTTTTTCAGCCTGGTCCCTCTTCTCCATAGCCTGTTCTCTGACCTTTCTTACTGTCCTCCACTGAGCCTCGTCTGCCTCATGTCAGTCTATACTCCATTGATGTAACCTGTCTTTCTCCAAATAGATTGATTGAGGCCCTAGCTCTGGTTCACGCGTATTGGTCGCTATGTAACTTGGGCAAGCTACTTAGCCTTTCTTGGCTTTCAGTTTCTTCATCTGTAAAATAGGGGTGAAATAGTAATATTTACTACAAGGGGTTACTGTGAATATTAAGTGACTTAATCTATGTAGAACGCTGAAAGTAGCAGGCCCATGGCATGCTCCCAAAACACTATTTGTTCTTAGCATAAACAGAATGGCTGACAGAGCTGAGCAGTTCCTCTTTTTAAAATCCTTGTGCAGTTCTCTATCACTTATGGGATAAAGTATAAGTGTATGTAAGATAAATCTCTTGAGTTGAATTTTGATATTGTCCAATTGCTTCCCACGGGGTTTGTTCCAAATTATACTCCAACTGGCAACAAATGACTGTGCTTGTTTCCCCACTACTCTCAATTACTTCAAATAGTAGTGAACTAGTAACATGGTAGTATTAGGTTATGAGGTTCTTAACCAGATGAATCAGAACATGCTCATCTTAATTTTCTGTAAGATATTACAGATATGGAAACATAAAATTTGTGACAAGTCTCATAGATTTCATTTGATTCCAAAGAATATGAAGAAAGACTAGATGAAAGTGAAAGTTTGAAACCAGTTTTGTAACCACTTTTTCTTTTTTTCTTAATTAAAAAAGACATGCTTATAGCAAGTGAATTGATTTGTGTTTCCTTATACCTAGGTGAAATGACGATGGATGCCATCTTGGCTCGATTGAAACTCCTGAATCCAGATGACCTTCGAGAAGAAATCATCAAAGCTGGATTGAAATGTGGACCCATTACAGCAACCACAAGGTTCATTTTTGAAAAAAGACTGGCTCAGGCTTTGCTGGAACAAGGAGGAACATTGACTTCTTCATCTCCTTCTGGCCAAAATGTGGCACATGTTACAGCACTCAGCCAAGAAACACAAAGGATTTTGAAATCTGCTGTAGGGAGCCAAAATGAGCAGGCCAGTTTTCTTGAAGACAAAGAATTTGGTTATAGTGTGGGCTTGAATCCTCCAGAGGAGGACGCCGTCACATCCCAGACTTGCTCTGTACCCTTGAGTACCCACCAAGCAGTGGGGGCAGCCTCTCAAGAGCCGCCTCTGTACTACGGCGTGTGCCCCGTGTATGACGACGCACCCGTGCGGAATGGTAAGGTCCCGCGCTTCCAGTGTCCTCCTGCGGGTCAGGACATGGCCTCGGGGATCCCGAGGACATTACCCAGATTAGCCATGGTTAACATTTTGATATAAAACCTTCCTCAATTTTGAGAAAATTGAAGTCTCTGATAGATGCTTCATTTAAATATTTATTGGCTGGCTGCTATTTGTTAGGAATTTCGCTTTTAATTCAATATTACCTAAACACCTGAATATAAATTATTGTTTTCAAAATCAAAGAATTGCAATTTTAAATAGGTCTTAAATAGTATTGGAAAAAAAATATTGCCAAATGCAATGTTGATTAGAAGTCAGAAATTGCACATACACACTTTATTAGGAGTATAAATTAACACACCCTGGGGGCAGTATGTAAATGTAAAAAAACTGCATGCCATTTGACCAAGCGATTCCATTGCTAGGAATTTTATCCTAAGGAGGTCTTCGGACAAGTGAATAAAGATTTATATACAAGGATGTTTATTATAATAGTTTGTGATAGTAAAAATTTGCAAAAATCCTTAATGCCCAGGAATAAGACATTGGTTAAACATATTATTGGACCATGAATAAAATGGAATATTATTCAACCATAAGAATTTTTTAAAGAAGATTTATTGACTTTCAGAAGTGCTCATGATGGATTTTTTTTTTCTTTTTAATATTTATTATAAAAGTTGCTTGTTATAAAAAATTGTATGTAGTGGTGTTTGACTTTAGAACCAGTCAGAATGTCACAACACAAGACCTTGCTCAAACTTACAAAATCATTTTTTCCATTCCTGGTGTTGGCACTACACAAGCAAGCAAAAATAGTGCATATATCTACCTAGTTTTTTCACTAGACCAGCCCAGCTAACATGGGCACATAGTATGTTCTGCTGTTTGCTCTGGAGCACAGCCCTTGGACACTCCAATTTCTGCAGTGTGACAAGGACCGAGGGTCCCATCGAGGTGGCTATCATCCCATGATCTTTAGGTTTTCCAAGGTTGTCTTTATTTAGCATCTTGACATATTTTGTATGCAGGGTGGATATGTTAAGCACTGTGCAATGGTACATTTGTACTTTTACATTTCTTATTTCAAGAGTTTTGTGAGGGGCACGTCATGTGGTTCAGGGTGAAGCAAACACGGAAGAACCATAATGTTAATATTTTAAGCAGGGTGAAGTAGGGTACAAGGCTGCACATACAGATGAATCTTGATCTTGTTTTAAAATTCCCACGTGTGCACAGAAAAATGCCTGGGAGGATGCACTGCAAGATGGGAACGGTGAATGTCACTTGGTGCTGAGATTGCAAGAGATTTGTGTTTTCTTCTTTGTATTTCTCTGTTATGAGTCCACTGCATCTTGTATTCCATGTGTGCACTGTTTAAAAAGTGTTTTTTTTTAATTAGAGTAGTTGTTGGTTTACAGAAAAATTATGCAGAAAGTGCAGAGTTCCCATAAATCCCCGTCCCTTCATACACACCCAGATTTCCTTATTTCTAACATTTTATATTAGTATGATACCTTTGTTACAGTTGATGAAACAAGATTATTATACCATTAACTATAGTCCATAATTTACATTAGGGTTCATTCTTTGGGTGTTACAGTTCTATTCTGGAAACTTATATACAGCCTGAAATTAGTCATTTTATTGGTGTTAATCACTTTCTCAGTGTTGTGCCACCATCACCACTGTCCATTACCAAAACTTTTCCATCACCCCAGACACTCTACCACTGAGTATTAAAACCCCTGCCCCCACTCCAGCCTCTGTATTCTCGTTTCTGACTCTATGAATTTGCTTATTATAGTTATTTATATCAGTGAGGTCGTACAATATTTGTCCTTTTGTGCCTGGCTTTTTTCACTCAACATGATGTCTTCAGTTTCATCCAGGTTGTCATGTGTCAGAACTTCATTCCTTTTTATGGCCGTATAGTATTCCATTAGATGTACGTGACACATTTCGTTTATCCATTCTTCCTTTGGGTAATTGGTTGTGGCAATTGTGAATAATGCTGCCATAAACACCAGTGTGCAAATATCAATTCGAGCCCCTGCTTTCAGTTCTTGTTGATATATACCAAGGAGTAGGATTGCAGGATCATGTGGTAATTCTATACTTAACCTTCTCAGAAACCACCTAACTGTTTTCCACAGCAGCTGTACCATTTTACATTCCCGCCAATAGTGGTATGAGGTTTCCTATTTTTCCATAGCCTCTCCAGCACTTATTTTCCTTATTTTAAGAGTAGCCCTCCTAAGGGGTGTGAAATGGTATCTCAGTGTGGTTTTGATTTGCATAGGGCGGGCACGTATTTTTTAAAACAACCAAAAAAGATAATGAAAATGATTAGATGAGTGGACTCCACCATTTCTGGAGAATTTCAGGTAGGATTAGCTGTTTTCTTTTTGTTCTTGTTGTCTGTAAATCTCCGCCACCTCTTCATCTGATAGCTCTGTTGTTAATTGGCTCATGTCTGATTATGTCTTGCAAGAATCAAGATGATGGTGCAGGTAACCTTGGCTGGCCCAGAGGTAGTGAAGGGTGATAAGATCAGATGAAGAAGACTAACCCGTACACTCAGGCAAGCTTCATGTGTACTATATAAGTTCCAGACTCCCATCTTGTCACACGAGCACACATTTACATGCTGGTTCATGTTAAAAATACAAAAAGCAGAGACTGTTCTTGTGTACCACCTACAGAAGGAACTGCTGCCTAGTCTAGTAAGCATGTCCTACCCAGACACCTCTGCAGTGAAGCAGGCTGATCTACCTACCTGTACTCTCCTGTCTATCTATACATTTCCAAGGATAGAAAATATAATTAAAGAGGATCGAGACTATCATGATTGGCTTTGTTGTTTGCGTTTTGACTAGCAAAGTTCCTTTTTTCCAAGAATAACAATCTGAAATCTGGATATGAAAAAAACGTTAAGCTTATCATTAAACCCCGGGACCTTCAGGTATGAATTAAGTGGCAGTGATTTCAGTTATTCTACTTTAATTTTACTCTTTCCTCACGCAGAAAGGATTCACGTTTATGAAGATAAAAAGGAAGCCTTGCAAGCTGTCAAAATGATAAAAGGATCTCGATTTAAAGCTTTTTCAAGCAGAGAAGATGCTGAGAAATTTGCTAGAGGAAATTCTGACTATTTTCCTTCTCCAAGCAAAGTCTCTTTACCGCTTTCTCCTGTGAAAATAGCACCGATCTTTAGCAACTGCGGGGTGAAAGGTAAATTACAGAGCAGTTTACATCTAGGTATTTTCGTCTCATTTACCCAAAAGTGTTTTCTGCCCTGTTTCCTGGTACAGTGTTACTAGTGTTCTCCATCTTTCAGATAAGTGCAGATTGCCAGGTAGTAGAGATCTGAGGCCCAGGCTGCAGAATAGTCTGGGAGAATGGATGGAGGGGCTGGTCAGGGAGGGGTGGAGTGGGAAGGATGAGGAAAGCGGCAGGGACCTTGCAGGTCAGGGCACTTGGGAACTGAGGCAACCAGGAAGCTCCTTTGCGGCCCCGAAGATGCTGAGGTGGTACTTTCGTGTCATCCCTTCTGTTCTGCACCAGTTTTCTCTATTCCTGCTGCTTGTTAGATCCTGTTAGATTCAGGGTCCTTGTAGATACTGACACTGGTCCCCTCCCCACCTGAAGCTATACCTGCTTCCAGGACAGTGGCGTCTGCTCTGACCCAGCTCCCACACTGAGGAGATCCTGCAAAGGTGGAGTTCACATGGAGGAGGCTTCCAACCAGAAACCTTGCCACACCCACCTCCCCACTCCAGAACCAGGAGTCTTATTCTGAAGCGGCCTCTCGGCTGTTGACGTGGCTCAGGACCCTGGCATTTGAACTTTGGTCAGGTTTAAGTTTTTGTCCCCTCTCCCACCGTATGGTGGTCCTGGCTTGCCTCAGCTGGCTTGAGTTCCAGAGGGACTGTGGCTCCTCCTTTCAGGCACCCGGCATTCTGTTGAGAGTCCCATCTACCCCCCTTCTCTGCCGCCTTACTCAGCCTTGTACGGGTGTTTCTTAGATGGAAACCAGAATGATTTCAGCCTTTTAGTTACAGAGTTCACTCTTTTCACTGTGAAAATTCCATTGAAGAAAATCTCTTTTAAGACATGCTCAGGTATTGTCATGGAGCCAAGAGGAATTGTGTCGCACTCCCCCGTGAGGGAGCGTTCTGCTCACATTGCAGGCCACGTGCGTTTGTGGGTGCTGGCCCCGTGGCCATGGCTGCCCTTATCCCTGCCTCACTCCTGGAGTCCCACTTGTGCTTTAGAGACCACCAGTGGCTCCTCATTCATAATTGCAGCCTGATTCCAGTCAGGCTGGATGTGCAGTGTGTTTGCACCGTGATGGGACAGGATGTGTTGCATTCCACTGGTTATTGTCATGGTTTCCCGCAGGAGAGCCTCTATCCCCTCAGTGTCTAGCACATAGTGGGTGATGAGAAATGTTTGTGAAATTAAATGTTCTTAAATTCTTTCCCTTAATGACAGATGGTTTATACTTATCTGAGCCAGAAACAGTAAACAAAGAGCGAGCAAACAGTTATAAAAATCCTCGTACACAGGATCTCACTGCCAAACTGCGGAAGGCTGTGGAGAAAGGAGAAGACGACGCTTTTTATGAACTTATCTGGAGTAACCCCCGGTACCTCATTGGTTCGGGGGACAACCCAACCATTGTACAGGTAAGCCCGTTCTTAGCTTTGTTGTCATCAAATGAACCCAGTCATTGTGCCCACTGTACTCATGACAAAATGCTGTGTCTGGTAAAAGTAAAGCCCCAAACGTGTCCTTTTCCTTCAGGAAGGATGTAGGTACAATGTCATGCATGTTGCTGCTAAGGAGAATCGGGCTTCCATTTGCCAGCTGACTCTGGATACTCTGGAGAACCCGGAGTTTATGCGGCTCATGTATCCGGATGATGACATGAGCATGCTGCAGAAGCGCATCTGCTATATCGTGGACCTTTATCTCAACACTCCCGACAAAGTGGTGAGGGGGCCTTCTTTACTCTCTCTCTTGAAAACAGAAGTTATAATCAGTTTTATGGTTAGAAAAAGATTTGAGTTCCCAGCGTATCAAGTACTGGGTTCCTTGCTGTGTGTCATTGTTCGAGGTGCGTGGAGGACTGAGGAAGTGGTGTCTGTTGCACCTAGAGAGCGTGGCAAGACAAGGCTGGGAGACAAGACACACCCTCGCCAGGGACGCTCACCCCACAGGCAGGGGCTGTGCTGAGCGCTTGTGGCGGGGTCACAAGGGTGGTGCAGCCAGGCCCAGTGGGCTTTGGTGGGAGGATAGCTGAATACCAAAACAAGTCAGGAAGAAAGTAAAAAATATTTTGATGCCTTTTATTCTTGCTTTATATATGTCTTTTTTTTATTTTAAATTATTGTTGTTGTAACATGTATGTAACTCAAACTTTCCTGTTTTAACCACTTTCACATGCACAGTTCAGTGGTTTTGATCACATTCACAATGTGCTACTCTTGTATCTTTTATGTTTTATTTTTCACATAACATTCCATTAGTGATACTTCCTGTGGGATTAAAATTTTCAAAGGCATGATTTTTAATGGTTGCGTAAGACTTAATAAGATTCTTGAAACAGAAGAAACTCTATAAGGGAGAACCTCACAAGAGCTTAGAATAAAAAAATATAAACTCTCAACAAAGTCTGGGAATTTAGAAAGATGTGGATAGCGGGGGTGGGGGGCAGTAAAAGGAGCCTATTGGGGTGGAATATAATTCTTTTTATTTGTCAAAACAATCAAATATGATACATTTGAATGCAGACCTGAAAAGCAAGAATAACTTAAATTTGCAACGGAGGAAAGGGGAATTAAGAGAAATTTGGCCAAGCCAGCAAAATTGCAGAAAAGAGATAAAAGAGAAAACATTGATTACATAAAAGCATCATAAGCATAAACTGAGATGGAGGGAATAAAATCAGTCTGTTGGTTAGACTCAAGGTGAGCAGACTGGACACAAGTAAAGATATTAGAGTTAATTAATATGACACTAATTGTGATTTTCTGATACAAAGAAAGGGCTGTATAGCCTACAGGGAAGATGCAAGCTTTTCTTAGGTCTTCACATGTCCACAAAGAAAATTTGAATAAATTCTTAAAATTAGAGAAATTACAGGTGATATTCTCTGAGCATAACCCACTAAAAATAGTAGTAATTTAAGATGTTGACCAAAAATACTTCCATTGCTTAGTTGTTATGGACACTCCTGAAGAGTTTATGAGTGGCTGAGAAGAGGGTTTGGGACCAGCTCCCATCAACAGCTGAGTAGGAGATGGTGAGTTAGATAAGGGTCAGCCAGAAATGTAGGAAGAAACCCATGACGTTGATGGCTTCTGTTTTCTCTTTGAGTGGGAGAGAGAGAAAGTTACATGGTAAGAATGAGGGGAGAATTGGGGGTGGTTAGAATTTATGGAAAAGTTAGAAATAAATGTTGTGTGAGATAAGGGCAAATAGGTGGACCAGAAGGAAGCAGCAGTGTTGAGGGCTCTTTTCTTTCTTTACCGTATTATTTTTAAATAATTTCAAACCTACACAACCATTTCAAAAATAATACAAAACCAATACAGAGAACTGTATATACCACTTACCTAAATACCCAGGTGTGCCAACTTTTAACATTTTGTGGAGAGCTCTTTTGGGTTCTGACAAGTGTGAGTACAAACTGAAAGCAGTCTGCCCTGAGGTGAAGTGTCCTCCTGGGGTTGCCCTTGGGTGCAGGCACGGTGGGAGGGGGTGGATGGATTTGCCTGGGGCTGTTTGCTAGATGGGTTGAATGAAAAGGCAGAGGGGCTAAGGAGGTGAGCAGGTTAATTTAGTCTGTTACTGAAACAGTGGAGCAGAGCTTGGAGCCTAAACTGTGTAAGGTAGAACATAAATCAAGAAAAGCTCAATGGTTTGCAGAATGTAGAGCATTCATTGACTAGAGTGGGGGTCAGCAAACTGCAGCCCCCAGACTAAGTCCAGCCTGTTGCCGGCCGTTGTCAGTACAGTTTTATTGGAACAGCCATGCTTGTTTGTTTCTGTGTTGTCTGGCCACTTTCCCAGAGCACCTGCCAAGCTGACCGGCCATGACAGAGACTGCTTGGCCCACAAAACAGAAAACATACTGTCCAGCCCTTTACCGAGAAAAGTCACCAACCCCTGGACAGAAACACTTGATGTCGTCAAAGAGTAGTGATGTACATAAACATCCAGACTTCTTCCCTTCATGTGGGAAAGTTGTATTAAGTGGCCTAGATGGCGTAATTGGGAATAGGGGGAAATGGGAGCTGACATGAAATATATTTGCTTTTCTAAAAGGATCATTCAGGTCACATTGTAGAGGAAGGATTGGAGGTGGAAGTAAGATTGAAAGCAGTACAGCTCATTAGGGAGTCTTAGGAAAGTGGGCAAGAAGCTGGCTAGAGGGCCATAGCCATGGGATAGAGAGTGGGGTTGCCAGACGGAGACCTTAGAGCTAGAATCCATGGTCTTTGGTCATTAGAAGGATCCTAGGGGGTGTTCCTGGCTTTGGTAGAGGTGAGTGAGTTCATTTTGGACGGGATGCACTTGAGTCGCCTGTGGGATGCCCAGGAGGCCAGTGGTTCTGCAGGCCTCAGGCTCCAGGGAGAGCTCTCAGCCACGTGATCATTGGGACTGTCCAAGGAATGCAGGAGGGAACCAGGTGGGGCCCTGGGACATTCTGGCAAATTAAAATTAGGCCGACGTGAGAGACTTGGAGAGACTGAGAGATCAGTGATCAGTCCTTGACTCGGTTGTATTGGAGACCAGGCTCTGAAGCAGATGGAGGTGGGATATCCCAGCATCTGGACTCGGGAAAGTGTTGAGATTGGAAACTCTGGCCCACAGCAGCAAGCAGCCTTCTCACATGTATGGCTGTTTTGTCTCTTGAAATTTTGGTAATTGGTTCAGGGACATCTGCAGTTCACAAGTTTAACGCAACCTCCTGTGGAACGTAGCCATTGACCCTGAGGCTGTGTCTATGACCGGTCATCCTGGAGAAAATGCTTTCAGCCTACTTTATGTTAAAAACTCACTCTGTGTATGGGGCTTGAATTCCTTTGCTAGGCCCAATGTATCAAGACTCTTTGGCCTTCTTTGGGGTGTCATTGTAACAAATTTGTTTCTTGAAAACAATGAAAGAGTGAAATTTTTGACGAACAATATACAGAGTAAGAATTGAGTTTGAGGACCCAAAAAAAGCTGAGGTTTGGGGTACCAATGATGGGAAATGGATGTATAGCCAGCCAGTTTTGCAGCCAGATTTTATTCATGAGATTGCTCTTGGCTTTAAAGGGAACACGTGAAGCCAGGGATGAAAACGTAAACTTGGAGATTGAACCTGTGGATGACTCCTGGGAGCAGTTTTGGTGGGAACCATTCGTGAACAGGAAAGCTGGAAGATTCAGAGATTAGATTGTGGTTAGATGTTTCGAGGTGGGGTTTTAGATTTCCGAGATGAGTTGTGAGTGGCCCTAAGATCCAGATCATGACTAACTAGGAACAGAGGGGAAACAGACCACTGGCTATGTGTCAAGATCAGAACTCTGAATTAGTATATTTCACTGATTTCCTCACCCCAGTGTATATGAGTGCTTACTCTGTGGCCGGTACCTAGTGTTGAAGGATTGTATTGGAGAATAAGGGAAGTGCAAATCCATGGAACTTTCTGTTCGTTTAGAGGTTGTATGGCCATGTTTGTAAGGTTGATTAATCGCTCAGTATTAGAGGAAACACCAGTAGTGGTCTGTGCTGTAGATCAGAAATCTGTGTCAGATTAAATCCAACAGTAAAGCCCCAGTTCTTGGTAATGTTTTCCGAGTGTTTGCAGTTCTTCCATTTGATCAGTCAGTAGATACTCACTGGATGCCCACTTTGTGCATAGTGCTTGTGTAAGTGCTGAAGAGATGCTCATAGTAATATTATTCCTCTCCCTTGTAAATCAGAATTTAACAAGTTAAATCACAGTGCAAGAGGACAAGTTTGTCAATGGGACAATTTGTTCATCTCAAACTTGAGACCTCTAAAAAAACAACCGTGAGATAACACTTTACACACTAGAGTGGGTGTTACCTATCATTAGGACATAACAGGTGGTGGCGAGGAGGTAGAGAAACAGGATCCCTGGTGCATTGGTGTTGGGCATGTAAAATGGTGCAGCCACTTTGAAAAACAGTCTGGCGATTTAAACAAGGAGTTACCATATGACCCAGCAGTTCCACCCTAGGTATCTACCCAAGAGGAAGGAAACGTGTCCACGAAAACTTGTACACCAGTGTTCATAAGCACATCATTCCTAACAACCCAAAGTGGAAACAACCCAAGTGCCCATCAGCTGATGAATGTGTGAACAAGATGTGGATTACCTGTACAGTGGAATAGTATGCAGCCATAAAAAGGAATAAAGTACTGATGCCTGCTACAACACGGATGAACCTTGAAGACCCTGTGCTGCGCAAAAGCAGCAGCATATGATTCCGCTCATATCAATGGGCAGGTCCGCTAGAGACAAGAAGTAGATCAGTGGTTGCAGATCAGGGCTAGGGGGCAGGGGTTGGGGAGTAACTGCAGGTACACATGGGGTTTCTTTCTGGATGATGAAAAGGTTCTGGAATTAGATGGAGGTGGTGGTTAGGCAACTCTGTGAATATGCTAAAGCCACCGAATTGTTCACGTTAAAAGGGCCAGTTCTCTGGTACATGAGTTACATCCCTCTGAAGAGCCAGGTGCGCTGTTTGCAGTTCCTGGTTTCTGTGTCCTTTCTCTCAGAACGCACCAGGAAGTCTTTCAAGTCAGGGATCAGTTTTCCTCTGCACTGCTGTCTCTAGCACGCACATGGCAGGGAGTGTTGTTGGAGAGGATAGATACTCATTTGTAAGGCATCAAGTAATGGCTTAATTGTTGAGCGCCACCTCGTTGGACAGTTGTCTGCCCCCCTCACCTCTCCCCAATTTCAGGCCTGCTGTGAAGGGTGCCACGGCTGTGCCACTCTCACAGGTGGACCTGAAAAAGTTCTTTAGGACTCCTGATGTGCAGGTAGGGGTGCAGGGGTTAGAGGGATGTCTGCAGAGGACTTGTTCAAATTTGTTCGTTGTTGTTATTTTTCGAGTATTTTATTCCCAGATTTTGGTTTTGGAGTATTGTTGATAACCAGTGTTGGCCAGTAAGTGTCCCACATTCTGGAGAAAGTCATTAGCTGGACATGAGATGGTGTCTGCACTTATGGAGGCTTGAATTAGGCCTTTAGGAATGGGTGATAGTGCCCCCCAAAAAAACAAACAAAAACATAGTGACTGCCACACACACAGTGTTTTATGCCATTTAATTAAAAATAATCCAGCTCCCCTGGGGGAAGTGCCCTTTCACCTTCCAGCCATGGAGGAGGACACTTGGTGGGAGGTCACACCCCAAGCCTGAGATCCTGCTCCTGCTGGTGGGTGAGCAGTCTGTTCTGGGGAATGGTGAGGCCAGGGGTTTGGACCTGGGCAGGAGCTGCAACCCAGTGCTAGATTGAAAACACTGGCACGTAATAAAAGTACATGTTTTCTTCAGGTTTATGCCAAAGTCATGGATGTGCCTTATTCTGAGTAAAAATAAGCATTCCATCTCTCTGTTTCACTTTTCGAACAGCAGTTCCACGACAGGAACTGCCCTGGTTGTGTTTTGGCTCCAGCGCGGTGGTAAGCTCTCCGACAGGGCTGAGTACCCCGGCAGGAGGACGTGGTGGCTGAAGGCTGGTGCTGAGACACGGCCTGGCACAGAGGGGACATGTGCATGCAGACCAGCAAGTTTTCAGTTACAGAAGGAAACGATGTCTTTAGTATTTTTGATTTGAGACTTTTTTTTTTTAAACTAAATAATTCGATCTTAGAGCAGCTTTATAAGACAAAAAAGTTTAAATAAACATACCTCCTCTGTACCTTTTTCAGGGATACGACACACCATTACATTTTGCTTGTAAGTTTGGGAATGCAGATGTGGTCAATGTACTTTCTTCACACCCGTTGATTGTAAAAAATCCAAGGAATAAATATGATAAAACACCTGAAGATGTAAGTATCCATTAAAATCAGTTATTATATAGTGTTAGAAATGAAAATAAATGAAACTGTACCTGTGCCGTGGGGTCACAGATAGCTCTTACTAGGCGAGTCCTGTCTGCTTGTGGCCACTCTGGAGGTCATTCATCTGTAGGCCACGAGGGGATGGAAAAGTTAAGTGGGTTAGTGTGGGGTCTCCAGAAAACCTGATCTGAAATCTTTCAAACATTTTATTATCAGATTGCATGGGTAACTGTGTTTAAAATTACAATTAGTTTTCCATAGCCTAGCAGTTGCCTGATTTAAGCAAACTAGGTGGCATTTGGCGAAGGAGGGCGCTGCGCCTGACCCAGCCTGCCGGCATTTACCCATGGAGCTGGTGGTTAGCTGTTCTGAGCAGCTCCCAGCCACTGCCAAGTCCTGCACACGTGCGGGCTGGCCGGGAGTCGGGAACTGTGGCACTGCCGCTGCAGCCGCTCTGCTGGGAGGCACGAGCGTTTGTGTAAAATGAGCCTCCGAGAGGGAAGAAGGTCTGTGCTGGTGAAGTGGACGAGGCACTGCCGAGAACTGGGAGATGCGTACCGGTGCCGACTGACCTGGAAGCCTCCGTGTCAAAACGAAATCTGGGGTCACAGCGTTGGTGCTGGTGGTGCCCTGCCACCCTCTTTGTGATTGCTGCTGACACATAGGGAAACCAGTTCTCTGTGGAAAGTTTAGAATATACAGATAAGCAAAAAGAATTAAGTTCACCAGAAAATTCTACAACTCATAGATGATCATTCCTTTGTATATATCTAGCTCAACCTCTTATGTGTGAGATTTTTTTAATACAAAATGCTATTGGTAAGTGACTTTAAAACTCATGAATTTTTTTTTTTTAATTAAATTCAGTTTTATTGAAATACATTCACACACCATACAATCATCCATGGTATACAATCCACTGTCCACAGTATGATAACATAGTTACGCGTTCATCACCACAGTCTATCTCTGAACATTTTCCTTACATCAGAAAGAACCAGAACAAGAATAAAAAATAAAAGTGAAAAAAAACACCCAAATCATCCCCCCATCCCACCCCATTTGTCCTTTAGTTTTTATCCCCATTCCTCCACTCATCCATACACTAGATAAAGGGGGTGTGATCCACAAGGTCTTCACAATCACACTGTCACCCCTTGTAATCTACATTATTATATAATTGTCTTCAGGAAAAACTCATGAATTTTTAAAAGCATTTGACTTCTGTTACAAAAAATGTAATTGTACTCACTGGATATGCTGTACAATTTTAGTTTGTTTCTTTCAGGCTGGCAGGAGGTGAAAATTTTGCAGTTCCTTTCTTTCCTCTTATTTGAAGGTTATTGGTTTTCTGCTTCTACCAAGCTAAGGTTCTTTTTGCTACAGCTTTTTAAGGTCTGAGAAACTTGATTCCTAGTGTCACAAAAACATTTGTCTTCCTTACTAGATCCTCCCCCCTTCACGCAGCCTAGGCTCCTCCCCACACCCAGGAGTCAGCCTCGACCTGCTCAGCTGGAGGATAGAAGGGTCTCAGCCAAGACCCCCAGACCAAGACTGTGAGCACGTGCCCACTTACCTTGGCTCTGACCTTTCCCTTTTAGTGATAAGAAAATGTGATAAAATAAGGTTCAGTGAACATTTACTTTTTTTTTTTTAATAGGTAATTTGTGAAAGAAGCAAAAATAAATCTTTGGAACTAAAGGAGCAAATCAGAGAATATTTAAAGGGTAAGCATTGGGCACTGATGCCTGGGATGTGAGACTCCATTGTTGGGAGGCCTCGGCAAGCCTCTGAGCCTGGACTTTGTTCCTTGCTGGTTTGTTTCAGGGGCAGAAAAGGTAGAGGTTTGCCTCTTTTCTCAAATTCCTTGAAAATGAGGGTCCATAAACTCCCCTGGAAGTCTCTTCTTTGGGTTGTTCTAACCATTGAGAAGTTACCCTTCAGGTCTAGCGCCGTCCACTGCAGCACAATCAGTGTTACTCATTGGTGCTCTTGAAGACTGGAAGACTGTGGGAGCATCTCACAGACATGGAGAGGGGTTCATAGTCTGGATTGGCCTCTTGCCATTTTATTTTTTTTTAATGCAATTTTATTAAGATATAGTCACACACCATACAGACCATCCAAAGTATACAGTCACTGGGTCAGAGTATCATCACATAGTTGTGCATATAGCCCCACGATCAATTGTAGAACATTTTCATTACTCCAGGAAAGAAACAAAAAAGAAAACCCAAATCCTTCCATACCCTTATCCCCCCCCATTATTGACCCATAGTATTGGTGTTGACCCATAGTATCTGTTACTTTTTGTGACCCATAGTATGTTATTATTTATGAAAGAATATTAAACATTACTGTTAATTATAGTCCAAAGGCCTCTTCCTATTTTAATATTTGGATGTAGACATTATGTCTGTATTTGTTTATTTTTAATGATTACCCAAAAATAAATTCTTAGAAATATGGGTCTCCAGAATTCTGTGTTCGAGTCACAAAAACTCGCAGCTATTAGTCCAGCACGTCGCCCCCCAGCGTCACCCTGAACTCCAGTGACTGCGCTGGCAAAAACTTCTCATTACTATTACATCAAAAGCAGTTTCATTTTTTCTGGTAGTTATGTTGGATCCTGCAAGTTTTATCTCCTTTTATTTTTCAGAACACTCTGAAGCAGCTAGTATAGATAATTTGTGATCCCTCTTGACTCATGCAAATGGGCCAAAAAAGTTTAGTTTTGAACTGTAGAATCCCAGTTGATTTAATCATTCCATGCAGTGTTTATCTTTCCCTTTACTCCTTTGAACCCTTGACGTTTTGCATGTTTCTTTTTTTTAACCAATTTATTTATTTTTAATTGCGGTGAAATATATATAATATAAAAATCATTTTAACCATTTAAGTGGACAATTCTTTGACATTAAATACATAGACAATACTGTGTAACTGTCACCACTATCTGTTTTCAGACTATTTTCATACTTCTTACAAGAACTCCTCATTGCTCCCTCCCCTCACCGCTGGTAACTATTCTGCTTTCTGTATCTATGAATTTATTTATCCTAAGTATTTCATTTAAGAGAAACAATACAATAGTTGTCCTCTTGTATGAGGCTTATTTCACTCAACATTATGTCATCCATGTTGTAGCATGTCCCATATTTCACTTCTTTTTATTTCTGAATAATATGCCCTTGTAGGCTTATACCACGTTTTGTTTAGCCATTCGTCTGTTGATGGGCACTTGGGATGCTTTCATCTCTTGGCTATTGTGAGTGATCCTGTGAAGAGATGTGTGTCCACGTCTGCTTTCAGTCCTTTGGGATATATACCTAGGAGTGGAATGGCTGGGTCATATGAATTCTGTGTTTAATTTTCTGAGGAACTGCCGAACTTCTCCGCAGTGGCTTCCACATTTTACATTGCCACCAACAACGTTTGAGGGTTCCTGTTTCTCTGCATCCAAGCCAACACTTGCTCTTTTTAGATTTTTTAAAGCCATCCTGGTGAATGTAAAGTTTTATCTCATTGCAGTTTTATTTTCATTACTATAATGGCTGCTGATGTTAAGCATCTTTTCATGTGCTTATTGGCCATCTGAATATCTCCTTTGGAGAAATAGAAATCCTTGGCCCATTTTAAAATTGAGTTGTTTGTCTTTTGTAGGAGTTCTTTATGTTTTTTGGTTATTAAACCTTTATCAGATACTTGGTTTCCAAATATTTTCTTCCATTCTATAGGTTGCCTTTTCACTTTCTTGGTAATATCCTTTGATGCACAAAAGTTTTTAGTTTTGATGAAAGTCATTTTATCTATTTTTTTCTTTTGCTTATGCTTTTGATGTAAAATCTGAAAATCCATTGCCTACTACAAGGTCCTGAAGATATTCCCCTATGTTTTCTTGTAAGAGTTTCATAGTATTAGCTCTTATAATTAGGCTGTTGATCCATTTTGAGAGGTAGGGGTTGACACTCATTCTTTGCATGTGGGTTTCCTGTTGTCCCAGCACCATTTAAAGAAGAGGCTGTTCTTTTTGCACTGAATGGACTTGGCATCCTTGTGAAAAATCAACTGGCCAGAGAAGTGTAGATTTAACTCTGGACTCTCAGTTCTACTCTGTCGGTCTATATGTCTATCCTTATCCCAGAACCACACTGTTTTCATTGCTGTAGGTTTGTGGTAAGCTTTGAATGCAGGAAGTCTGTCCTCCTGTTTTGTTCTTCTACAAGATGGATTTAGCTGTCCTTTGCAATTCCATACGAAGGTGAGGATCAGCTTTCCCAGTTCTGCAAAAAAAGGCTGCTGGAATTTTGGTAGGGATTGCATTGAATTTGTGGATCACTTTAGGCAGGACTGACATCTTAACAATATTAAGTCTTCCAGTTCATGAACATGGGATCTTTCCATTTATTTAGGTCTTCTTTAATTTCTTTCAGCAGTTTTATTGTTTTCAATGTAAAAGTCTTCACCTCCTTGGTTAAATTTATTCCTAGGATTTTATTCTTTTAGATGCTATTGCAAATGGAATTGTTTTCTTGATGTCCTTTTCAGATTGTTCATGACTGCTCTGTAGGAACCCAACTGAGTTCTGCATGTTTATCTTGTATCCCACAACTTTGCTAAATTCCCTCATTAGTTCTAGTAGCTGTCTTGTGGATTCTTTGGAATTTTCTCTATGTAGTGTCATGTCATCTGTAAAGAGATATAATTTTATTTTTTATAATTTTATTTTATTTCTTCCTTTCCAGTTCGGATGCCTTATATTTCCTGATGTTACTTTCAGTCTTTTCGTCTTTCACCATTGAGTATGATATTTCCTGTGGGCTTTTCCTTTCGGAAAATATGCTCATTATCATATTGAGAAAGTTCCCTTCTATTTCTAGATTTCTAGTGTTTATATCATGAAAGATGCTGGATTTTGTCAAATGTCTTTTTCTGCATCAACTGAGATGCTCATGTGATTCCCCCCCCCTTCATTGTATCAATATGGTATATTACATTGATTGATTTTCTTATGTTGAACCACCCTTGCATTCCTGGGTAAAATCCCACCTCATTATGGTATATAATGGTTTGTTGTTTTTTTTTTCTTTCATAATTGTCTTTTTATTCAGTGCAACTGAGTGTAAAATTCCAAGGACACTGCTTGTAAAATGAGGCTAAAGTGGAATGGAGTGGTCACCATGCTTTGTGGTATAGAAACGAAGGCTTTGGCAGCCTTCAGCCAGGAGAAAGGTGGTCGTTTCAAACATGCAGCTGGAGAAGGCAATTTGGCCCTCTGGCAGTCTCACTGAACGCTCATCTCACACCTAACAATTACTGTAATTGAATGCTGTTTCCTTTCTTTTTTTTTTTTTTTTAACGTAATTTTTTTTTTGCTCCCATTTTTCTACTCATTCATCCCATACACTGGACAAAGGGGAGTGTGATTGGCTTTTCGCAGTCACATTGTCACCCCTCATAAGCTACATTGTTATACAATCGTCTTCAAGATTCATGGGTTCTGGGTTGTAATTTGATAGTTTCAGGTATTTACTGCTAACTGTTCCAATTTATTAGAACCTAAAAAGGGTTATCTATATTGTGCGTGAGAGTACCCACCAGAGTGACCTCTCAGCCACTGAAACTTATTTCATTTCACATCCCCCTTTTGGTCAAGAAGATGTTTTCCATCCCACGATACCGGGTCTAGATTCCTCCCCGGGAATCATATTCCATGTTGCCAGGGAGATTCACTCCTCTGGGTGTCTGATCCCACGTCGGGGGAGGGGGCAGTAATTTCACCTGCCAAGTTGGCTTAGCTAGAGAGAGAGGGCCACATCTGAGCAACAAAGAAGCATTCGGGAGGAGGCTCTTAGGCACAATTATAGACAGGTATAGCCTCTCCTTTGCAGCAGGAGTCTCCTCAAGGGCAAGTCCTGTGACTGAGGGCTCAGCCCATCAAACCACCAGTCCCCTATGTCTGTGAGCACATCAGTAACCATCAAGGTGGGGCAGGCCAGCACCCCTGGATTCTCTCCCAGCAATGTTCACATTGGTGGTAGCGTATAATATTTCTCTTTTTTGTGCCTGCCTTATTTCGCTCAGCATTATGTCTTCAAGGTTCATCCATGTTGTCATATGTTTCAAGACATCGTTCCTTCTTACTGCTGCATTGTATTCCATTGTGTGTATATACCACATTTTATTTATCCACTCACCTGTTGTTATTTCCTTCTCTTGGTAATTGTAAATAATGCTGCTGTGAACATTGGTGCGCAGATATCTGTTCTTGTCACTCCTTTCAGATCCAGGTATATAACAAGAAGTGTGATTGCTGGATGGAAGGGTAACTCTATATCTAGTTTTCTAAGGAACTGCCCAATGGTCTTCCATAGTGGCTGAATCATTATATAATCCCACCAAAAATGAATATGAGTTCCAATTTCTCCAGAATTTCTCCAGCATTTGTAGTTTCCTGTTTGTTTAATTGTAGCCATTCTGATTGGTGTGAGATGGTATTTCATGGTCTTTATTTGCATCTCTCTAATAGCTAGTGAAGCTGATCATTTTTTCTTGTGTTTCTTGGCCATTTGTATTTCCCCTTCAGAGAACTGTCTCTTCATATCTTTTGCCCATTTTATAATTGGGCTCTCTGTACTATTGTCACTGAATTGTAGGATTTCTTTATATATGCAAGATAACGGTCTTTTGTCAGATACCTGGTTTCCAAAAATTTTTTCCCATTGAGTTGGCTGCCTCTTCACCTTTTTGACAAATTCCTATGAGGTACAGAAACTTTTAAGTTTGAGGAGTTCCCATCTATCTTATTTTTTCCTTTGTTGCTTGTGCTTTGGTTATAAGGTCTAGGAAGTGACCTCCTAATACAAGGTCTTGAAGATGTCTCCCTACATTATCTTCTAGGAGTTTTATGGTACTGTCTTTTATATTGAGGTCTTTGATCCACTTTGAGTTAATTTTTGTGTAGGGTATGAGGTAGGGGTCCTCTTTCATTCTTTTGGATATGGATATCCAACTCTCTCAGCCCCAGTTGTTGAAAAGACTGTTATGTCCCAGTTCAGTGGCTTTGGGGGCCTTATCAAAGATGAGTCTGCCGTAGATCTGGGGGTCTATCTCTGAATGCTCAATTTGATTCCATTGATCAATACGTCTATCTTTGTGCCAGTACCATGCTGTTTTGACTACTGTGGCTTTATAATAAGCTTCCAAGTTAGGGAGTGTAAGTACTCCCACTTCGTTTTCCTTTTTTAGTGTTTTTAGCAAGGCATCTTTCCTTTCCAAATAAATTTGATAACTAGCTTTTCCAAGTCTGCAAAGTAGGTTGTTAGGATTTTGATTGGGATTGCATTGAATCTGTAGATGAGTTTGGGTAGAATTGACATCTTAATGACATTTAGCCTTCCTATCCATGAACATGGAGTATTTTTCCATCTTTTAAGATCCCTTTCTATTTCCTTTAGTAGAGTTACATAGTTTTCTTTGTGTAGGTCTTTTACATCTTTGGTTAAGTTTATTCCTAGGTACTTGATTTTTTTAGTTGCTACTGAAAATGGTACCTTTTTCTTGAGTGTCTCTTCACTTCATTCTTTTCTAGCATATAGAAATTTTACTGACTTATTTGCATTAATCTTGTATCCCACTACTTTGCTAAATTTATTAACTCCAGTAGCTGTATTATCAATTTCTCAGGGTTTTCCAGATATAAGATCATATCATCTGCAAATAATGACAGTTTTACTTCTTCCTTTCCAATTTGGATGCCTTTTATTTCTTTGTCTTGCTGGATTGCCCTGGCTAGCACTTCCAGCACAATGTTGAATAACCGTGGTGACAGCGGGCATCCTTGTCTTGTTCCTGATCTTAGAGGGAAGGCTTTCAGTCCTCACCATTGAGTACTATGCTGGCTGTGGGTTTTTCATACATGCCCTTTATCATATTGAGGAAGTTTCCTTCAATTCCTATCTTTTGAAGTGTTTTTATCAAAAAAGGATGCTGTATTTTATCAAATGCTTTTTCAGCATCTATTGAGATGATCATTGGGTGTTTCCTTTTTGATTTGTTAATGTGTTGTATTACATTAATTGATTCTCTTACGTTTAACTGTCCTTGCATGCCTGGAATGAACCCCACTTGATCATGGTGTATGATTTTTTAATGTGTCTTTGGATTCTATTTGCAAGTATTTTGTTGAGAATTTTTGCATCTATACTCATGAGGGAGATTGGCCTGTAGTTTTCCTTTCTTGTAGCATCTTTGCCTGGTTTTAGTATTAGAGTGGTGTTGGCTTCATAGAATGAGTTAAGTAGTGTTCCGTTTTGTTCAATTTTTGAAAGAGTTTAAGTAAGATTGATGTCAGTTCTTTTTGGGAAGTTTCGTAGAATTCCCCTGTGAAGCCATCTGGCCTTGGGCATTTATTTGTGGGAAGCTTTTTGATGACCAATTGGATCTCTTTGCTGAGATCGTCTGTTTCTTCTCTGGTCAGCCTAGATTGTTGCCAGGAAATTGTCCATTTCCTCTGAATTATCTAGTTTGTTGCTGTAGAATTGTTCATAGTATCCCCTTATGGTTTTTTAAATTTCTTCGGGATCCGCAGTAATATCCTCTCTCTTGTTTATTATTTTGTTTTTTTGGGCCTTCTTCTTTTTGATTTTGTCAGTCTAGATAAGGGCTTGTCAATATTTGGTTTTATTCATTTGTCAAGCTTTTGGTTTTATTTATTCTCTTTTTTTTTTCCTCTATATCATTTATTTCTATTTTAATCCTTGTTCTTTCTTTTCTTCTACTTGGTTTAAGATTAGTTTGCTGTTCATTTTCTAGCTTCTTCAGTTGTTCCATTGATTCTTTATGTTAGCTCATTCTTCTTTTTTAATGTATACATTTAGAGCTGTAAATTTCCCTCTCAGTTCCATCCTCCTTGCATCCCATAAGTTTTGATATGTTCTGTTCATTCATCTCTAGATATTTAGCAATTTCTCTTGTAATTTCATCTTTAACCCACTGATTGTTTAGGAGTATGTTGTTTAACCTCCAGATATTTGTGAATGTTCTAGATCTTTGATGGTTATTGACTTCTAGTTGTATTCCACTATGATCAGAGACTATGTTTTGAATAATTTCAATCTTTTTAAATTTATTGAGGCTTGTTTTAAAATGGCCCAGCATATGATCTATCTTGGAGAAAGTTCCATGAGCACTAGAGAAGAATGTGTATCCTGGTGATTTGGGATGTAATGCTGTATAAATGTCTGTTAAGTCAGATTCATTTATCACATAGTTTAGGTTTTCAGTTTACTTATTGGTCTTCTGTCTGGTTGATTTCTCTATAGGAGAGAGTGATGTATTGAAGTCCCCCACAATTATTGTGGAAACATCTATTGCTTCCTTCAGTTTTGCCAATGTTTGTCTCATGTGCTTGGTGGCACCATGATTGGGTGCATAGACATTGATGATTGTTATTTCTTCTTGTTGAATTGTCCCTTTTATTAGTATATAGTGACCTTCTTTGTCCCTTATAACATCCTCGCCTTTAAAGCCTATTTTATCTGAGATTAATATTGCTACTTCTGCTTTCTTTTGGCTATAGCTTGCATGGAATATTGCTTTTCCATCCTTTCACTTTCAATTTCTTTGTGTATCTGCATCTAAGATGCATCTCTTGAAAGCAACATATTGATGGTTTATAGTTTTAAATCCATTCTGCCAATCTGTATCTTTTAATGAATGCATTTAATCCATCCACATTCAGTGTTATTACTGTGAAGGCAGTTCTTGAATCACCCATCATATCCTTTGGTTTTTATTTGTCAGATGTATTTTTTCCTCTCTTTATTTTTTGTAAGATACCCTTACTAAAGCTCGTCAGTTCTGTGCCCTTCTCTTGACCTCTCTCTCGTTTTCTTTTTGTCGGCCAGTAGATCTTCCTTTACTATTACTTGTGGATCTGGTCTCTTTGTTGGCAAATTCTCTCAGCATTTGTTTGTCTGAAAATTTTAAGCTCCCCGTCTAATTTTAAGGAGCGCTTTGCTGGATGAATAATTCTTGATTGGGAATTTTTCTCTTTCAGGATCTTCAGTATGTCATACCACTGCCTTCTCACCTCCATGGTGGCCTCTGAGTAGTTACTACTTAGTCTTAGTTGTTTTCTTTTTATGTGGTGAATCACTTCTCTTTTGCTGCTTTCAGAACTTGCTCCTTCTCTTCAGCATTTGATAAGCTGATCTGAATATGTCTCGAAGTGGGTTTGTTTGAATTTATTTTATTTGGAGCTTGTTGGGCATCTCTGATATGCATTTTTATGTCGTTTAGAAGGTTGGGAAGTTTTCCCCAACAGTATCGTTGAATATTCTTCCTAGCCCTTTACTCTTCTCCTCCCCTTATGGACCACCAGTGATTCTTATATTTGTGCACTTCGTGTTGTCCATCATTTCCCTGAGATGTACTTCAAATTTTTCTATTTCACTATTTGTTCTTTTGTGCTTTTACTTTTCGTCACTCTATCTTCGTGTTCACTAATTCTTTCGTCTGCCTCTCCAAATCTGGTCTTATGTAACTCAAGAATCTTTTTAATTTGCTCAACAATATCTTTTATTTCTATAAGATCTGCTGTTTTTTTTATTTACTCTGGCAAGTTGTTCTTTATGCTCTTCTGGGGTCTTCTTCATATGCTTTGTATCCTCAGCCATGACATTGGTGTTGGTGAGTACTTCTTTGACTAATTGCTCCAGGTTCTGTGTCTCCTCTGGCTTTTTAACTTGGGCATTTGGATTGTCCATATCTTCTGGTTTCTTCAAATGCTTTATAATTTTCTATTGTTTTTGTCCTTTTGCCACTTGCTTTTCTTGATAGGGTTCTTTTAGGATTTGTAGGTGTATGTGTACACATGTATAACTTGACAGATCTCCAGCTTGCTGGGGTGCAGTTTCCCTAAGGTGTCAGCAGATGGCGCTCCTGAGCCACCTCTTACCCTCAAGTCAGTTCTCTCCAACTTCATCTGTGCACTAAGTGGGGGTCCAAACCATGTGGAAGTCCTGTTATTGCACCAGTTTTTGGTGTTCTGTTGGGACCGCCAGCCCTGTGGGTGGGGGCGTGTCCTGTGCAGTTTGGCAGGAAGACCGCTTCAGGACACAGTGATCAGCCTTTCCTGGGGCTGCAGGTTGCGCACCCTGGGGCTGTAGACCTGTGTGTCTCCCTCTATTTCAGGTGTCCCACAGTCCCTCTCTGTGGGGTGCCCATGGGTCCCTGGGATTCAGGGAGGGCTCCTGGCACTGCTGTGCAGCACCCCTGCCTCTAGGCAGTGTACACCATGGCTCCTGTGGAGGAAGGGTGGATGTCGTCGCAAGCCCTCGGATCTTGAATTCCCTTAAGGAGGCTTTCAGCCACAGCACTGTGCAGGGGTGTCCCCCAGCCAGCTGCAAAGATGGCTGCACGGCGTGTGGAGAGCTATGCCCTTCCACTCTCCTCTGCCTGCTGCAGTGGCCTGTCCCTGGCCTGGAGTTCTTGGGCCGCGTGTCCACTTGTCTGTAGCGCAGCTGCCCTTTCCCCCGGCGGCTTTCCAGGCCAGAACTGAGCCGCTTGTCTGCCTGCTATTTCTTCTTTCTTCAGTTCGGCCTTCACAGGGTCTTTCTCTAATCTGTGTCCTCCTCTATAGTTTCAGACATTCATTGTTGTTGAGTCTCTGAAGAGAAGTTTTCAGTAGCTGTTTATGTCACCATCTTTCCTTCCTTTTTGGAAGGTAATTTTGTTGGATATAGAATTCCTGGTTGTCAGGTTTTTGTTTTTGTTTGTGTGTGTGTGTGTCTGTGTGTGTGTTTTAAGGATTTTAAACCTGCTATCCTACTCTCTTCTCTGTGGTTTCTGGTGAGAAATCCACTGCTAATCTTACTGGGGATCCCTTGTGTGTGACAAGTCACTTCTTTCAATATCCTCTCTTCATCTTTGCATTTTGACAATTTTGCTGTAATGTGTTTTGGTGTGGATCTCTTAGAGTCAGTCCTGCTTGGAGTTTGTTGAGTTTCCTGGATGGGTACATGCATGTCTTTCATCAGATCATGGAAGTTTCCAGCCATTATTTCTTCACATATTCTTTCTGCCCCTTTCTCATCCTTCTGGGGCTCACATGAGGAGTTCGTTGGTGCGCTGGATGGTGCCCAACAGGTTCCTCAGGCTCTTTCTGTTCTTCAGTGTTTTTACTTTCTGCTCCTCATGTTGGATAATTTCTATTGTCTTCAAGTTTGCTGCCTCTTTCTTCTGCCTGTTGAAATCTGCTATTAAATCCATCAAATGAGTTTTCCATTTCAATTACTGTATTCTGCAGCTCCAAAATCTGTTTGGTTCCTTTTTATAATTTCCATCTATTTTGTTACAACAATGCTTTCCTAATTTCTTTTAGTTCTCTGTATATAGATTCCTTTAGCTCATTGAACATATTTAAGATCGTTGATTTAAAGTCTTTGACCAATAGTTTCAAAGTATGAGCTTCTTCTGGGATGGTTTCTGAAAAATTCTTCTTTTCCTGTGACTGGGCCTTATTTTCCTGTGTTTTTTGTTGGTTTGTCATTTTTTTGTTGTTGAGAACTGGATCTTCTGAGTATTGTGTCATTTTAACTCTGAAAGTCTTGTTCTCTCATTGCTCTGAGTTTTGTTGATGTTGTTGAGTGTTGGAGCCATGAATTTGTGACTTTTCCAAACTATTTTTGCTCCCAAGTGGGGAAAGGAAAGAGGCAAGAGGAGGAGAATGATAGGTACTGCTTCTTTAAGACTCTTCTGCTGCTTCTGCCTTTAGGGGATTAGAGCAGTGGCTGCCTCCGAGCCAGCCCCTCAGGGGTCAAAAGCAGCAATCAGTGAGGCCACACACCCCCAGAATTTGGAGGTCTAGGTCCTTATAACCCGCCCTGGCACTAGCACGCTTCACCAGGCCCCAGGCAGCAGTCCCCACTGCTATGTGCCACTGCACAGAGGGTGAAATTCACCAGTGTTTATCCCACGTTACCAGCCTCTTCCTCGAGCTCTTCCTTGAATGCTGTGCAGTGCTCCACTGAACCCCCGAGTTCCACAATAGTTGATTCAGACAGTTCAGTCTGCTTTTGTTGGAGGGACTGATTCCTGGAGCTCCCTACTCCACCATCTTCCCATGAGCCTCTCCCCTTGCATGTGCTTTAAGAAGAGGCACCGAACCAGCTGCAGGAGAGCTGGCCTTCGTCTAGTCCAGTCATTTTCAGTTGTGGCTGAATCAGAAAAATATTTTCTCCAGATGAGAGAGTAACAATCTTAGCAGAATTAAGGGTCAAATGGTAATTCTGTACTTAGCTCTCTATGGAATGGCCAAACTGTCCTCCATAGTGGCTGCACCATTTTACATTCCCAGCAACAGTGAGTGAGTGTCCCTAGTTCTCTGCATCCTCGTCAACACTTGTTATTTTCTGTTCTGTTTGTAGTTGTTGTTTTTAAGTAACTATTGTAGTGGGTTTGAAATGGTATTTCGTTGTGGTTTTGATTTGCATTTCCTTAATGGCTAGTAGTGTTGAGTATCTTTTCATATGCTTTTCACTTTTCCAGTTAAGGTACTTGGCACTTTGTCAACAATCAGTTGGCCATATTTATATGGGTTTATTTCTGAACTCTCAGTTCTATCCCACTGGTCTGTATGTCTATTTTTATGCCTGTACCACAGTTTTTATTACTATGACTTTGTAGTAAATTTTGAAATTGGGAAGTATAAGGCCTCCAACTTTGTTCATCATCTGCAATATTGGTTTGGCTATTTGGGGCCCCTTGCCTGAGTCATTTCATTGACATTATTGTTATATTCTTAATTTTTATTTCCTCTTGGCTGAATCTCAGTGTTTTAAGGAGGGTCTTGTGAGCCCTCTAGTCCATGACTTCTTGCACTCTTGAAATTGTCTGTTATCTTGACACTTGGAGGACAGCCTGGCTGAGTCTATAAAGCTTAGATGGCCCTTTATCTCAGGGTTTGGTAGACTTCGTTCCACTCTTCTTTGTTGGTCTGAGGCCATCCTGAGTTTCCTTCCAGCAACTTCTTTGGGGTCTGAGTTGGTGATCATTGTGGTAGACACATTTCATTTATTGTCTCTGCTTAATATCTGAACTCTTTTCTGTATCTGGGGAATTCTCAACTTGATGGTTTTTGGTGTGGAGTGAAGATGGCTTCCCTTTTAGAAGCTGGAAATGCTCGTTGCTTTTCCGGCCTTCCTCACATCCAGGCACCTGACACAGACCACTGATTAGATGCACACTTGCTACCCTTTGACTAGGGAGCTACTGCTGCAAGACCAGGTTTCTGGTGCAAGCGTGGCAAGGATGCTGGGAGCCGTAGCACTTCTATTAGAGCGCCTCTGATGCAGACACACGGCGGCAGCTGGTGGGGCCTGGATCCTGAGGCCAGCTTCGAGCCTGGTTCTCTCTGTTCAGCAATGTGAGAGGCTGCCTGACATCCTTTTTTAAATAACTTTTGCCCCTTTGCCAGCTGAAGTTAGCTTCTCTTGTTTGCTATCAGAAATCCTTGCTAAGATAATTGATTTGAATTGTCTTTTCCTGTATTTTGGGTGTCTTTATTTTAAGAAAGTTTTCATCTATGTATTTGAAATTTTTTTGATCCATTTTATCTTCTCTTTAGGAAAATCGATTATGCAAATGCTTATATTTCCTTTGACTCCTCCGTTCTCCAGGCATTTCCCCTCATCCCTAACCCCCAGTATATATGTACATATATACAAGTGTCTATTTATTGCTGTTGTGTCTTTACCATTTATCTTCATTCCTTGGTCTCTCTCCTGTGTCCCTTAATGTGTTCTCAGGGGTGGGGTGTGTGTTATTATGGACTCTTCACTTGGTTTGCTTGTCTTCGTTGTCTTAATTTTTTCATCCATTTTTTTCCTGAATTCCAAAAGGTCACTTTTCACCTGTTTTCAGATAATCCCTTCTTTGGATTCTTGTTTCTTTGGGCTTTTTTTGTCTATAATTGGATTGCTGCTTGTGGCCTGTGTCTTCACCTCTGCAGTTCTCTCCTCTCGTGCAGCCTGCGAGTCCATGGTTACTGCTGCAGGGAGAGGGGCAGCCCCACAGTGCCTTGCTTGTGTTTGGCTTTGGTTCTCAAGAGGGCCAGTGGCTCCCTGCCAAGCCTGCTCCCTGGAAGCCCTCTGTATCCCTCCCTCTTTCTCCCCCTTCCTTAGCAAGCTCCCCAGCTTACAGGCCAATTTCTTGAACACAGAGGAGCCTCCGTGGCTGCTCCCCAAGCTCTCTGCTGCCGCCGCCGTTCTATGACATGGAGCAGTTCCCGCCCCGCGGCCTGTCACTCTGGACCGAGACTAGTCCCCAGGGACGGTCTCCCTGCCCAAGGTCTGGAGGGGTCGTGCTGGTTCTCTCGGCCTCCTCTCCCTCGGGTCAGGCTGTCACAGTATTCGATATATGTGTTTCATAGTTTATACACTTCAGGAGCACAAGGATGTTCTCGGTGAGTTTCAGAAGATGGCGGTAAAAATGATCTTTCTTGTCATCTTTTACCAGAAAACTGGCTGTTCTGCTACTAAATGAGATCACAGAGAATTTGAAGTTCTTTGATCTTCCTGTTTGTCCATCTTCTCCTCCCTCTTGGTTTCCATTGCTCTTTCTTTAGAGTAAGGGTCAGCAGACTGTCCCGCCCACACCTTTTTTTGTAAATAAAGTTTTATTGGCACACAGCCCTGGCCCAGTGGTGTCCTGCTCAGGCACTCGGCTTGCACTTGGAGGCCCGGCGTGGACCTGGGTAGGGCCCAAGAACGTGTAGTCAACTATAAAGAGTTCTACTGCTCTGTGGAATTCTAAAACGGTCAGAAATGCTTTAAAACGTTGATGTTAAGCATTATTTTGTGAAAGTAATTAGGTGGTAAGACCAGCTGTCTCATGAGGCCTTTCCTGTTCATAACAATAAAACGTCCTTACCCCTAAGATCACACCCATCAGCTGCTTTCCGAGGGGACAGCACTTTGAGATCTAGTTTCTCATTTCCTCCCTGGACCTTCCAAGTTGCCACACGAGCTTTCCTGGTTCCTTCTGAGGGTCCTTAGGACGCCCGGGCATGTGTGAGCATCCAGAGTCAGGGACAGCCCCCACCCCCGTGCATCCGGAGGATGTGCAGTGGCAGGGAAGGATCTCATGTGGGGTGAAGATGGAAAGCTAAGGGGAAGTGACACACTGCTATTGAACAGTGTATCAATTCAGTTCTTTAGGTAGGAATTTTTACAAGGACTGAAAAGGAATTTGTCAATGTTAGTATTTTGTGGGTAGTGAAGTTATAGGTGAATCTTACTGTAGAGCTTCAAAACAGAAAGGTGCTGTCATTTCATTTGCCAAAACTACCTGTGAAATGTCATCAGATAAATGATGCATCCCGAGAGATAGAGAAATATGAAACTTAGTATTTTGATTGCTATTGTTTTCAGTATTTTCTACAATAAAAACAGTATTTTTATAATCAGGAAAAAAAATGTTTTTATTAGAGAAAAAAATCCTTGAGAAATAAGACATCCCCAGAGCATTGTGGCCAGGTGGGCCTTTCCCTGTGGGCTTGTCTTCCCCTCGAGAGTCCTGCTCAGTGGCACAGGGAAGTAGAGGGGGAAGTAAGGGCAACTTCTTTCTAACATTTATTAAGCTCCCACTGAATGCTAACCTTGGCCCCCCTAGGCTTTCCTCAGTCCTTCTAACTGCCCTGGAGGAGAGGCTGTCTGCGGCTCCACCTCCTTTCTTTCTTTCGGGTTTCATTTTGGTTTTTATAAGCAAAGGAAGGGGGGGCGGGGGGGCTCCTGAAGCTCAGCGAGTCCCTCAGAGCTGGGGAGGGCAGCAGAGCCAGGTTCCACTTGGGTCCTCGGCCCTGGGTTTACCTTTCTAATTTTTATTTTTCAGACTTTTTATCTTTTTTTTTCTTATTCTTTTTGCCTTCTTTACACTTGCATAGAGGTAAAAGAAAATCACTAAAACTTAAATGTGAAAGGACTCTACAATTAAAGTCAGCAATTTTATATGTTTATCTTACTCCTTGCACATTCATGAAAAATCACCAACTCTCAAGAAAACAGGATAAATTATATAACAAAAATAAGAGTGAAAAAAATAGGAAAACATTTCATTAAAAATGCATCCAAGAATGAAAGTGTTACTCTCCCGGTGTCTTCACGCCCTCTTCTGTGTTCCTCTCTGTAGCACACAGTTTCCTGGGACGGATGCACCCCTGTGCGTACCCTTCAGTTGTCAGTTTACATAGTTTATATACGCCTCCCCCTGCTCATGTAGCATCCAGGCAAGCTGGGCCTGTCGGTCGTCCACTCCAGAATTTAATTATACCACAACTGGCCATCCAGAGATCTGCTTTTAAGAAGTCACTGGGGTCGTCTTCTAACAGTCTAGAGGGGCAAGAAGCTTAGGTTCTAATCCCAGCTCTGCTACTTAATTAGCTGTTTGGCTTGGAAAACTTACCATGTCACCCCCCACTCCAGGTGCTTCACAAGCCCAGCCTCCACCGACAGTCACAGCAGAAGCCAAAACCCTCCTTTATATTTATTGTTAGATCTGTTGGCAAAGCTCTTGGTAAAATGAACACGTTGTTTCTTGTGCTGTTTACCCAGACACCTGACCTGGAGGTGGGGGATCAAAGGGTATGCACATTTACAATGACAGTTCCTCCTCCTCTGAGCAATTTCATAAGCTCCCTTGTATGTAATTTCTCATCATGTTAAAAATTTTCTAAATAATCTGTTATTTGCAACTATAAAAATATCTCCCAAAATAGGTGGCATAAAGCTACAGGCAGAAAGCATTTAGCCAAGGCGTCTCTCTTCTTCCCCAGGTCACTATTACGTGCCGCTGCTGAGGGCAGAAGACAGTTCTCCAGTGATCGGGGAGCTGTGGTCTTCGGACCAGACGGCAGAGGCGCCGCTCGTCGGCCGCTTTGGGGGCAGCCCCAGGGACCCTGTGCTGACCCTGAGGGCATTTGCGGGGCCCCTGAGCCCGTCCAAGGTGAGCTGCTGGGCACCTGCTCCAGCCGGCCCCGCTGGCAGCACTCGGATCCGCGGGTGCCTTGGTGTCTGGTCCTCGAGACCAGCTCCCACGGCACTGCAGGGATCGTCCCCGTCTGCAGCCGTCTACCCGTGAGCTGGGGCAGGCGTGCTGCTTTACCCTCGTGCAGGACGTATGTCTGAAAAACACACCTGTTCTTGAAATGCTCTTTAGTTGGTGACAGGGCAAATGTGTTGTGGAGCCCTTCTTTCTCCAGGAAGGCAGAGCTCACAGGGCTGAGCCTACCCATGCCCCTGCCCCGGTTCTCCCCCTCCAGGCTACTGACCTTTAACCCCAGGCCACGCCTGCCAAGCCATGCTGGCCATTCTCACATTCTTGGAGTTTTGTCAAAACTAAAAAACTTCCATCTGCAGGCTCTGAGCTCTGACGTTCACCTTCCGAGCTATGGCTCCTACTTGCTTCCTCAGCTGTTTGTGTCCCCTCTGTTTCCTGGAGCCGTTTCTTTTCTAACCACACTCCAGTCTTTTGTGGGCTCCACTTGTACAGACAGAGCAGACAGAGGAATCCTCTGCAGTGGAGGTGCTAGATCAAAGGGTAGGCACATTTAAAATTGACAATTCCTCCTCCTCTGAGTAATTTCATAAGCTCACTTGTATGTAATGTTTCATCATGTCAAAAAAATTCTAAATAAACTGTTATCTTCAACTATAAAAATGTTTCCCAAAATAGGTGGCATCAGTTAGGCTTAGATTTAGGTGCATGAAACATAAAACGCAACTTAAAGTGACTTTTAAGAGAGAAATGCTAATTTTTCTTGAGGCTGACAGGATTGGGGGTTGCAGTAGTTCCGTGAGGTATGATTTTCTGCTCTGCTGTCCTCAGGATATGACTTCCGTCCTCAGAGACCCTCAGAGCTCTGTCACTCACAGCCCGTGCTGGGCTTCAGAAAGGATGAAGGGCCCCCACCACCACCACCATTCCCCCCGGCGCAGGCGGGAAGAGTGGAGCTGAGCCACTCGTGCCTTAGAGGAAGTAAGCTAGGCCACGCACAGCCCAGAGTTCTGGAATGGGAGAGAATGGATATTGGGACACAGCTAGTTGTTGCGCAGTTCTGGTGTTCCTTTGGGTTTGCCAGGGTTGGTTGCTTGATCCATGGCATATCTCAGTCATTGTTTTCTTCATAGGCGGAAGATTTTCGCAAACTTTGGAAAACCCCACCTCGAGAGAAAGCAGGCTTCTTTCATACTGTCAGGAAATCTGATCCAGAAAGAGGCATTGAAAGAGTGGGAAGGTATTTAAAGAACCATAACATGAAATAATAAAAGCTGAGTTATATGTTGTTTAGTAGGTTATGTGCTTATGTGTTGGTCAGTGGTGGGAAACCTGATCATGACTACCCTCGGAATGGTTTCTGGGGAGAGCCGACTGGTAGGTAGGATTGATTCCTTGCAATCTTCGTGCACACTGTAATTTGAATAGTGCAGTTATATATTAAAACACTTTCTTTGCTGGATCTAAGAGTAATTCCACTACATATTTCAAAGGGCTCTTTGATTTTTTATAAGTTACTGTACAACTGGGTTTTTTTCTTGGATATAAAGAAGAAAATTATCCTCTGTGAATTGCAGGGACACAGGAGGTGGGTGTGGCTAGAAACCACTCATTAAAAAAAGATCCCTGAAACTTAGAAATATCAGACATTAAGAAGCGAACTTAGGGTGTAATCAAACAGAGCTTCGCTGAACTGCTTTAGCGTCTTTCTCAGAACGTTACGCACCTGGTTTCCAGCTTACAGCCTGGGGGTGTAAGGACCTCTGGGTTGCTGTGTGCGTCACATAAACCAGAATCATAGGCTGCTTTGTACAGTCGTTTCATAAGAACAGAAGTACATGCATTGTGGAGTTTTACTGTTTCACCTCCTAACTCCCAAGTTTGTTGGTGTGGATGGAAATGTTCGTCTCGGGCTGAATCACCTCCCGTCTTTGCAGTGCTTTTGGTCCACGCCATGATGTTACAGCTCCTTGCGGGTACAGATGCTGAGTGCTACCTACTAGGAGGAATGCTGTTGTAGAACATGCAAAGCATAATTATTTTAGTCCTAAATTTAGGATAAAATAAAATTATAACTAAGATTGCGGGTACTATTTTTGGCACTTCTGTCATATAGTTGCTCTTTCCTACGTAGTCGGTTCTGTGAGTTTCCTGCTCTCACAAGTAATTATTTCATTTTATTTCTTCCAGGGAGTTAGCTCATGAGCTGGGGTATCCCTGGGTTGAATACTGGGAGTTTCTGGGCTGCTTTGTTGATCTGTCTTCCCGAGAGGGACTGCAAAAACTAGAGGAATATCTCACTCAGCAGGAAATGGGCAGAAAGGCCCAAGAAACAGGAGAAAACGAAGGCCTCCGCCAAGATAAAGGCTCTGCCTCTGGTAAGAAACTGCCAGTGTGTCCACCTGCCCAGGGGACTCACACTTCCACTCTGGCAACAGTCGCCAGAAGCATGTTCACAGTGGGTGGGGTGTTGCAGCTGTCCTCATTGTCTCTCTCTCGTGTCTTGAATACTGAAACCGGGAAAGTGGTCCAGATGCACTAAGTTAAGAAGGAACTAAAAAAGTCATCCATGTGTCTGAAAAGTGGAAGTAGAGATAAATTAATGTGATCATGACAGGAGACATATTTAAACCGAGTTGTACTTTTACTGTGATGAACCAGTGTTGTAGTGGAGAAGGCTGTGGTCAGCTGGACTGGTAGGTGAGAGGTGGGCATGTTGGGCGTAAGGCTGAACTGGGCTCGGAAGAGCTGGAGTCGCTTACCCTCTGTAGTGACCGCATTTAATCTCTAAAGCTGTGTGCTCTTTATGGCAGCCTCTGGCCACATGTGACCACTTAAATTAATACTAGATAAAATTAGCCCAGTTCCTTAGTTGCACAAGCCACATTCCAAGTGCTGAGTGCTGTGGCGGCAGCACAGACAATGTTCTCGTTGCCTTAAGGCTCCACGGACATTGATGCGCGGGCAGTTCTGCTGTGCTTCGTTCCCAGGCACTGATGAAGGCACACAGTGCCAGCTTGTGGGATTCTTCTAGATGATCCTCAGGGCCCTGCGGGTAATGAGATGCCTACTCAGTGCTCCTTTGAATCCTGGCAAACTGGAGCCCAGAGGTCTGAAGGCTCCAGGCGCGGTGGCCCCACTGCCCTCCACACCACCGCGCCGGGTGCTCTAGCCTTGGATTTCTCTTTGCGTGCTCCTGCCTTTGAAGGAGGAAATGTGGGTCAGGAAACCATTTCCTTTGCAGAGTCCTGCTTGCCTTTTAAATACCTTTTGTCAAAAGATAATGGAGGTGGTTTTCTTGAATTCTGATGTAGAGATTTTGAATTAAAATATAACGTGTTGCTTGGGTCATGTGAATTTATAAACTGCATGAATGTCCTTTCTCTCACTGGGCTTGAATTTGATGGGCTCCTGTTACTCAGATCTCTAAAGTACTTCTTTGTCTTGTGCGTAGGTGGTGGTAAAAAGTGCAGCAATTCCATTTCTGTGGGGGCATTTCTAGATGAAGATGATGACATGAGCTTGGAAGAAATTAAAAACAGGCAAAATACAGCTCGGAATAATAGCCAGTCCGCCATCGGTGCTTTTGGAGACTCAGGATGTGACATTCTTCCTTTGGAGCAGAAAGCAAGCCTCATAGAAACCTCAGACCTGAACCACCCCCACAGTGGCAGAAATGGGTTTTGCAGTCCTCTAAGTAGCAGTGAGACCCTGAGTGAGAAGAGACCGAAGTCCCACGGTGGGCAGGACTCCGTGCGCTCACCTATCTCGAGCTTAACTGTTGAGTTTGATAAACTGAATTTGCAGAATCTGGGAAGTAACGTTTATAAGACACCAAATAAAAATATGATAAAAACTAAAGATAGGAAAATCCTGACTTCAGGAATGGACTTGGTAGAAAGTGATTTGTTAGAACCTGCTTCTGCTACAGAAAAACCTGGAAATAATGAAATAAGGACAGGAAATGAAATGTCAGCCAAAATTGCTACAATGTCCCTGGGTCCCGACGGTCCCCAGCACAAGACCCGGCCTGGTTGCAATCCTGAGTTCTGGTGTGCGTCAGCTTCCCCAGCACCCTCCGAGCCGACCGAGGGTCCCACCACACAGATGCCAGGCGCGAGGCTCTTCCTTTCTGGGTATGTGTACATGCAGCTAGGCGCACACATGGTGTTTGTGGCTGCGCCTTTTAGAACCTTTTATCCTCTATTTCACATTTTGATTTGACTCACACTTTTGGTTCCCACTTCTTTTGTCATTAGTTTGTAGTTTATAAATATTCGTTCAGAGGTCTTGTAGATGAACTGTGGCTGGAGTTTTCAAATGGTGATCAAACAGCATGCTGCTTCTCCAAGTCAGCAGAGTCTGCTGTAACTTGCTGGGGAAGTAAACACTGCTGGAACAATGGGATTGTTCCTGAGAACTTAATTTGTATGAGGAAAGGCAGCCTTGGGTTCAGGCTCATTCTCCAGGTGGTAGAAAGCACCCTGCCTTTTGCTGTTTATCACCCTCTGAAAGTTAAACTATGCAAAACCATGTCTGTCGGACAGGACCGAGTCCTGCTCATGGGTCCCTCAGCGTGAAGTCATTGCGGGTTCCTGGAAGCACTATCGCCCTGTTCCTTAGACTTCTCAACTCAGTGCAGGGGTCCTTGTCCAACACCTGAGCCTTGAGATGCACATGTGCACGTGCACACACACACGCCCCGGCATAGACCAGCACGGGCTGCTTCGAGCCAATACCGACTGCTCAGGTGAATGAGCTGGAGGGGCCCCTGGAGTCCAGGCACAAGTTCTCTGTTGCTTGGGCATGGCTGGAGATTTCACATCCTCCTACCCATGCTCAGGTTTCCTGAGTTATGAATGCAATGGTGTTTTGGAAGTCCTTGTTTTTCAAAGGTGTCTTTCTTTTTCTCTCATTCCCTTTCTAATGCATTCTAGAGAAGAGCCATCCAAACTAGATCGGGATGTTTTGGCAGCTCTGGAGTGCATCAGCATTGACCCTCACCAACACCCAGCCGTCCACAGGTGGAGGAGTGCTGTCCTGTCCTACTCGCCGTCGGACAGACAGAGGTACTGGGGCTCTGCAGCCGTCGGCCCTGTGCAGTCACGTGGGTAGCTGGGCTCTGGATTCAGTACTGGGTCTCCCAGCCGAGGCTAAAGCATAGGGCACAGGAGGGGCCGTCCAAGCCAGGCTCAGGGCTTAACATGGGTCACACAATTCAGGTGGGAAATACCTGTGAGCTCTGTATTTTCAAATGCCCTGACTTGGAAAAGAAAACCAGGATCCGAGGCTTGGGATTGCTGCTGGGACTGGGGCCTTTTCTCTGCACCAACCCCTCCTGGGGTGCAGTCAAGGGGGCCCAAGGCCTTGGCGCTTTGCTTCTCTTTTAGCTGCTCCCTGCTCCAGCCCCTGCAGACCGGCGTCTGTGCTAACAGATCTCTTTTGGTTTCCTTAGCTGGCCCAGCCCCACCTCAAAAGGGAGATGCCCATCCCAGTGGCAGGATCTCAGCTCCTCTCACAGCTGCAGCTCGGGAAGAAGCAGTCCTGTGGCCGGGGGCCCTGGTAGGCCTGGGCCCACTCCACGCACCCCTGGCGTGCACAGCCCCGGGCGCTACAGCCCTGCACACTACAGCCCCGTGCGCCGCACCCATCTGCGCAGGCCGGCCCGGCCCGAGGAGCTCACAGCCCTGTAGCTCGGCAGCATGGGGCTCTCTCCAGTCTTCCTTTTTGAAAACCAAGGGTAATGCATGTATTTCTAAAATGACATGGAAGAATATATTCTGATTAATTTATTAATCCTCATTTTGAGGGTAAAGGAATTTTAGAAAATACAAATGTTCTCTATAAAATTTCGATTTCTGATATTTTCAGAGAAGTTAATGAAAATGATACCCATTTTCTGAAAAAAAATGTCAGTGTGGTAATGACTTTTTGGTTAGCAATTCCTAGTTTTCAAAAGTAACAGAGAAAAGGGGTACTAACACAGTTCATCTAAGAATGTTTGGAGATAGTTGTGCCCTTACCAGAAATTCCAAGCAAGTGATTCTGGAAGGAGTCTGTGTGGGCTGTATGCACGGACATCTGCAGAGGACTTGCACTTATTTCAGTGTGCTTGTTAAAGCAGATGGAGTTGTGTGTTGTCTCACCTGTTTCTGGGGTATGGCAAGGGACTTTGACTTTCTAATACACAAAAGAAAATCCTTTTTGGGTTAGATGGATATGAAGTAGTAGATAGCAAGGAGGGAACGAATGAAAGCCTTGAATAGACCTTGGTGTTTTAGACTTGAAACAATACTTGTAGTAAGTGTATCCTTTATTTTAGAACTAATCCCAGTTGGGATTTCTCTTACAAAAAGAGCATAGGTTTAGTGCAGAAATGAGGGATGGGATCGTTCGGTCATTGTGGTGTTGGAGCTGTGTGGCCTCGAACCTCGGCGGTCTTGGGGAGGCACCAGACAAGTGGCGGGCAGGGGCACCCTCGGGCGAGGCCCTGGGAGAGCGCGTCTCGCCAAGGCTTTCTCCTGGGTGTTAAATATTGTGAACAATTTCAGTGTTGGATTCAAAAGGTTAAAACTGTACCAATGCTTCTGCTAACTTCAGTGCCTTCTGTAAATCATTTTAAATTTTTCTGAAACTTGTTTTTTTGTGATACTAAGTAGGCATAAGTGAGATCTTTCTTCCTTTTGTGAAAATTCTGAATTTTGTGTTTGGAAAAAAAAAACTTACTTCTTTCACTCAATTCTGAGAGACAGGTCATAAATATTGCAATAAGGATTTAGATTACTAAGGTTCAGAAAGTTGTTACACAGGGTGTTTTCATTTGTTGTGTAGCACATAATCTAGGTATGACATAAAACAAAGGCATCTTTGTTCTCAAAAAAATCAGAATATGGATGTTATATTTATAGTGATAATTGTTTTCTCTATAATCTGGCCAAATTGTCCTGTATATCATTGTAATTATTCAGATGTTAATTAAATAGTGTTTTTGCCCTAATTTTTCAGATTGCTATTCCTCGGTTTTGGATAATTTTAGCCTTCTTTGATTATTTCTCCATTTGTTTGCCAAAGCAGTATGCAGATGTTTTAAAAAACAAAAGAGCCTATGAGTGCATCATCAAATGTCTTCGGTTTATTTTTTTGTTTCTTACAAAAAGGGAAATAAATTATTTTTAAAAATCACTTAATAATTTTAAGTTTTCAGAGAATTTTCTCCACCCTCCACTTGAGTTGAATACCCTTAATTTAGCCCTTTTCTTTCCTAACACAGTTATGAAAATTTTTCTGGTATCAGGTAAACTAGCACAAATTTTGTAACTGCACTTGGAAATTGCAAAGTGTTTGTGTGTGTGTGTGATTAACAATTGGTGGTGTAATTTCTTCAGTTTCAAAGAGGTGATTTAAAAAAACAGAATCTGCCATGGTGACACGAGGTTGGAGAGGGTTTTCTGTAGCTGGCAGGGAACAAGGCTGCCCTCAAAGAGCTTACTGTCACCTCTTCTTCTATCAGCTCTTTTCTGGGCCTCGGCTGCAGGGTGAGGGACGTCTAAAACGTTCCCCTGCTGTTCACTTCCGGGTGGAAACAGCTCTGAGGCTGCTGAGGAGGTACCTGCTGTGCTGTGGCCAGGTAGGGTTACCTGTTCTGGAAGACTACCCACAAATCTGGTTTAATAACTTTTCCGTGTTTCCAGAAACTTTCACAGCTTTCAGAGGAAACCGATGGTTGTCAGCTCACCTTTTAGGGTGGCATCGTCATCGCTGCCCGGCGCCCCGAGGCAGGCTTTGTGTGCTGGGCAGTTAGAGGCACACATTTTTATTTGCGTCTCAACCTGAGTGCTTACACCAGGGGTACACATTTTGGATTTGCACACAAAATCCCTTAAGTATTCTCTGGTTTATAAATTGTACTTATGTTCCTTTTTTGTTCATCTGAAAAGGAAATGTGGAACAGGAAGCCCTGTTCACGAGGAACCCACTGCGGTGAGTTGCCTCCTGCCTGCTGTTTTCAGTCCAGCTCTCCCTCTTGGTACACGCTCCCGGGTACAGATTGTGTGTCAGTAAAAGCCAAGGTATCATTACTGACAGCGCCGATCTGTCTCTAAACATCCCTCCCCGGAAGCCCACTAGACCCCTAGGATGGGCTCCGCCAGCCCTCCTGGTGCCCCGTGCGGCGCCCTTCCCGCCTCGCTGGGACAGTCGGTGGCCTTGGTCTCCCCATTCTCCCCGGGAGCTTGCTCCACGCCCCAGGTGCTTCTCACAGCACGTTTCTCGATGGAGAAATAAATTGAGCTGGATGTGACGCAGTACTTTGCTCTTGGGGCTTTCAGGGTTCTCTTTGTCTTCAGCATTCGACAGTTGGACTGTAATAAGCCCTAGTCTGGGTCTATCTGAGTTTATCCTGTTTGGAGTGTCTTGGATGTGTATAATTCATGTCTTTTGTTAAATTTAGGAAGTTTTCAGCCATTATTTCTTTGACTATCCACTCTTCTCCTTCTGGGACTCCCACAGTGCCTGTAGTGGCTTGATGGTGTCCCACAGGTTCCTCGGGTTCTGCTCACTTTTCCTCATTGTCTCTTCTTTCTCCTCTTCAGACTGGATGACTTCAGTTGTCTTATCTTCAAGTTCTCTCTTTCTGCCTGCTCCAATCTGCTACTGAAACCCTCTAAGGAATTTTAAATTTCTGTTACTGTGGTCTTCAGCTGTTTGATTCCTTTTCATAATTCCCATCTCTCATATCTTCTTTGTGTTTGTCTTTTGTTTTCCCATTTTCCTTTAGTTCTTTGTCCATGTTTTCCTTTAGCTCCTTGAGCATATTTAGGACCATTTTTTAAAAAGTCTTTGCTACATCTCGGATCTGGTAAGTGCTGCCTTTTATTTGTGTTTTTAGAAATCAGCACAGTCCCTGGCCTGTCACACTTTATTTCTAGAGTGGGACCTGGTTGCTGTGCTTTCCTGCTTATGAAGCTCACTGTCCTGGGCCAGGACCTCAGCTACTCCCAACCACATCTGCTGGGTAAGCCTTAAACAGTGGAAACACTCAGGATTAGCAGCAGTTACTCAAAACAAAAAACAGGAAAATAAAATTTTATTATATAATTATTTCCAAAGTTGACAAATGGATAAAATATTCCAATTAGCTGCACTGATTGCAGAAATGTTTATAACTACACTTCATAGAAATTATATTTATTTTCTAAATTAACAATACTTGGGATAGATGTCTAAATACTTTAATCCATAACATAAAAGGTTAGCAATCACCAGAGGCAAACTACAATTAACTCTGGGATATTAAAACGCCTTTTATTAAACATGATTTTTTTGTCAGGAAGCCAGTGTTAAAATTTATCGTCAGTTCTCCTACTTTAAGAGGCCTTGAAAGGCAGGTCAGTTCCTGTCCATCTAGTCTTGGTGTGAGACCGTGGGTTTCAAGCAAGATCCCACATGAGGAAAGTCTTTAACAGAAGGACTTGGTGAAAAGAATGAAGTGAAAGGAGTTGTGAACACAAACCTGCATTCCACACATGCACTATTCCGAGCACCCCCCAGTCTGCAGGGCTGTGTTGGCAGGGGCGGTGGGGGTCTGCACGTGCTTATCCCAGAGACGCCCTGCGTCGGGCTGGCTGCCCTTCCACGGTGGGCCCAGCTTCTCTTGGAGAAATATTTGACTTCCATAGGGTCATCCAATTAGATCAGAGTAAGGTAGAAAACCTTGCACAATCAGCTATCAGGGCTGAATGTTTCCAGAAATGCAGCAACTTAGATGTTTCTACTTTCCAACCAGTTTCTTGCTTGGGAAATAAAATGCAACAGCAATGCAGCCTGTGCCAGGACACAGAGGGAAGGACATCCATGGGCCTTGGCGATGTGTGGAACAGAGCCAGACTTTGGAGCTGAAAAGAGGCTAGTCTGGTGACTTGATGCCCAGGACTGTGTTCTCAGGACCGAGTGATCTTGTCGGGGGGCATGAACCCTGTGTCCCCGAGGGTCCTCAGGGCCACGGTGCCACTTGGCCGGATGACCAGGTGCGTGATGCTGCCATTGTTGAGGGAGAGACGGAGCCAGCCCTCGGGGGGGAACTGCAGGGCCCTGGAAGAGGAGCAGACGGGGTGAGAAGGGAGGCAGGCGGTACTGAGCCAAACTTGGGAGAACAGAGCAGCCCTGGAGAGAAGCACATGGGGGCTTCGACGAACAGAGAAGTAGATGTGGGTGAAAGGGGAGGTGAGGGCACTGAGCCATTCTGGGACCGGGGGTTACAGACTGCAGGGTTCCTGAAGAGGGAAGCACGAGGGCAGGGTGGGGGGTTTGCACTGAAGGCAGCGTGAGCCCCTAACCTCTCTTCACTCCTCACAACCTGGGGCCACTGGTGGGCCTTGGGACAGCGCACACACCCCAATGCACGTTCTCAGCACGTACTGTTGGGTCACAGGGGTCACATCCCTTCCAGCTGACCCGTGACTCAGGTGAGACAGCCACCCCCTCCTGGGGATTACGGGATCCACTGCGACTCAAGATTGTGCACCTCACTCAGAAACACGCTGCTTTCCTACACGTGTACGAAGGTGACTTGTTCTTCCAGCCCAACAAACAAAAGGCACAGCCAAGTTCTCCAACCGACCGAGCCCTTAGCAAGTGCAGGGAGGGAGGAGTGACGCATCCACAGCTGCTGCCGCACAGCACTCCTGACAGGCGCTGCTTACGCCGAACACGCGCCTAAGACCTAGCGTTCCTGCTGCCTCCTTTGGAATCACCAGAAGGTCCTTTGTGGAAGTTTCTAAACTGGGGGGCACAGAACCCAGGCACTTACTGTGCGGTGTCCAGCCCATCTCCTTCCTCCTGACGGCAGCCGTGGCCAGCGAGACCTGCAGGCGTCAGTCCTGCCACCAGACTTCCTGCCTGCCCTCCCCACCTGTCTCAAGCCACTGGCTCCACGGGGGACAGGCTTCCACGTTTCAAACGTTGCCCTGAGGTCTGATGAAGCCTGCCTGTTTCAAATGCATAAACCAAAAACTGGCCTTCCCACACAAGGTGCCTGGACATGCTGCCATTCGGGGTGGGCCCTGGTGCTCTGCCGAGAAGCAGCTGATGCCAGGGAGAATGTGATCTGAGCCCAGAACATTCTGTGGTGCCAGAAGTTGAAGGAGGCGGAGCCCATCAGGCACGGAGTCAACCCGGGCCACGGCAATGTCGCAACAGATGACCAACCTCTAATAGTCACCACCCAAGGAACGCAAACCACCTGTGAGTCCACAGGGATAAGAACAGAATGAGTAAGTGGAGGCAAGGGGGTGGCTCCTACAGAAGCACTTCAGTAAAGACGATGAGAGAAACAAAGTCAAACACGAGGCAAATGGCACTAATGACTGGTGCAGGCTCGAGGCAGGAGGGCAAAGTCAGGAGAGGCAGGATCCCTCCTGGCTTTACCGATGTCCATCAATTAGGAGAAGGAACAAATAACTTCCCAGCAGACAACCCTTTCCCCAGGCGCGCAGCAGACACCACCAGTCCCGATGCGATGTGCTGAGGGCAGACCCCGCCTGCTGCTTACTGAAACGCATCCTGGGAACACACAGGGTCAGGAAAGACAAGGACTGCCCCAGACTGGAGGAGCTCGTGGGGCCCGGGGTGAGGCCTGGGACAGAACAGGGGCGTTCGTGGAAAAAGCGGTACAATTCAAATAAGATCTGCAGTTTTGCTACTAGCATTGAATCAAGGTTAACTTCCTGGTTTTGATCATTGCATGTGGTTATGTAAGTGGTTATCAGTGAACTTCCTTTACTATTCTTACTACCTTTCTGTAAGTCTAAAATTCCTGTGCCCGGTGGCCCAGGCGGAAGTGCACAGCAAAGCCCAGGGGCCTGGGGCCTCACCTGCACACAATGTAACGGATGACGTTAGCATGGCAGATGAAGATCTCGTAACTGTCCTCCTCCTGCTTGGCATCCGCCCGGTGGATGTAGTTCCGGAATGCGGCCTCAATTCGGGCTCCATCTTCATAATACTGCTGGGGGCAGAGCAAGGAATCATGTGAAACAAAGGCAACCCGGTCAGCTCTCAGGACATTATCATAAAAAGGAATAAAACACTTCAAATCTACAGGCAGCAACGCTGAAGTAAGAAAGGAGCTGAGCTCCAGGAGGTGTGAGTGAGCAGAGCAGAAACGACGGCCTGAGGAGGGAGCTGCGGGCTGCAGCCCCTGGAGCGGAAACCCACGCCTCCCCGTCTCGCGGGCATTTGTTTTTACCACAGCCTCCGGCTTCCAGTGGGACACGGGCGGGTCTGGTTCGATGGGGGCACCTTCCCTGAGCAGATCTGTGCTGACTCGATAGACGCCTGAAGAGAAACAGAGAGGCTCTCCACATGCTGGTGTCACATACGTGACTAAACTGCACTAGGGAAAACCTGTCCGTCCCCTCCTGTTTCCTCGTGACAGCTCTGTGTGAAAGGGTGCCTGCCATGAGCTGGAAGGGGCACACCTGTCTGGCTACCGCCCTCCCACCTGGACAGCAGGGACCCACCTGGCAGGTGTTTGCTGATTATGTCTGCTGTTTCTATTGCTCGGGTCATGGAGGAATGTACAATTTTATCAAACTTCAGCCCCAAGCTTGCGAGTCGGAGACCAGTTAGTTCAGCTTGTTCACGACCTGAAAGTTGAAACATGCTTTAGAATTACAAGTGTCTGGGTTCCTTCCTCTGTGTACTTAACTTTTTTAAGCCCATATCAAACACCAGACACTGTTGCAGGAAAACAAGGCAGAGGAGTCCCCATCCTCATGGAGTCTGAGCCTGGGTGGTGGGAGTCAGGCATTTGAAAGGTAGAATCAACGACCGACTCTGGTTTTCTTTCAACCAGTATGCAGAGAAAAAGAATCTATTCCACTAATAGGGACCAAAGTTGATGATTGATTATACTGGGTGTTCTGTTTCTGGCCGCTCAGCCTTCTTTCCAACTATATCCATCAGTCAAGTCTAAACACCTCTAATGACCTACCAATTATTTGATCATTCCAGACTTTCAGTGTTCTAAATAGAGACCGAATGCAGATACAAATGCTTTTTTTCAAACATATTTTTAGAATCTAGTTTTAAAAAGTGCTCACAAAGCCAGTTCAAATTGGATACAGTGACATTCATGTATGTTGCTTCACTTCCCATTTTTAAAAAGCCCATTGTGTGTGCAAAGAGAAGCGGAATCACATGTACAGAGGAAACAGGCCAGCTGGGGAACAGGCCTACATGCCCATTTACCATTTGAACTTTTAAACGTGCACATGGGTACTGTCCCATTCAAAAAAGAAATTTAAAACTACCTCAGAGTGCATCTCCTCTAGGAACTTCTCCTGCAGCTACAACTGCACACAAGCACGAAGAGCTGGAAGGAGCCCTGGCAGCAGCCAGGAACTATGACATAAGACTGCCCCTGGAGAAGCCTGCCCTCAGAGCCAGCTAACGAAAGGATGCTTGTATGGAACTCTGGAGGACTCCACGAAGACTGAATAGAAGAAAAAGGAAAAGAATCTCCAAGAACGGACAGAAGATTTCTGTCCCGGGCCCATGGCTCCGGACCCCTCTTCCTCACTCCATCCAGCTCAGCTTGGGAGTCGCCCAGAGGCAGCCCGACCCGGGGCCCTCCTGCCGCACATGCAGATATGGAGCCGCTCACAGCAACTTGGAGGCCCGTGCACGTCCAGGCAGGAGATCCAGGCCACAGAGACAGAGGAGAACACAAGCCACTGAGGAGGGTGCATACAAAAAGGCCCCCAGGGCCAGGGTTGGGAGAAGACCACAGCAGAACTGTTGGCAAGAGGTGCACACAGGCAACCCAGTCTCTCCTCACTGGACCACCTAAATGCAAAATGGATCTTCCTGGTTGACCCATCTAGGTCCCCAGGGTGGGATACCCTGTCAGGGAAGCAACCGGAGCTTCCCAGAAGAAAAGAAACAGGGGTGGGGTGGGGGAACTGAGCTGCTGCAAAAACAGGACAGGCCCTAGAACTGCAAAGTGTAATGAAAAGGGGGCACCAAACTGGGAAGAAAATTCTGGACAAAAAAACAAACAGAACAAGATTTCCAGAGAAAGAACAGAGGAAAGGAGTCTTTCTCCTGGAGGTTAAACAATTGCACATAAAGTACAATCTTAAAAACTGTAATTCATGTCCAGGGCAAGAAACAGGTACAGAAGACCTAAGAAAATCTAAACAGTTAAACACGGGCCACTCTAAAGGGGGAACATTACTATGACCCTACAGAAATGAAAACTTTCAGAGGATAGTATGAACAATCGTATGCCAACAAATTAGACAACTTAAATGAAACGCACAGTTCTTGAGAAACACATGAACAACCTACATTGAATCTAGAAGAAACAAGACTTCAACAAACTAATCTCAAGTTAAGAGATGGAATCAATCATCAAAAACCTACCACCAAAAAAAAAAAAGCCCAGATGTGTTATATACACACGATGGAATATTAAGGGTGAACAATAATCTAATACATACAGATGTGATAATGAGGGTGACCTTAGTGGTATGAGATCCGTCAGGTGAGATTATGGTACGTTAACGGGATTATAAATATCAGTGACGCATTGAAGGTCAGCATGTTTGTAAATGGTTGTTGAAACGCAAGTAACCCACAGAGCAGCACCACAAACCTAAATAAGTGTTAGCACGATATAAGGTATCATACTGGTGCAGAGGATTAACAACATACTGGTATGGAAAAACTACCCATTATGTACTAATGACTATATTTAATATGAATAGCTTAACAACTCTAATACTAGGGATGAAACAATTAGCAGCCGACAAGAGCTCTGGGATGTATTGTGTTATGATAATCGTCTAAAATTGAGAATAATGATTATTGTGCAACTAAGTGAAGACAATGTAAGAAACTGACCGTTTATGTTGGGATAGAATATATATTAAGTCAAGTTAGGAACCTACTACTTAATAAATCAAGCCCTTGACTTGACACTTGCTCTTGTGAAATTTAGGGTTGTAAATGGGAGGCTGAGCCCTCCTATAATTATGCTTAAGAGGCGCCTCCAGGCAGCCTCTTTGTTGCTCAGATGTGTTCTTTTCTCTAAGCCCCACTCAGCAAATAAATTTAATAACCTCCCCCTTCCCCCCAACGAAGGAAATGAATCTCCCTGGCGATGTATGACACGATTCCCAGGAATGAGCCTGGCCCTGGCAATGAGGGATTGAAAATGCCTACTTGACCAAGAGGAAGTAAAAAAAGAAGGTAATAAGCTGAGGTCACAGTGGCTGAGAGATTCCAAATAGAGTAGAGAGGCTGTCCTGGAGGTTTCTCTTATGCAGACTCCAGCTAGACGTCCCAGTTGGCCACAGCATGCCATGCCCTTACCAACAGCCGGCCCCAAATATCCAGTCCCTACCTGAGATTCTATAAAAGATGCACTCACTAAATTTTATCTTTTAGAAACCTGAATCCACCAAAGTGTTCCCTTACCAGACAAGTACTGAAACTCAGAAGCAACAGCCTCTTTAAGATCAACTATCAGATGCAGCCCCCTTCCCCATACTGTCAACATCCCCTTTCAATATGAACAAGTTAGGGTGCTCACTGCCTAGACACCCCAGAGATGGAGAAAGAGATTGAGAGGAAGGAGTAGCAACAAGAAAAGACTGAACAAAGGTCTATAAATACTGAAACTGTATATTTTTTGGATGCTGGGGTGTTGGAATAGCTAGAAGGAGGTAAGTGACATATAGCCTATAGCATCCCTTGGGATCTGCTCTATAGCTGCTCATTGAATTATGCCTTGAAGGTCTCCTTATATATACCTTATATTACATAATAAGGAAAGAACTGAAATGTGGAATTGTAACCCATAACAATTTTTGAAATCATCTATATGACTGCTTGTTGAGCTGTACATCGAGAGATGACACCTTTCTGTATGTATATTTTACAATAATGGAAATGGCTGAAGTTGTGGAGCTGTGACCCATGACATTCTTTGAGATTTGTTCTCTAACTCCTTGTGAAATTGTACATTGAAAGTTATCACTGTTATGTATATATGTTAAAGTTCACAACTAAAAAAATTAGAGGAAAAAAAGGGGGGGGGGAATAACTGATGGGTGTGACCACATGTACCAAACTGGACATTATATTTGAGATTGATGGATGCACAAGGAAATTTAGCCATGGTGAGCACAGAAAACTAAGTAAATGGGCAGGGAGGTGGGAGGGGATCCAGGAAAAACAAAAAATATACAAGAAACTAAACAATGTTCTTACCCTGCTTAGATTAGCAGTGAACAATATTTACATAATCATGACATAAAACAGAGCATATGGATTCAACAAAAAATGATGACAGTGAAACAATGCTCAGGGGGGAGCGTATAAAAACCAAATCTCCATCTACCACTATAGGCAGTCAGCAGATAATGTATAAAAATAAGATACAGAAGTATAAGCAAATCACTGAGAAATATCACATAAAGAAATATATATAAAAAAAAAAAGCCCAGGACCAGATGATTTCACAGGTGAGTTTTAGCAAGCATTCCAAGAAGAATTAATATCAATCCTGCTCAGACCCTTCCAAAAAATTGCAGAGGCAGGAACACTAACTCATCTATGAGGCCAACATCACCCCAGTACCAAAGCCAGATAAAGATCTCATCAGAAAGGAAAACCACAGATTCATCTCTAATGAATATACATGCAAAAATCCTCAACCCAATCAAGTAACACATTAAAGAATTATATACCATAAGTAACTGGGTTTAATTCCAGGTATGCAAGGGTAGTTCAAAACAAAACCAATGGGATATACCACATTAACAAACAGAAGGGGAAACAAACAGAAGGGGAAAAAAGACACATGATCTTTTTGGGTGACGAAGCAGAAGGCATTTGACAAAATCCTGCATCCTTTCTGGATAAAAACCTTTCAAAAAATAGGAACAGGAGGAAACTTCTTAAATGTGATGAAGGGCATATATGAAAAACCCACAGCTAACATACTCAACGGTTAAAGACTGAACACTTTCCCTGTAAGATCTGGAACAAGACATGGATGCTTACTGTCACCACTGTTACTCAACATTATGCTGGAAGTTCTAGCCAGAGCAAATAGGAAAGAAAAAGAAAGAAAAGGCATCCAAATTAGAGTGGAAGAAGTAAAGCTTCCACTGTTTGCAGATGACATGATCCTATATTTAAAAAGTTCTGAAAAAAACAACAAAGCTACTTAAGCTAATAAATGAATTCAGGAAAGTAGCAGAATACCAGACCAACACACAAAAATTAGTGGTGTTTCTATACACTAATAATGAACTATAGGAGGTAATCCAGAAAGAAATTGTTTACAATAGCAACTAAAAGAACTGAATATCTAGGAATAAACTTAGCCAAGGATGTCAAGGACCTGTACACAGAGAACTATAAAACACTGCTAAAAGAAACCGAAAAAGACGTAAATAAATGGAAAGGCATTTTGAGTTCTAAAGGCTAAATGCCATTAAGATATCAACTCTACACAAATTGATCTACAGAGTCAATATAATACCAATCAAAATTCCAAAAGGCCACTTTGCAGAAATGGAACCCAATTAAAAATGGGCAGGAGACATGAACTGACCTTTTTACAAAAAGGAAACACAAATGGCTAAAAAGATGCTCAGCTTCACTAGCTATTCAGCAAATGCAAATCGAAACCACATTGAGATATCATTTCATACCTACCAGTATGGTCACTATTAAACAAAAAGGAAACTACAGTGTTCAAGAGGATGCGGAGAAACAGGACAGTCAATAAGCTACAGTGGGCACTGGTTAAATGTTATCTGGCCCAACACTAAACAGACAGATTTGTAAGACCCGAATAAAAGGAATGGACGTGTCGTGTTCCCTTTCAAGAGCACAAAGGGAAGAGCTCACAAAGCTCATCTGGGCAGTGAAGATGATCACGTGCAGTAAGATCTATCATAATCTTTTTCTTAAGTTAAAGGACATTTTAAAAGGCTTATCTTGTGTCAGAGTTAAGCTTCAGTGATAATTATGGCGTCTGAGTCTGGGACACATCAAGGAGAGGCGGCCCAGGGGTATGAGGAGGCCTGCGGGGCCCAGCCACCTACCCAGCGGGGTCAGGGTCCGGTCCTTCTCTCGGGAGCCATCCACATGGTACTGGGAGTGCCGGATGAGGAAGATGTGTCGCGTGGCCTTGGCTTTGCAGTGGTCCAGTCGGGACGCCAGCTCTTCTTCTCCAGATTCCAGGTTCCTTTTCCGCAGGTTGATGAGAGACAGTGGTTCTCGCCTAATATTGAAATACAAGACTGCTGTGTCCCCATGACCCCTGGTCACAAGACACCTGCAAGTATTTCCAACAAGATGTTATTTCCAAATTGTCAGACCAAGTAGGAAGAGCAAGCTTTCAGACTTCAGCGAGCATGGAGAGAGGTGAGTCACTCATCCACAGAGAGGGCCAGGCCTGTTCCAGGAGACGGTTCACAGCAGTGAACAAAACAGACAAGTGTAACCACAGGCACCTTACACTCCAATGAGGAGAGACAGGTAACAGCACAAAAGAGAAGACAATGTCAGCCACTGACTAGCAATACCCATGGAGTGCGGCGGCTCACCATCCTAGCGCGAGATGGGAATGAAGCAAAAACCAGGCACGGGGTCTGTGGAACTCGGTGCTACCTTCACAATTTTTCTGTTAACCCGTAACTGTTCTAAATAGTTCAGAATAACTATTCTAAAATAATTTAGAACAGTTAAAAGTTAAAAAAAAAAAAAAGGTTTTTATAAAGATATCTCTAAAGTTCCTAAATAGTAGTTCTGTGCCTTTTCTCTGGGAGGAAAGTATCAAACATGAGGAAGTGGAACTGGGTTAACCATTTCACACCAACCCCCCTCCGCTCTGCAGGCAGCGCAAACCAATAAAAATGTGGCAGTAACGTATGTACTTTTAAGTCTTCTAGTAGCTGCACTTAAAAGAAAGAAACGGATGAAGTTTCAATAACAATCCAATATATCAAAAACATTACCATTTCAATATATAATCAATATTAAGGTTCTTTCGCACTGCTTTGGCTTTTAAATTTAAATAAAATTAAGGAACACAATTTTAATCACACTCTCACATTTCAAATGCCCAGTAAGTACATGTACCCAGGGCTATGTCACTAGACCAGACACCAGAGGCTGCTGGCTAAGTCCTCGTACAAATATGAGGATTTCACCCTTATCCCTCTTCCGAGTTCCCCTCTCGGGATCTGGTCACCGTCCCAGCAGCCGTAGTGACCCAGGGCCCGGGCCCCTCTGGGCCATAGTGATTTCATGTTGCTCAAGTCATCAGACCTCCCCAGGGAAGGAAAAACGCAGACAAACCATTGAAACTCCCCTCCCTTGATCTCCGTTGACAACAAACCTCCACACCCTTGGGTCACACGACACTGCTGAAACTCCTCACATCTCCTCATCCTAACCTTACAAACCACCCCCTGCTTTTGCAGAGCGCTAACTTCCATCGTTCCCGGCCAACCGCCCAGCAGAAACTTATCTCCTATAACTAAGTTCTACTAAACTCATGTCTAACTCCAGGCCTAACAGGCTACGCTGGGCTGGGACACACGCCATTTTTTTTGGACACTGACATTAACACCTTCTCAGCCGTCACGCAAACACCTGATCAATACACCGCTCCAACCGGATTAAAAAGCGGAAGGGAAAACAAGGATGTCGGCCCTCCGGAGTGCTCCCAGTCCTCTGTCCGAGACTAGGACTAACCGCCTCGGGGCTTGCCGAGATGCCCTCGCTGTCCCAGTTCCACGAACGGCTTAAGAGAAGCCCTTCCACGCCCGGAGAGCTGACGCCCGCCCAAGACCACGCCACCAGCGGGCTGCCCGCAGCCGTCCAAGCGCGCTGGCAGGGCCGGCCCGTCCGTTCCTTGCGCTAAGTTGACCCCATGAACCATCACGTTTCCAAGACAGGTCCCCACCTGGCAAAACCCGGAGAGCCGCCCGGGCGTTTCCCTCCCGCCCTGCAGCCCTCAGCGTCTCGACCCCCGCCCCACCCCGGTCACCTCCCGGCCCCTTTCCCCGGGCCCCCGCCCCCGCTCGGCCACTCACCTGTCCCAGTTGGGGTCCCAGACGCTGGGCCCGGGCTGCACGCCCACCGCCCAGCCCGGAGGCTCAGGAGCACGGGGCCCCGCGTCTCCGGCCCCGCGGGGCTTCCCCACAGCCACGGCCGAGAAAAGGACGGCCGCCGAGCCCCCAGCCAGCCCGCAGGCGGCCAGCTTCAGCGCCTGCCGGAACGCCATGCCGAAACGCTCCCGCGCAGACCGACGCGCATGCGTTCACGGGCGCGGACGGCGCGCCTAGAGGGACATTCTTCTTCCCGGCGTTCGCTTCCGGCCGGAGCCGGGGCCGCTTCCGGTAAGCGAGAAGACGCGGCTTTCTGCACTGCCGCCTGCACGGAGACCCGCCCGCGTCTTCCTGCGGGAGGCCTGGCCCGCGCCGGCCCCGCTCCCGGGCTGGGATGCGGCAGTGCACCAGAGACGCGGAGCAAACGGAGCGAGGCGCGGAGGGCGGCCCGGGCGGGGTCAGGACGGACCGGCGTCTGCACGGGAGCCGGGAAACCTGGGCAGTTTTCAAGTTGCGAAGTGACATGGTCTCATTTATTTTTAAAATCACCCTGGTTTTTGGAGGAGTTTTCCCACAGGAATACCCAGGCCTCTGCTTAAACATGATGCATTGAACCCATACATTTATATCTGCTCCTTCTAGAAACATTAAGACCACAGTAAAGGAAAACAGACACTTAAATCCATAAGAACAAAGAAAAATCCACAAGAACAGACAATGGCAGAGATTTCTTTTAACAGAGTTTTGGAACCTGGAAAGCAGAGCTTCACTGACCCGAGGTAAACCAAGAAGCAAGCTCATTTGGTCCAGGGAATCCTGAAAAGTCTCAGGAATTAGAGGCACTGGGAGGGAGTCCCGACAGGGAACGTGCGCAGCCGGGTGCCCTCCCCTCGTCGCTCGCCGGCGCTTCAGGTGCAAACCTCACCTGCACTCTTTCATTCCGGACTTGTGAGCCAGAACTCGGGATCCGAGGCCACCAGACACGGCTGAAACTGGAGGGTGGCAATAAAGATGGGATTGTATGGCATTCAGCTACTGAAAAGGGGGCCCTCCAACCCGCTCCTGCAGTCGGCCTGAGAATTTTGGTGATGAGGCTTATACCATGCTCCACCACCACCTTCCCCCAGGCAAGAAATTAGAGGATTCCTCTCTGGAGAAACTGACCAGGGCAAGAGAAAAGTGACTGGCAATTGGTGATCCCCAACAAAACTGAAGCCCACTGTTCCAGTCTGCTAAAGCTGCTAGAATGCAATATGCCAGAAACAGGGGGGCTTTTAACAAGGGGGATTTATTAGCTTACAAATTTAGAGTCCTGAGGCTGTGACAATGTCCCAGTTAAGGCATCAGCAGGATGACACCTTCTCTGAAGACCAGTTACCCTGAGCTTGGGCTCCTCTGCCAGATAGCAAAACTCATGGCAACGTCTGCTGGGCCTTCTCTCCCCAGGTTCATTGCTTTTAGCCTCTGGCTTCTCTGTCTGTGGCTTTCTTTCTGAACTTCTGTGGGGCTTCTCTGAGCTCTCTGGGCTATTTCTTTGTGTCCTTTATCCTGTTATAAAGGACTCCAGTAAGGGGATTAAGACCTATCTTGAATGAGGTGGGTCACATCTCAGTTAAGATAATCCAACCACAAGGTCCCACCTGTAATAGGACTGAGCCCAGAGGAATGGGTTAGAAGAAAAAGGCCTTTTCTGGGGTACATAACGGCTTCAAACCACCACACCCACCATTTGACAAGTGCAGCCCCTTTGCACTTTGGAACTGAAGTTTCCCAAGAATGGCTTAGTGGCTTTGACTCTGAATACCAATGGACAATGAAAGATCAACAGACGTTTGAAGAAATCCTGATCAGGTGAAACAGAGACCACCACAACAGATAAGAAAACAGGAAAAAAAAAAAAAAAGAAAAGACTCTGAGAATAGAATGCTGCAAGAATGAAAAAGGGAAGGAGGGAATGCTTGGAAATGAACAACAAGAAAGCAGAAAAAAAGTCAACTGAAAGATTGGCATATAAATTTGAGGAGATTTCCTGGAAGTAGAATAAAAAAGAAAAAGGGAATTTTTAAATTGGACAGAAAAAAAAAACTCAATCTAGGAGGTCCATGAAGAGATAAGAGAGAATGCTGAGAAAATTATCAAAGAAATGATGCAAGAAAATTTTCCAGAGTTGAAGGAAATGAGTTTCCATCTGGAATAGTTCATTAATTACCAAATCTAACAAAAAGAGAAATATATGAAGGCACCTCACACTAAAATTGCAGAAGTCTGGGGATGCAGAGGAGATCCTTTGTAAAGATTCAGAATGAACAAACAAATCACTAAGAAAGGATTAAGAATTACAATGACGTCAAATTGCTCAGTAGCAACCTAGAAGCTAGAGCACATCTCTTCGAAATTTGAAGGGAAAACAATCTCCAACCTTGGTTGAGACAACCAACTAAACTACCACCCAACTGAGGATAGAATAAAGACACTTTCTTTATTTAAAGTCTAAAAAACTGTACTTACCATGCACTCTTTCTCAGGCAGCTACTGAAGGTGGGACTCCCCCCAGAGAATGGGGTGCCTCAGGAAAGCAGGAGCCACTGGTCCAGGAAACGGAGTGAGGTCTCCAAGGTGGTGGTTCGGGAAGCAGCTGGGAAGCAGCACAGCGGCCCGGGAGGCCTCCAAGATAAAGATGGAATGGAGAACGACCTCACTTGTTATCTGATGATAAAACTGGGGGTGAGTGAGTGATAGTTAATGGGAAACTAGGCAAATAAAATTAGTGTTACTGACTCCTGGGGCAACGTGATCACGTGAGTGAGCTGGGCAAGCTGTGAGTGATGTTTGCATAATCCTAACAACGTACAGTCTAAGTAGAGATGTCAGGGCCTCACAGGAAGCAGGTCACACACTGAAAGGCGAGTGGCAGGAGAGCTGAGGAAGACGGCCATTCCCGAAGGCCAAGAGGCAGGCTGCACAGGGGAGGGGAGGACGGGGTCCCCGGGAGGGGAGGACGGAGGGGGCCGGGGAGCTGGGGGAGCACAGACCTCCCCTCCCAGTCGGCCTCCAGGGTGAATGCTGGCTGAGAAAGGTGGAGGTGGATTTAAGGGCACAAAGAGGAGACCCCAGCACCAGTTGTTTAAAAATGATACACTCTGGGAGAGTGAGGGAAGTATGTTGTAAGAAACCTAAATTATTTTTCCCTAGGAGGAAGTCAATAGGTAATATCTAAAGCCGAAAATAAGAAAAAGCAGCAAACGCGCGTTACACAGACGTGGGGCCAGGAGTGGGGGAGGCACCGAGCCTGTCCGAGCGGCGTCTCCAGCCAACGGGGGCCATCAGGACGGGGACTCCTGTTTGTCATGAGATGCCCCGAAAGCATTTTTAACCCTGTTCCACAACGTTGAAGTTGAATCTAGGAAACACAAGGACCAAAGAAGCATCATAAGCTCCAGCCGAGACACGGACAACCCAGAGGTGAGCCGTTCTGGAGAGAGACCTGCCGTCCTCAGCCAGGTGTCAAAGGGTGACACGGGACGCTCAGCACGTGGGAAACAACTGCAGCAGCACCCACACGGCAGCTGGGGAAGTTTTAATATGGACTGGGTATTAGAGGATAGTAAGAAATTTGTGTTGCTATCAGGTGTGAAAATGTGAATTTGGCTATGTAGGAAAATGTTATTTTAAGGGATGGGGCAATTTAAAATCTGGATTAAAATGTGAGTGAGTAAAACAGGAACAAAACAGTTGTTTCCTAAAGTAGATATTAGTTTAACAACAGGTAAAAGAAAATACCTGTATATGAAGATATACTTTTAACAATGTTCACTGCTGTGTTGCCTACAATAGGGAGGAAAAATAAGCAAAAAACAAAACCAAAAACTCAGCAAACAACTTCAGTGTCCTCTCTAAGGAATGGTTTTAAACTTCATGTTACTGCTTTATTATTAAAAATCTTGAGGCATGAACAAGGACATGCTCCAAGACAGATAATTATAGTTTAGGCAATTTATGTTTTAAAAAAACAAAAACAAAATCATGCAGGTTTATTGTTTCAGAAGAGAGAACTGGAAAGTTTAAAACAATCATGTCGTCTGTATCAGTGTTTCCCTGCAAACAGTACATATACTCCTGCAGGCGTGGGAGGTCTTTACCCACTGGATGCCCCCTCCAGGGTTCTGGGAGGACAGCCTGCACAGCCTGGAAATCCCCTATGGCTGCTCTAACAAACTACTGCAAACTCAGTGGCTTAAAGCAACACAGATTCATTATCTTAGTGCTCTGGAGGTCAGGAGTAGACGGTCAAGGTGTCGGCAGGGCTGGCTGACCCTCCCGCCCCTCTCCTGAGGACCCTGTGATGAACTGGGCCCCTGGACAGTCCGGTCCGGGGTGGTCGCCCATCTCGGGGCTTTTTCCTCAGTCCCAGCCGCAGTCCCTCCTGCCCGGCCTCTGGGACTCGGGGTGGGGGGACAGCTCTGGGGCATTACTCTGCCTACCACAAGGACAGTTGGGTCACTTTAACTTTTAAGTCTGATTTTTCAAGGGGCCTTTTTACAGACAATCTAGCAATGAGATTTTTAAGATAATTAAAGAGAGAACAAGAGAAGAGAAGATGGATTAGGAGAGAGAGAGCAGAATTCTCCTCCATGGTAAACACTAGATAAAGGTGCTCTGGGATACCGGTTCCAGGGCTCCGCCAGCTGGGCAGGGACTTACACATCTGTAGTGACTGAGCAACTGGAAAAGTAAAGAGCCTGTGTTCGGAATCGTGCGAGTCTTTGATCCAGAGAGCTGCTGGGAAAATGGCAGCTGGACTCGGGCTGTGTTTGGAGCGGGACCCGGGGAGCGGCCGCGGAAACGGCAGTGGGAGCCACAGGCGATCGCGCAGGGAGCGCCTTGCACGAGCTGGGCACCCGCGGTGGTATCCGGCGTGGGTGAGAGCCCTCTGCACACACACAGCTGAAGGCTGCCGAGCAGGGACAAGCTGCCGCAGCAAGCGGACGGCTGCGGAAGTGGGTTATTTCCCACGCCCCGCGCAGCCACCTGTGAAGCGGGCTGGGAGCCCCCTGTTTGCAGCGCTGCAGCCGAGAGCCTCCTCGAGGGAACTCGGGATTCAGCTGACTTGTGACGGCACAACTCCTCCTCTGCAGAAGCCCGCAGGGTGCGCAGCCTAGAGGCAGGGGTGCCACACGGAAGTGCCAGGGGCCCTACGCCAAGCCCAGGGACTTGGGGGCCCACAGCAGAGAGGGACTGGGGAGTCTGAGCCGAAGGGGTGGACGCCTGCCACAGCCCCAGGGTGTCCCAGCCACAGCCCTGGGAACGGGTGGGAGTACGGGGTCTTAAAGCCTCTTCCCTGCCAGACTGTACAGGGCACACCCCCCACCCACGGAAAATTGGTGCACTGACTGGACATCCTCACGGTTCGGACCCCCACTCACTGCATGAACAAATTTGGGGGGAACTGGATTGAGGATAGGAGGTGGCTTGGGAGTGCCATCTGCTGGTAGGTCAGGGAAAGTGCACTGCACCAAGCTGTAGCTCTGTCAAATTATAGATAATTGTTTAAATTAGCCTGCATATCCTAGAAGAACCCTATCAAGATAAACAAATGCCAAGAGACCAAAAACAATAGAAAATTATAAAGCATATGAAGAAACAAGAAGCACGATGGAAAAAGATGGTGGTATAGAGAGGAGTGGAAACCAGTTAGTCCTCTGGATCAACTAATAAACAACCAGGAACAACTACTAAATGATGTGGAACAACTGCTGGGGGCAGCTATGACATCCACACATCATGCACCAACCTGGACTGGGAGGAATGCCTGAGATTGCAGTGTGGAATCTGTGAGTAGAAACTGCAGACATGAGCCGGGAGCCCCCTCCCTCAAGGCAACCCGAACAGCAAAGCCTCACTGTGGTAGAGAGCAGCACTCTCTGAACAAGCAAATATTCCTCAGTCCAGCTCCAACTGGGGTTTTAATTGGCAAACGTGGACTGTTCAATGCAAGCTGCAAACCCCCACCAGACAGAGGCTTTTAGTGACAACTGACCATGAAGAGCCAGGGGACTTCTCTGTGCTGGGAGGGGGAGCCCAGAGGACGAGGTGCTGTCTCTGGCCAGCGAGTGAAACGGGGCCCATGGACTGACCCTGAAAGGGGGCTTTCTGTCCCTTTTTCTCTCTCTGAACCTGAGCGGCCCAGTGGAGAAAGCCTCAGCCATTTTCAGCTCACAGCACTCTCACCCAGACCAGGGTGGAGATAGCAGAGCCAGAGAGACAAAGAACCTATTTAAATGCAAATAAAAACTCCCGAAGGGGTGTATCTTCCCTAAGAGGAAAGAGTTGGTGCCCAGCTCTACTGCCCACCTTCTATTAGAACCAGAACACAGAGCCTGGGGGAAAACAGCCACGGGCCACACCTCCTTACACCAATCTGGAGTGACAGGCTGACAGGCGCCACCTGCTGGGCAGAAAAGCACAGTGACCTGAGGCCTCAAAGGGTGTGTCAGTATTGTAAGACACACCAACAGGGAAACCAGATACTAAATATTTCCTCCTTCTGGGACCTGAGCCCATTCTGGTCTGGGAAAACCTGATTGGGGTAACCAAGAAAACCAGATGCCTAGACAACAGAAAACTACAACCTACATTAAGAAAAATGAAGTTATAGCCCAAAGAAACAAACTTATACTTCAACTGAGATATAGGAATTGAAACAACTAATGCTAAATCAATTCAAAAAGTTTAAAGAAGATATAGCAAAAGAGATAAAGGCTATAAAAAAAAAACACTGGGCATATATATAAGGTAGAAATCAAAAGTTTGAAAAAAAAAAACAACTGGTAGAATCTATGGAAATGAAAGGCACAACATGAGAGACAAAAGACACAATGGAGACATATAACAGCAGATCTCAAGAGGCAGAAGAAGACATTCAGGAACTGGAGAACAAGAAACCTGAAAGTCTATACACAAAAGAAAAGATAGGGAAAAGAACGGAAAAATATGAGCAACATCTCAGGGAATTTAAGGACAACATGAAATGCATGAATGTACTTGTCATGGGTATCCCAGAAGGAGAAGAGAAGGGAAAAGGGGCAGAAGCAATAACAGAGGAAATAATCAATGAAAATTTTCCATCTCTTATGAAAGACATAAAATTACAGATCCAAGAAACGCAGCGTACCCCAAACAGCATAGATCTGAATAGGCCTATGCCAGGACACTTCATAATCAGATTGTCAAATGTCACAAAGAGAGAATACTGAAAGCAGCAAGAGAAAAGCAATCCATCACATATAAAGGAAGCTTGATAAAACTATGTGCAGATTTCTCAATAGAAACCATGGAGGCAAGACAGAAGTGGGGTGATATATTTAAGATACTGAAAGAGAAAAACTGCCAGCCAAAAATCCTATATCCAGCAAAACTGTCCTTCAAATATGAGGGAGAGTTAAAAATGTTCTCTGACTAACAGATAATGTCAGAGTTTGTCAACAAGATACCTGTTCTACAGGAAATTAACTAAAGGGAGCACTACAGACAGACAGGAAAAGACAGGAGTGAGAGGTTTGGAACACAGTTTTGGGTGATAGTAGCACAGCAATTTAAGTACACTGAACAAAGATAACTATGAATATGGTTGAAAAAAGAAGGTTAGGAGCACGTAGGACACTAGAAGGAAAAAGGAAAGATAAAGACTGGGACTGTATAACTCAGTGAAACCTAGGGTGCTCAACGATTGTGATAAAAGGTACAAATATGTCTTTTTATTAATGATGGAAAACAAATGCGTGTCAACCTTACAAGATGTTAAAAATAGGTAGGTATTGGGGGAAAAATACAATCAATGCAAACGAGACCACAGTTAACAGAAACACTGTATTATGGTTACTGTAATGTAACAAACGCAATATACCAAAGCTAAATGCATATAAGAGGGGGGCATGGGGGGTATGAGACTCTTGGCATTGGTAATGTTGTCTGACTCTTTATTCTACTTTAGTTTAATGCTATCTTTCCTTTTGTTGCTTCCTAGCTGTCTTTTTTTTTTTTGGTTGTTTTGTTTTTTCTCTTTCTTTGTTCTTTTTCTTTTGTCTCTCTACCTTCTTTAACTGTTTCTCCTGCTTTGTTGAAGAAATGGAGATGTCCTTATATAGATAGTGGTGAGGGTGGTGAATACATAAATATGTGACTATACAGGGAACAATCGATTGTTCACTAAGGACAGAATGTATGGTGTGTGAGCAAAACCGTCTTTAAAAAAAAATGGGTTGATGAAGAAACCTTGAGGGCACTATACTGAGTGAAATAAGTAAGACACATAAGGACAAATATTGCAGGGTCTCATTGATATGAACTAATTATAATATGTAAACTCATAGACATGAAATTTAAGTTACCAGGATATAGAAAGAGATTAAAGAATGGGGAGCAGTTGCTTATTATGAACAGAATGTTCAACTAGGTTGAACTTAAATGTTTGGAATTGAACAGAGATGATGGTTGTACATTGTGAGAATAACTAACAGTGCTGAATGGTGCATGAATGTGGTGGAAACGGTAAGCTCAGTGTCACGTAAGTCACCAGAAGGAAAGTTGGAGGTCAAAAGATGGGAGTGTATAAAACAATTATCTTTGTGGTGGTCAATGTCCATGATTAACTTTACAAATATTAGAAATCTCTTTCATGAACCAGAACAAATGTATGACACTATAACTAGAAGTTAATAATAGAGGGGCATATAGAGAAAAAAATACCTATTGCAAACTATATACTACAGTTAGTAGTATTTTAACATTCTTTCATCAATGGTAATGAATGTACTATACCAATACTATGAGTAGACAATGGAGGGGAGGTGGTTAGGGGTATGCGAAGATTGGAGTTTCCCTTTTTTGTCTTTATTTATTTTCTGTAGTAATGAAAATGTTCTAAAAATTGAAAAAAAATTAATTGCGGTGATGGATGCATAGCTGCATGATGGTTGTGGGGGCAACTGATTATACACTTTGGATCTTTGGATAATTGTATGGTATGTGGACAATCTCAATAAAAATTAAAAAATATTAAAAAATATTAAAAAGGAAAAAAAATAGAAACAAGAAGATATGGATAACCCAAACGCCCAAATTAAAAAATCAGAGGAGATACAGAACTTGGAGAAATTAATCAAAGAAGTAATCACAAACACCAATACCATGGCTCAGGATATAAAGGACATCAAGTAGTCCCTAGAGGAACATAAAGAAGAATTTGCAACAGTAAATAAACAAAAATAGAGGATCTTATGAAATAAACTGCTGATCAAATTAAAAAGATTCTTGATACACATAGTACTAGATTAGAGGAAGCTGAGGAATGAATAAGAAAACTGGAAGAAAGTAGGTTGGAAAGTGAAAGCACAAAGGAAAGAATGGTGGAAAAAATTGAAAAATTCAAAATGAATCTCAGGGATTTGAAGGACAATGTGAAGCACACAAAAATAAGACTCACTGGTGTTCCAGAAGGGGAAGAAAAGAACAAGGACTAGGGAGAGTATTCAAACACATTGTTGAGGAGTACTTCCTAACCCTTCTAAACGACATAAATACACAGATCATAGATGCCTGTTCCAGTGTGCTAATGCTGCCTTTTTGCAAGATACTAGGAATGGGTTGGCTTTTATAAAGGGAGGTTTATTTGGTTACACAGTTATAGTCTTAAGGCATGAAGTGTGTCAAGGTAAGTCATCAACAATGCGGTACCTTCACTGGAGGATGGCCAATGGTGTCTGGAAAACCTCAGTTAGCTGGGAAAGCAAGTGGCTGGCTTCTGCTTCAGAGTTCTGGTTGCAAAATGGTTTTCTCCCAGGACGTTCCTCTCTAGGCTTCAGCTCCTCTCCAAAATGTCACTCTCAGTTCCTCTTGGGGCATTTGTCCTCTCTTAGCTTCTCCAGAGCAAAAGTCTGCTTTCAAAGGCCATCTACAAAGTGTCTTTGTAAGCTGCAACTGCTCTCTCAGCTCCTGTGCATTCTTCAAAGTGTCCCTCTTGGCTGTAGCAAGCTCGCTCCTTCTGTCTGACCTTATATAGTGCTCTAGTAAACTAGTAAACTAATGCTGAATGGGCAGGGCTACACCTCCACGGAAATTATCTAATCACAGTCATCACCTACAGTTGAGGGGTTGCATCTCTATGGAAACACTCAATTAAAGAATTACAATATAATCAACACTAATATGTCTGCCCACAGAAGACTGCATCAAAGATAATGGTGAATTGGGGGACATAATATATTCAAACTGACACAAGGCCCAACAAACTCCACAGAATAAATCCAAATAAACCCACTCTAAGACATATGCTGATCAGATTGTCAAGTGCTGAAGAGAAGGAGCAAGTTCTGAAAGCAGCAAGAAAGAAGCAATTCACCACATACAAGGCAAGCAACATAAGACTTAGTAGTGACTACTCAGCAGCCACCATGAAGGTGAGAAGTCAGTGGTATGACTTACTTAAAACTCTGAAAGAGAAAAATTGCCAACCAAGAATTCTTTATCCAGCAAAGCTCTCCTTCAAATTTGAGGGAGAGCTTAAAATCTTCACAAACAAATGCTGAGAGAATTTGCTAACAAGAGACTTGACCTACAAGAAATACTAAAGGGAGCCCTACTGGCTGAGAAAAGAGAAAGGAAAGAGAAGTCTGGAGAAGGGCAGAGAACTAAAGAGTTTTAGTAAGGATACGTTGAAGAAAGTAAAGAGAGACGGGAAAAATGTATCTGACAATTAAAAAACAAAGGATATTATTGCTGATTCAAGAACTGTCTTCACAGTAATAACATTGAATGTGAATGGATTAACCTCCCCAATTAAAAGATATAGATTGGAAGAATGGATTAAAAAATGTGAACCATCAATAAATATGTTGCTTACAAGAGACTCATCTTAGACCCAGATACACAAAGAAATTGTAAGTGAAAGGATGGAAAGGCAATATTCCATGCAAGCTACAGCCTAAAGAAAGCAGGAGTAGCAATATTAATCTCAGATAAAATAGACTTTAAATGCAAGGATGTTATAAGAGTCAAAGAAGGTCATTATATACTAATAAAAGGGACAATTCAACAAGAAGAAATAACAATCATAAATATCTATCCACCCAATCAAGGTGCCCCAAAGTGCATGAGACAAACATTGGCAAAACTGAAGGAAGCAATAGATATTTTCACAATTGTGGGAGACTTCAATACACCACTCTCTCCTATAGCTAGATCAGGCAGAGGACCAATAAGTAAATTGAAAAACTAAGCAATATGATAGATGAATTCGACTTAACAGACATAATAGAAGATTACATCCCAAATCACCAAGGTATACATTCTTCTCTAGTGCCTAGTCTTTCTCCAGAATAGATCATGTGCTGGGCCACAAAACAAGCCTCAATAAATTTTAAAAGATTGAAATTATTCAAAGCACATTCTCTGATCACAATGGAATACAACTAGAAGTCAATAACCATCAAAGATTTAGAACATTCACAAATATCTGGAGGTTAAACAACACACTCCTAAACAATCAGTAGGTTAAAGATGAAATTGCAAGAGAAATTGCTACATATCTAGAGATGAATGAAAACGAGAACAGAACATATCAAAACTTATGGGATGCAGTGAAGGCAGTAATGAGGGGGAAATTTATAGCTCTAAATGCATACATTAAAAAGGAAGAAAGAGCTAAAACCAAAGAACAAATGGAACTGAAGAAGCAAGAAAATGAAAAGCAAACTAATCCTAAACCAAGCAGAATAGAAACAACAAGGATTAAAGCAGAAATAAATGACATACAGAACAACAACAACAAAAAGAGAGATTATATATATATATAAAAAAAAGGATGTTTCTTTGAGAATATCAACAAGATTGACAAGCCCTTAGCTAGACTGACAAAACCAAAATGAAAGAAAACCCAAGTAAACAAAATAAATAGAGAGGGGACATTACTGCAGATCCCAAAGAAATTTTTAAAATCATAAGAGGATGCTATGAACAACTATATGCCAACAAACAAGATAATGTAGAGGAAATAGACAATTTCCTGGAAACACGTGGACAACTTAGAATGTCCAGACAAGAAATAGAAGACCTCAAAAACCAATCACAAGCAAAGAGATCCAATCAGTTTACCAAAATTTTCACACAAATAAATGCTCAGGGCCAGATGGCTTCACTGAGGAATTCTACCAAACTTTCCAAAAAGAACTGACACCAATCTTACTTAAGCTCTTTCAAAGCATTGAAGAAAATGGAACAGTACTTAACTCTTTTTATGAAGCTAATATCACTCTAATACCAAAACCAGGTAAAGATGCTACAGGAAAGAAAAACTACAGGCCAATCTCCCTCATGAATATAGATACAAAGATTCTCAACAAAATACTTGCAAATCGAATTCAAAGACACATTAAAAAATATCATACACTATGACCAAGTAGGGTTCATTCCAGGCATGCAAGGATGGTTCAACATGAGAAAATCAGTCAATCTAATAAAACACATTAACAAATCAAAAGGGAAAAATCAAATGATGATCTCAATAGATGCTGAAAGGAAGCATTCAACAAAATCTAGCATCTTTTTTTGATAAAAACACTTCAAAAGGTAGGAATTAAAGGAAACTTCCTCAATATGATAAAGATCATATATGAAAAACCCACAGCTACCATAGTACTCAATGGTGAGAGACTGAAAGCCTTCCCCCTAAGATCAGGAATGAGACAAGGATGCCCACAGTCACCACTGTTATTCAACATTGTGCTAAAAATGCTACCTAGAGGAATCTGGCAAGACAAAGAAATAAAAGGCATCCAAATTGGAATGGAAGAAGTAAAACTGTCATTATTTACAGATGATATGTTCTTATATCTGGAAAACCCTGAGAAATCGATGACACAGCTACTTGAGCTAATAAACAAATTTAACAAAGTAGCAGGATATAAGATTAATGCACATAAGTCAGCAATGTTCCTATATACTAGAAATTACCTACCTGAAGGGACACTCAAGAAAAAGAGTCCATTCTCAATAGCAACTAAAAAAATCAAATACCTAAGAATAAACTTAACCAAGGATGTAAAATACCTATACATAGAAAATTACATAACTTTACCAAAAGAAATAGAAAGGGACCTAAAAAGATGGAAAAATATTCTGTATTCTTAGATAGGAAGGCTAAATGTCATGAAGATGTCAATTCTACCCAAACTCATCTATAGATTCAATGCAATTCCAATCCAAATTCCAACAACCTACTTTGCAGACTTGGAAAAGCTAGTTATCAAATTTATTTGGAAGGGAAAGTTGCCTCAAGTTGCTAAAAACATTCTAAAACAGAAAAACAAAACTGGAGGGCTTACACTCCCTGGCTTTGAAGCTTATTATAAAGCCACAGTAGACAAAACGGCATGGTACTGGCACAAAGATACACATATTGATCAGTGGAATTGAACTGAGAATTCAGAGATAGACCCCAGATCTATGGTTGACTGATCTTTGATAAGGCCCCCCAAACCACTGAACTGGGACATAACAGTCTCTTCAACAAATGGGGCTGGGAGAGCTGGACATCCATATCCAAAAGAATGAAAGAGGACCCCTACCTCACACCCTACACAAAATTTAATTCAAAGTGGATTAAAGACCTCAATATAAGAGCACCATGAAACTCCTAGAAGATAATGTAGGGAATCATCTTCAAGATCTTGTATTAGATCGATTCTTAGACCTTACACCCAAAGCACAAGCAACAACAACAAAAATAGATAAATGGGAACTCCTCAAAGTTAAAAGCTTCTGTACCTCAAAGGAATTTGTCAAAAATTGAAGACACAGCCAACTCAATGGGAGAAAATATTTGGAAACCAGGTATCTGACAAAAGACTGATATCTTGCATCTATAAAGAAATCCTACAACTCAATGCCAATAGTACAAACAGCCCAATGATAAAGTAGGCAAAAGATATGAAAAGACATTACACTGAAGAGGAAATACAAATGGCTAAACAACACAGGAAATAATGTTCATCTTCAATAGCTATTAGGGAGATGCAAATTAAGACCACAATGAGATACCATCTCACACCAATTAGAATGGCTGCCATTAAACAAACAGGAAACTACAAACACTGGAGGGGATGTGGAGAATTGTTGGTGGGACTGTATAATGGTTCAGTCACTCTAGAAGACAGTCTGGCAGTTCCTTAGAAAACTAGATATCAAGTTACCCTTCGATCCAGCAATCGCACTTCTCGATATATACCCGGAAGACCTGAAAGCAGTGACATGAACACATATTTGCACACTGATGTGCACAGCAGCATTATTCACAACTGCCAAGAAATGGAAACAACCCAAATGTCCTTCAACAGATGAGAGGATAAACAAAATGTGGTAAATACACACGATGGAGTACTACACGGCAGTAAGGAACGAGGTCGTGAAACTTAGAACAACATGGATGAAACTTGAAGACATGATGCTGAGTGAAGTAAGTCAGGCACAAAAAGAGAGATACTGTATGTTACCACCAATGTGAACTCTGTGAAAAATTTAAAATAAATATTTTATATTGCAGAATGTAGGAGACCTAGAGATAGACAGCAACGAGTGGAGGGGGAGTGATAATCTAATAAGAACAGATAAGCTACTGAAGGTAATGTTATGGGAATGCTCAGGAATGATTATGGTTTGCAAACTTTCTTGGGTGTGGTAGGAACATATTGGAAGCAATGTAGGTATTTTAGGTTATTTGTTTTTCTTATTTCTTTGTTTTGAAAAATTTTCTTTAAAATTTTTGATAAAGTAAAAAAAGCTATTGTATTAAAAATTAGCTTCAATGTAGTTATTTCAGATTATTTGTTTTTCTTATTCCTTTGGTTGTGGTTTGTTAATTTTCTTGGGGTATGGTAGGAACATGTTGGAAGCAAAGTAGTTATTTTAGGTTATTTTTCTTAATCCTTTGTTTTGTTTGAAATGTGGGGGGTTTTTGTTGTTTAATTTTTTGATAAATAAAGTTGAAAAATTAAAAAAAATAAAAAGATTTTGAATTTTTTGAGTGTTTTCAGCTCTCACCATTATTTGCCTATTTAGAGTCTGCATAAGTAGCCTTGCCTATCTGTGCAGTTTCCTTTGTGAGTAACCGTGATTTAGGGCTGCCCACAGGATTTCATTTGCCAAGACTGACTATGAATCCTGAAAAAAATCAAAGATTTAACAGGAAAAACATAGGAAATAATTTTTTCTGCAACAAATTTTGTATTATTTAATATTCTGCTTCCATAACATGTTCCAGTCTTTCATTCTGGTATTATTTTCCTTATCCTTTATTTCTCCCTTAAAAATAAATTTGCATTTAAAAATCTTTAAAAAACAAGTAATAATATAGAACATGTATGGATATGGCCAAAATACCAGTAGCAGTTCACAAATGACTGAAATTTAGGAAACAGTTTTAAATAATTGTGATTTAAGGCTAGGAATAAAAACTTTAAAAGTGGGTTTTGCATAGAAACTGTGCTTGATCCCCACCTAAGGAGCCACCACACAGCGCGCCGTGCCTGCCTCCCGGGCGCACAGGAGCTGAGGGGGGGGCTTGCCTTCCGGAACCCGAAGGTGCACAAACGCGCCGACAGTGGGACTCACGGGGAGAGAGTGAGGGTGCGAGGTGGGAGCGGGTGAGACCCGAGCCCAGGGCCCGGCAGGAGGGCACTCAGCAGAGCGACAGCCGGGAGGGGACCGGGGGAGCACAGGGTCACAGGGGCTGCTTCTCACACCACAGTTATGCTCCCACTCCTCACCGTGATGACAGACTTCCACTTTGCCAGAGATGTGAGGCTGGAAGGGAAGCCCAGAGGCCTGAAGGGACAAACCAAAGGGGACGTCCATAGTTTTTGTCACTCAGCATGCATTCCCTCTTCTACCCCCCTTCCTGTGTGTGCTCCAGCTGGGGCTCCCCCACAAAGAGCACAGGGCTCCAATATAAGCTGCGGTGATAGTCTGACTCCATTTTTTGATGTTTGCTGACAGCTTATAAGTGCCAACCTCCCTCTTCCCCTCACTTCCCATGTTGAGGAGAGCTGATAACACAGCCCAAGTGATCCAACCTCTGGCATTGGCCAGAGATTCAATCCACTTAAGTCCCTGCCTGTCAGTGGAACCCTCACCCGGCCGACCCCAAAACCACGACCAAAGCCCCTGGCCAGGTTCCTTTCCTTGTTCTCGAAGTCATTTTTGGCCTGCACTGCTCTCCCCAGAAAGCCTCATTATGTAACTAAAAAACATGTCTATCCCCTCTTGGGGCGTGTGGCATCACCACTCTCGACATCTGAACAAGATTTGGGGTAGGGGCCTGGCATGCTTTGGAAAAGTGGCCTTCTCCTGATCAGTAATCCCACGCAACACATGAGACCTCTAGTGAGAAGGCTGAGAGAAAGCCTGCTTCTTTTTGTTGGTTTTTTCTCATCCACAGAGGATGAGAATGTATTGCTGGGGTTCAAGGATGAAGTCAAAACATTGTGAGTGATGTTGTGCTGGTTTGAATGCATTATGTCCCCCAAACCACCATTATCTTTGATGTAATCTTGTGTGTGCAGATGTGTCAGTGTTGATTAAACTGTAATCTTTCAGTGTTTCCATGGAGATGCGACACAACCAACTGTGGGTGATGACTCTGGATAATTCCCACGGAGGTGTGGCCCTGCCTATTCAGCGTGGGCCTTGATTAGTTTACTGGAGCACTATATAAGCTCAGACAGAAGAAGTGAGCTTGCTACAGCCAAGAGGGACACTTTGAAGAAAGCACAGGAGCTGCAGATGAAAGACAGTTTGAAGACGGCCATTGAAAGAAGATTTTTGCTACGGAGAACCTAAGACAGGACAAACACCCCAAGAGCAACTAAGAGAGACATTTTTGAGGAACTGCAGCCTAGAGAGGAACATCCTGAGAGAAAGCCATTTTGAAACTAGAACTCTGGAGCAGACACCGGCCACGTGCCTTCCCAGTTAAGAGATTTTCCGGACACCATTGGCCATCCTCCAGTGAAGGTACCCGATTGTTGATGCGTAACTTGGACACTTTATGGCCTTAAGACTGTAACTGTGTAACCAAATAAACCCCTTTATAAAAGCTGATTCATTTCTGGTGTTTTGCATTCCAGCAGCATTAGCAAACTAGAACAGATTTTGGTACCAGAGAAGTGGGGTGCTGGTGCTGCTGAGATTGCAAACACCAAACATGTTGGAATCGCTTTTTAAATGGATAAGGGGAAGATTCTGGAAGAACTGTGAGGAGTTTGATAGAAAAGGCCTAAACTGCTTTGAAGAGACTGTGGAAATATGGACTCTAAAGATACTTCTGATGAGGACTTGAGCAGAAATGATGAATGTGTTGTTGCTAACTGGAAGGAAGGCGATCCTTGTTTTCAAGTGGCAGAGAATTTGCAAAATTGAATCCTGGTGTTGGATGGAAGGCAGAATCTGAAAACAACAACCTGGAATATTTAGCTAATGAGATCTCCAAGCAAAATAAAGAAGTTGTAGCCTGGCTTCTCCTTGCAGCTTATAGTAAAATGCAACAGGACGTAGATAAACTTAGAACTGAACTCTTGGGTTCAAAGAAACCAGAAGCTAATGGTTTGGAAAATTCCGGGCTTCCAGGGGGTGGATCCCCAGAAGCTACAGCCCAACGTGAGGATGTAACCAAACATGGAACCCAGCTGCAATTTCAGTACAAGCCAAGATTGGAAAAGGAGTTAAGCAGAAAGGATTTGTGGAACGTCCTATTGTCTAACAGCTTTGACCTCTGTGTGCTTCATGCGAAGCCAACAGAATTTTTGCGAGATCTTTATAGACAGAGCTGTTGCTGGTCTAGACTGGAGGAGACAGACAAGGAACAATTGAAGGAAAAATTTCTTCAAAGACAGAGCCCTGGAGGTTGAGGTCTGGAGTCAAGAGGCCTTGGGCTGGGAGAGTGGAGTGGCCCACATGCATGGAAAGGGTGAGTTTGCCCTGGAGGTCAAAGGTGGGCTTTCTAACTCAATGCTCAGGAAGAGTTCTGCCAACCCAGGACCCAAAGAGGGTGGAGCACATTCCCAGGGAATTGGGGAGAGCCTGGCTGCCACCCCACTGTTCTGAAGGGGTTGAGCGTGTGCCCTGGAGACGGAAGGGAATCCGGGAGCTGCCCCGATGTTTGAGGAGGGTGGGGCCGAGAAGGTGGTCTCCCCAGTGTGTGGATATGTTGGAGCACTCACCTCAGCGTTTGGAGAGGAAAGGGCTGCCGCAAAGGCCCTTAGGAAGGGTTAGACTCCTGCTCTCTCAAGCCCCAAGGATGCAACGTCATTCTGTTAATGACTCTCAGACTTTGAAATCTAATGGAGTTTGCCCTGTCGGTTTTAGGAATTATTTTTGTCCCTTAAACCCTGTTTTCCTTTCAGTTTCTCCTTAAGGCAGTGGGAATGTTTATCCCATGACCGTCCCTCCTTTGTATATTGGCAACAGATAACTTGTTCTGAGTTTCACAGGTCCACAGAAAGAGGGGAATTTTGCTTTAGGAGAAACCATGCCTGTAACTGATTTAATGGGATCTTGTACTTAACTATTGTTACTGAAATGATTTAAGTTTTTGTGATGCTGTGATGGGATGAATATATTTTGTATATGGAAAGATCATGTCATTTTAGGATCCTGGGGGTGGAATGTGCTGGTTTGAATGTATTATGTCCCCCAAAACGCCATTATCTTTGATGTAATCTTGTGTGCACAGATGTGTCAGTGTTGAATAGATTGTAATTCTTTGTTTCCGTGGAGATGTGACACACCCAACTGTGGGTGATGACTCTGGATAATTTCCATGGAGGTGTGGCCCGTCCATTCAGCGTGGGCCTTGATTAGTTCACTGGAGCACTATATAAGCTCAGACAGGAGCGAGCTTGCTACAGCCAAGAGGGACACGTTGAAGAACGCACAGGAGCTGAGAGAGTAGCTGCAGATGAAAGACAGTTTGGAGACGGCTGTTGAAAGCAGACTTTTGCTCTGGAGAAGCTACGAGAGGACAAACACCCCAAGAGCAACTAAGAGTGACATTTTTGAGGAACTGCAGCCTAGAGAGGAACGTCCTGGGAGAAAGCCATTTTGAAACCAGAACTTTGGAGCAGACGCCAGCCACGTGCCTTCCCAGCTAACAGAGGTTTTCCGACACCATTGGCCATCCTCCAGCGAAGGTACCCGGTTGCTGATGACTTACCTTGGACACTTTATGGCCTTAAGACTGTAACTATATAGCCAAATAAACCCTTTTATAAAATCTGATCCATCTCTGGTGTTTTGCATTCCGGCAGCATTAGCAAAACAGAACAGAGGTCATCCACATAGCGAGGTAAACAGCTACTGAAAACCTCTCCCCAGAGATTCAGTAAAAAAAGGACAAATCTCCCTTGCTCGGAACTCTGGAGGAACGTAGAGACTGGGGAAGGATCCCACAAACGCTGAACTGAATAAAGAGAAAAGCATCAGGAAGGAAACTTCTGTCCCGGACTGTCTGGTCCCCTCCCCCCTCACTCGGTCCACGCAGCTCGGGAAGTGCCCAGAGGCAGCGGCCGGGACCCTCCCACCTCCCACCGGACACAGACTGTAAAGTCTCTCACAGCAGCAACAGACCCCACCCGTATCCAGACACGAGACCCAAGCCCACAGGGACCCCCGGCAGGACGCAAACCACCGGGGAGGGCACAAGGAGGAGCTTCCAGAGTGCAGGAGTGGAGAGAAAATGGCAAAACGCACTTCCCTCCCCAAAGCAGCCGGTGGCCAGGCCGAGACGGCGCCAGTCACCTGTGCGGGGACCCGGGGGGCAGGGGGGACCCAGAGTCAGAAAACGGGGCAGAGCCTGTGTTTCCAGCCCTGGGTCCCCCCTCGAGGGAAGCAGCCGCGGGTGACCTGATCCTCGCCTGGGGGACGGCTGCCGACTGGGGGGGCTGGGGGAGGCGTCTCCCCAAGTAAAGTGGGGGACACAGCCCCACACCGAGCCAGAGCTTGGCCGCTGAGGTGAAGGCACAGGAACCCCAGTTTCAGCCCCACCTGGTGAGACACTGCCTGGGCTCCAGGGGGTGATTCGGCCCCACCCGGTCAGACTCAGCCTGGGCTCCAGGGGGTGATTCGGCCCCACCCGGTCAGACTCAGCCTGGGCTCCAGGGGGTGATTCGGCCCCACCCGGTCAGACTCAGCCTGGGCTCCAGGGGGTGATTCGGCCCCACCCGGTCAGACTCAGCCTGGGCTCCAGGGGGTGATTCGGCCCCACCCGGTCAGACTCAGCCTGGGCTCCAGGGGGTGATTCGGCCCCACCCGGTCAGACTCAGCCTGGGCTCCAGGGGGTGATTCGGCCCCACCCGGTCAGACACTGCCTGGGCTCCAGGAGGTGATTCGGCCCCACCAGGTCACACTCAGCCTGGGCTCCAGGAGGTGATTTGGCCCCACCTGGTCAGACTCAGCCTGGGCTCCAGGAGGTGATTCGGCCCCACCTGGTCAGACTCAGCCTGGGCTCCAGGAGGTGATTCGGCTCCACCAGGTCACACTCAGCCTGGGCTCCAGGAGGTGATTCAGCCCCACCAGGTCAGACACTGCCTGGGCTCTAGGAGGTAAACAGCTTCTAAGGACAATTAAGTCACAGAACAGCACCATCTGCTGGACAGGCCGGGAAGTGCAGGGGACTGCAGGGCTTCTCAGAGCCTCCCCAGACCCCGTCCCAGGCCCACTGGAGCTGTCTGTACCCCCTGCAGGGGAACCCAGCCTGAGAAATATGGGTAACCCAAATGTCAAAGCAGAGCCCTAATATAAACCCAGGAAACTATTAAATCCTAGAGAAGAGAGAGAAATTGAACTTCAGAATAGACCCATCAAGATAATCAGATGACAAGATAGCAACAAAAAATCACATGGTATACTAAAAGTCAAAAAGAAATGGCCCAGTCAAAGAAACAGATCAAAAAGTTGGAAGAGAGACAGAATCTGGAACAACTAATCAAGACTATTCAAACAAATTTCCTGAATCAATTCAAAGAAATGAAGCAAATGTGAATAAAGAGAAGACACTAGAAGAGCATAAAGAAGAATTTGAACAAATACAGAGAAAAATAACAGTCATTATGGAAATAAATGACATTGTAGATGAAATTAAAAATATACTGCAAACACACAACAAATTTAAATAGGTAGAAGAAAGAGTCAGTGAACTAGAAGATAGAGCAACCAAATTCAAACAGAAAAAAATTAAAATGGAGAAAAAAATGGGAAAATTTGAGCAGGGTTTCAGGGAAATGATTGACAACACAACAAAAAGCACACAAAACATATACATCATGGGTATCCCAGAAGGAGAAGAGAAGGGAAAAGGGCCAGGAAGAAAATTCAAAGAAATAATGGCTGCAAAATTCCCAACACTTACAAAAGACATAAATATGCAAATCCAAGAAGCACAACATACTCCAAACAGAACAAATCCAAATAGACCCACTCAAAGACACATAGTAAACAGACTGTCAATGCCAAAGAGAAGCAGAAAATTCTGTATTCACTACATACAAGGGAAGCCACATAAGAGAGCTGATTTCTTATCAGACACCATGGAAGTAAGCAGACAGTGGTATGACATATTTAAGATAGTGAAAGAGAAAAATTACCATCCAATAAGTCTCTATCCAGTACAGCTGTCCTTCAAAAATGAGGGAGAGTTTAAAATATTCACAGATAAACAGAAGCTGGGAGGGTTCATTAATAAGAGACCAGCCCTATGTTAACTACCAAAGGGTATTCTGCCAGATGAAAAGATAAAACAGAATAGAGATGCCTAGAGGAGGATACAGAATTGAAGTGTATTAGTAAGGGTAACTAAAAGGATAAAAAGAGAGAAAAAAGTAGCTTTGACAAATAAAAACCAAAGGATAAGATGGAAGTAAGAACTGTTTACAGTAACAACTTTGAATGTTAATAGATTGAGCTTTCTAATGAGTCACAGACTTGCAGAATGGATTTAAAAATATGATCCTTCTATATATTGTTTGCAAGAGAATCATTTTAGAACCAAAGATACAAATAGGTTCAAAGTGAAAGGATGGAAAAAGTTATTGCATGCAAGTAATAACCAAAAAAGGGGTAGCTATGCCAGTATCAGACAAAATTGACTTTAAATGCAAAAATTTTATCAGAGAGGCGGGGCAAGATGGCAGAGTGGCGAGGTCTAGGTTGTAGTTACTCCTCCGGGGCAGTTGGTAGAAAGCCAGGAACTGCGTGGACCCTACATCACAGAGGAATTTGGGATTGGATGAACTTCATACAACACTCGTGAACATGTGAACAGCTGAGATCAGCAAAATCTGTAAGTTCTCGCGGCCAGGGGGCTGTGCCCCTCCCTGCCAGGCACAATCCCAAGGGAGGAGGGGCTGTAGGTGTTGGGAACCAGGAGGGAGAACAAAGGCTGCAACCACAGATAAACTGAGTGCAGACACCAGAAAATCTTGCAGCAGTCAGCCCAGTGGAGAGGAGATAGGGCTAGCAAAACAGCAAAAAAATAGAAAAAATAAATACAGAGACTTTTTTGAGTCAGGTGAACATAATATGGAGAAGGTCAGGGCTCAAACAGAATCAGACACACATGCAAATCCAGGGAGGGAGACCCCTTGTCTGAAAAGCCAGCTTCTCTGCTTTCTTGATTGCTCCTTAGTCACCCTCAACTCCTGGTCTTTTAGCATTTCAACAGCCCATTAGATCTGCAAAGACTGTAAATAGTCCACACTGGGCCCTTCTTATTTTGTTTTTTAATTTTTTCTCTTTTTCTAAAACAATTACTCTAAGAAGCCCACTACAGAAAGCCTCAAAGACTCGCGATTTGGGCCCAGGCAAGAGCAGAGCTAAGATAGCTCTGAGAGAAAATGCAATAAGATTAGTTGCGAAGAAAATTCGCTAAACACCATAACTTCCCAGCCCTTTGGGAACTCAGATCCCAGGGTTTGGAATTCATTAACTAGCTTCAGTCAGCCACATCCTGGACTGGGTCAGGGTCACCTGGAGAACTAAAGGCTCCTGCAACCTTACACTGGTGGGGGAGCTGCGAGCTGGCAAGTGTCACCTGCTGGACAGCACAGGAGAAGCACAGAGTCTAAAGGCCTCACAGGAGGGTCTAATTTTCAAGGAAACTCCATACCCTCCTCCTGAGACCTGGCCTCTCTGGACAAGGAAAACCTGACTGGGGCTGACAACATCTGAGGAGATCACCACAAAAAAAGGCTACACAGAGGCAGGGCAAGAAACAGAAAGACAAGAGGTGAAAAACTCTGATCAACTAAACAGAATCTAAGTTAAAGGTCTAGAATAAGCTGAACTAAACACCAAAGGTTAGAGAACAAAGCCAACCAACAAGAAAATCCTAGGTAAAAGAGTGAAAACAAGTTCCAAAATAAACTAATCAAGAAAGTCAGATGCCTAGACAGCTTAAGATAATGAGCCATACTATGGAACACAAAAATATGGATCAGCCAAAGGAACAAACTAATAGTTCAACTGAAATACAGGAGTTGAAGCAAATATTGCTAAATTAATTCAATGAGCAGAAGGAGGAACTAATTGGAGATGTTTGAACAAATCTAAATCAATTGAAAAGTCAAGTCAACGAACTGAGGGAAGACATAGAAAAGAGATGAAGGATATAAGAAGGACACTGGATGACCATAAGGAAGAACTCACAAACTTGAAAAAACAAATGACAGAACTTATGGGAATGAAGGGCATAATGGAGGAGATGAAAAAGACAATGGGGGATACAACAGTAGATTTGAACAGGCAGAAGAAAGGATCAGTACATTGGAAGATTAGACATCTGAATTCACATACATGAAAGAACAGACAGTGAAAAGAATGGAAAAATATGAGCAGGGTCTTAGGGAGCTGAGTGACAACACAAAATGCACAAACGTATGTGTTATGTGTGTCCCAGAGAGAGAAGAGAGGGGAAAAGGGGCAGAAAGAATCACAGAAGAAATAATCACTGAAAATTTCCCAACTCTTATGAAAAACAGAAAATTAGAGATTCAAGAAGTACAGTGTACCCCAAACAGAATAGACCCCAATAGATTTACTCCAAGACACTTACTGATCAGATTGTCCAGTGTCAAAGACAAAGGGAGACTTCTGAAAGCAGCAAGAGAAAAGCAATCCATCTCATACAAGGGAAGCTCGATAAGACTATGCACAGATTTCTCCACAGGAACCATGGAGGCGAGAAGACAGTGGTATGATATATTTAACATACTAAAATAGAAGAACTGCCAACCAAGAATTCTATATCCAGCAAAACTGTCCTTCAAAAATGAGGGAGAGATTAAAATATTTTCAGACAAACAGACACTGAGAGAGTTCATGAATATGAGACTGGCGCTATGGGAAACACTAAAGGGAGTGCTACAGGCTGATAGGAAAAGACAGGAGACAGAGGTTTGGAGAAGAGTGTAGAAATGAAGATTATCAGGAAGGGTAAAAGGAAAGACAGAAAAAAATAAAAATCCAAAAGACAAAATGACAGAAGAAAGTACTGCTCTTACTTCCCAATAAAAAGACACAGACTGGCAGAAAGCATTAAAAAACAGAACCCATCTATATGCTGTCTACAAGAAACTCACCTTAGACACAAGGACAAAAAAACAGGATGAAAGTGAAAGGTTGGAAAAAGATATTTTTCCAACAGCAACCATAAAAAAATGGGAGTACCTACATTAATATCAGACAAAATAGACTTCAAAAGTAAAACAATTAAAAGAGACAAAGAAGGACACTATATATTAATCAAAGGGTCAATTCATCAAGAAAACATAACAATCATAAACATTTATGCACCAAGCCAGAGTGCCCCAAAATTCATGAGGCAGACACTGAGAACACTGAAAGGAGAAGTAGATAACTCCACAATAATAGTTGGAGACTTCAATACACTGCTCTCATCAGCGGATAGAACATCTAAACAGAGGCTCAACAAGGAAATGGAGATGTTGAATTATATGATATATGAATTAGACTTGACAGACATTTATAGGACACTACATCCCACAACAGCAGGATACACATTCTTCTTGAGTGCTCATGGAACATTTTCTAGGATGCACAACATGCTGCGTCACAAAGCAAGCCTCAACAAATTTTAAAATATTGGTATTATAAAAAGCACTATCTCAGATCATAATGGAATGAAGTTGGAAACAAATAATAGGCAGAAGATTGAAAAATTCACAAATATATGAGACTAAACAACACACTCTTTGAAAACCAGTGGGTAAAGGAAGAAATTACAAGAGAAATTAGTAAATACCTTGAGGCAAATGACAATGAAAACACAACATATCAAAACTTATGGGATGCAGCAAAGGTGGTGCTGAGAGGAAATTCATTGCCTTAAATGCCTATATTAAAAGAGAGAAGAGAGCAAAAATTGAAGAATTCACTGTCCACCTGGAAGAACTAGAGAAAAAAAAACAGAAAATAAACTGCAAAGCAAACAGAAGGAAAGAAATAATAAAGATGAGAACAGAAATAAATGAAACTGAGAACAGGAAAGCAATAGAGAGAATCAACAAAACCAGAAGCTGGTTCTTTGAGAAAATCAACAAAATTGATGGACCCCTAGCTAGGCTAACAACAACAACAACAAAAACAAACAAACAAACAAAAAAGAGAGCAGATGCAAATAAATGCAATCAGAAATGGGAAAGGAAACATAACTACTGACCATGAAGAAATAAAGGAAATAATGAGAAGATACTATGAGCAACTATACACTAATAAACTGGAAAATTTACATCAAATGGACAACTTCCTAGAAAAGCATAAATAACCAACATTGACCTGAGAAGAAATGGAGGACCGCAACAAACCAATCACAAGTAAAGAGATTGAGTCAGTCATGAAAAAGCTCCCAAAAAAGAAAAGCCCAGGACCAGATGGTTTCACATGTGAATTCTACCAAGTATTCAAGAAAGAATTAATACCAATCCTGCTCAAAATCTTCAAACAAATTGAAGAGGAGGGAAAACTACCCAACTCATTCTATGAAGCCAACATCACCCTAATACCAAAATCAGACAAGGATACTACAAAAAAAGAAAATTATAGACCAATCTCTTTAATGAATATAGATGCAAAAATCCTCAACAAAATACTCGCAAATCAAATCCAGCAGCACATTAAAAGATTTACACACCATGACCAAGTGGGGTTTATTCTAGGTATGCAAGGCTGGTTCAACATAAGAAAATCAATTAATGTAATACACCACATCAATAAATCAAAGCAAAATAACCACATGATCATCTCGATCAATGCAGAAAAGGCATTTGAGAAAATTCAACATCCTTTCTTGATGAAAACACTTCAAAGGAAGGAGTAGAAGAGAATTTTCTCAATATGATAAAGGCAATATATGAAAAACCCACAGCTACCATTGTATTCAATGGGGGGAGACTGAAAGCCTTCCCCCTAAGATCTGGAACAAAACAAGGATGCCCACTGTCACCAGTGTTATTCAACATTGTGCTGGAAGTTCTAGCTAGAGCAATCAGGCAAGAAAAAGAAATAAAACGCATCCAAATTGGAGAAGAAGAAGTAAAACTTTCACTGTTTGCAGACGACAGGATTCTATACATAGAAAACCCAGAAAAATCTACAGCAAAGCTATTAGAGCTAATCAATAAATACAGCAAAGTTGCACTCTACAAGATCAACATGCAAAAATCTGTAGTACTCCTGAAGATGATTATATAATAATGTAGATTACAAGGGGTGACAGTGTGATTTTGAAAACCTTGTGGATCACACCCCCTTTATCTAGTGTATGGATAGATGAGTAGAAAAATGGGGATAAAAACTAAATGAGAAATAGGGTGGGATGGGGGGATGCTTTGGGTGTTCTTTTTTCACTTTTATTTTTATTCTTATTCTGATTCTTCCTGATGTAAGGAAAATGTTCAGAAATAGACTGTGGTGATGAACACATAACTATATGATCATACTGTGATTGTATACCATGGATGATTGTATGGTATGTGAATATATTTCAATAAAACTGAATTTAAAAAAAAAGATAATATAAACAATCATTTAAAAAAAATCTGTAGTATTCTTATATACAAGTAATGTGCAACAAGAGGAAGAAATTTTTTAAAAAAATTCCATTTACAATAGTAACCAAAAGAATCAAGTATTTAGGAATAAACTTAGCAAAGGCCACAAAGACTTATACAAAGAAAATTACAAGAAATTGCTAAAAGAAATCAAACAGGACCTAAAAAAATGGAAGAACATACCATGTTCATGGATTGGAAGACTAAATACAATTACGATGTCAACTCTACCTAAACTGATTTACAGATTCAATGCAATACCAATTAAAATCCCAACAACTTACTTTGCAGAACTAGAAAAACCAATAATCAAGTTTATTTGGAAGGGCAAGGTGCCCCGAATAGCCAAAAATATCTTGAGAAAGAGGAATGAAGTGGGAGGTCTCACATTACCTGACTTTGAAGCATATTACAAAGCTACAGTGCTCAAAACAGCATGGTACTAGCATAAGGACAGAGATACCAACCAATGGAATAGAATTGAGTGTTCAGAAATAGACTCTCACATCTATGGACAATTGATCTTTGATAAGGCAGTCAAGCCAAATCAACTGGGACAGAGCAGCCTCTTCAATAAACGGTGTTTGGAGAACTGGATATCCATTTCCAAAAGAATGAAAGAGGACTCCTAACTCACACCCTATACAAAAATTAACTGTATTTGGATCAAAGACCTAAACATAAGCACTAAGACCATAGACTCTTAGAAGAAAACATAGGTCACTATCTTAAAGATCTTGCGATAGGAGGTGGTTTCCTAGACCTTACACCCAAAGCACAAGCAATCAAAGAACAAATACACAAATGGGATCTCCTCAAAATCAAACACTTTTGCACATCAAAGGACTTTGTTAGAAAAATAAAAAGGCAGCCTACACAATGGGAGACAATATTTGGAAACCACATATCAGATAAGGGTTTAATATCCCAAATACATAAAGCAATCCTACAACTCAACAACAGAAAGACAAACAACCCAATTAAAAAATGGGCAAAAGACATGGATAGACACTTTTCCAAAGAGGAAATACAAATGGCTCAAAAGCATATGAAAAAATACTCAACTTCACTGGCTATTAGGGAAATGCAAATCAAAATTACAATGAGATACCATCTCACATCTACCAGAATAGCAATTATCCAAAAAACAGAAAATTACAAGTGCTGGAGAGGATGTGGAGAAACAGGCACACTTATTCACTGCTGCTGGGAATGTAGAATGGTGCAACCACTCTGGAAGACAGTGTGGAGGTTCCTCAGGAAGTTAAGTATAGATTTGCCATATGACCCAGCTATTCCATTGCTAGGAACATACTCAAAGGAATTGAAAGCTAAGACATAAATGGACATTTGTAAACAGATGTTTATTGCAGCACTGTTCACAATTGCCAAGAGATGGAAGCAGCCCAAATGTCCATCAACGGATAAGTGGATAAACAAACTGTGGTATATACACATGATGGAACATTATGCAGCTGTAAGAACAAAGACATGGAATGTATAACAACATGGATGAACCTTGAAGACATTATGTTGAGTGAAGTTAGCCAGAAACAAAAGGACAAATACTGTACGGACTCACTAATATGAAATAACACTAATAAGCAAACTTTGAGAGTTAAAAGCTGATAACACAGGCTACCAAGAGATAGAAAGAGGGTAGAGATCAGGCATTTGATGCTGAAGGACTACAGAAATGTTCAGCAGAAATGAATGTATAGATCCAGAAATGGATAGCATAATACTGTGTGATGGTAGCACAATATTGTAAGTACATGGAACAAAAATGTCAGTGAGTAAAGCTGAAAGAGGTGAGATAGGGGAATGTATGACACCGGAGGTAAAGATAGATGATGAAGACTGGGACTGTATAACTTGGCAAAAACTGGAGGGGCCAATGACTTTTGCTAAATGTACAAATATAAAAATGTTCTCACATGTGGGAGAACAAATGAATGTCAACCATCCAACGTGTCGGAAAAAAAGGATGGTATTTTGGAAAAAACATAATCAAAGCAAACTGGAGTCTATGGTCACAATAACATTACAGTATGCTTCCGTTAAATGTAGCAAAGGCAATATACCAAAGTTAAATGTGCATGAGAGGGGGATATAAGGGAGGGATATGGGATTTTTGGTAGTGGTATTGTTTTCTCTTCTTACTATTATATTGTATGACATTTTTAGTTTCATTTTTATTATCTTTTTTATTATTCACCAAAAAAAACACTTATTCATAATAATCAATATGTTCAAGTGCTGACTGTGGTTATAAATGTACAACTATGTGATGATGCCATGAACAACTGATCATACACTGTGGATGGTTGTATGTTTTGTGAATATATCTCTATAAGATTGAAGGAAAAATATAAATAGAGGTAAAACTGCTGGAGAAAACATGGAGAGAGGGATGTACCTATTTACTGTTGATGGGGAGGCAGAAGGGTGTAGCCTTTCTGAAGGTCACTGTGGTGGCTCCACACGAAGCTGTGTATGTGGGGCCATGGGGTCTGGCGACCTTATTGTGGGGTGTGTATTTGGAGGATCCGGGAGCGGAGACATGGGTGGACATTTGCACACTGGTGTTCGTGGAGGCAGTGTTCATGATTTGCAATGGGTGGAGGTGGCCTAAGGGTGCACTGACTGAGGAACAGAATGGTGAACTGTGGTGTATACGTACAATGGAATATTGAGCAACTACGAGAGGGAGTGAAGCTGTGAGACATGCGATGAGGTGAATGGATCCTGTAGACAGCATGTTGAGTGAAGTAGGCCAGAAACCAAGGCAAACACTAAATGTCTCACCAATATGGACTAACCACAATGGGTAAACTCAGAATTGAATCTTAGAGCACAGCCTAACAGGGAAATGATTATTATAATGGCCCCTAGATTGTAAGCTCTTACAGCAGTCACATCTATTCCTGAATTTTAATGGCTATCTCCAAACTCTGAGATGTTGATCCCCTGGTGTATAACCTGACTGGTCTCTGGAATATTGGGTATCTGTGTGACACCCGAAACTCAGAGCTAGAGCTTGGCAGATAAGAATATCAGTATTAATGCATACAGCAACTGTTAAAAAAAAAAAATGAAATAGAGCCCAGACTTCAATTAGAGATATGAATAAAGCAGATCTGGTTAAGACTAGAGCAAATCCGGCCAAAGGGTAAAGGTTGACACTGACTGTGTTCAAACTTCCACTTCCATGTGAGACCAAGGGAGGAGATGTTTATTTGGTGCAGGATCTATATTTTCTAAACAATATAACTTCTACAGTTTGTTCAAACACTACAAGTACATGGAATTTTGAATAGGAATTGAGCTATGGTAGGTCTATATAGATTAGAATGAAATAGCAACATATCCCAAAGTAATTTGAGCAGAGAATAAAAATATATATTTGGGGTCCCCCTGAGGAGCTGGGAGAGGATGCAGAGGTGTTGGACTTCCTCCCCTGGATTGTTGCTCACAAACATTGAGGATTGATAGCTTGATGTGCTGAGCCCTCTGTCTTGGGGCTGGCCCCTATGAAACTTGTTGCTGCAAGGAGAGGCTAACCCTGCTTATAATTGTGCCTAAGAGTCTCCCCGCTGAGGGCATCTTTGTTGCTCAGATGTGGCCCTCTCTCTCTAGCTAAGCCACCTTGGCAGGTGATCTCGCTGCCCTCCGCCCTGTGTGGGACCTGACTCCCAAGGCTGTAAATCTCCCTGGCAACACAGGATATGACTCCCAGGGATGAATCTGGACCCAGAATCGTGGGATTGAGAACATCTTCTTGACCAAAAAGGGGAAGTGAAATGAAACGAAATGGATCTTCAGTGGCTGAGAAATTTCAAATGGAGTTGAGAGGTCACTCTGGTAGACACTCTTACACACTATACAGATAACACTTTTTAGGCTTTAATATATTGGAATAGCTAGAAGTAAATACCTTAAACTACCAAACTCCAACCCAGTAGCCTTGACTCTTGAAGGTGATTGTATAACAGTGTAGCTTACAATGGGTGACAATGTGATTGTGAAAACACTGTGGATCACACTCCCTTTATCCAGTGTATGGATGGATGAGTAGAAAAATGGGGACAAAAACTAAATGAAAAATAGGGTGGGATGGAGGGTTATCTGGGTTTTTTTTTTTATTCTGATTCTTTCTGGTGTAAGGAAAATGCTCAAAAATAAATTGGGGTGATGAAAGCACAACTATAAGATGGTACTGTGAAAAGCTGATTGTACACCATGGATGATTGTATGGTATGTGAATATTTCTCAATAAAACTGAATTATTAAAAAAAAACATAGCTGAACTTTCATAACAAGAAGTCAACTGATACTATCTAAAACTGAAAAAGACCCCAAATTCCCCATGTTTTTTATAATGTTCTGTCTTGATTTAAATCTCACTGTGAAGAAACATTTATCTAAGTTTCAGCAAGCCTTTCAATTTTACCTGAGTTTCTTTTTCTTCTGTTAAACTCAAGAAACAACATATTATTAATTAAAGATGTGTAAGGTATAAAACAAAATATTATGAGACAAAGAAAACTATATACTAATAAAACGGGCAATTCACAAAGAAGAAATAACAATCATAAATATTTATTCTCCTAATCAAGTTGCCCCAAAGTCCATGAGGGAAACACTGGCAAAACTGAAGGGAGTAACAGAAAACTCTACCATAATAGTGAGAGACTTCAACACTTTACTCTCTCAAATAGAACATATAAACAGAGGATCAATAAAGAAACAGAGAACCTAAATAATATGATAAATGAACCAGACCTAACAGACATTTATAGAACATTGCACCCCAAAATAGCAGGATATACATTCTTCCCAAGTGTTCATGAAACATTCTCCAGGATAGACCACATGCTAGGACACAAAAAAGGTCTTAATAAATTTTAAAGACAAGACAATTTCTCTGATCATAATGGAATGAAGCTGGAAATCAATAGCAAAGGGAGAACTGGAAAATATACAAATATTTGGAGGTTAAACAACATGCTCTTAAACAATCAGGGGGTCAAAGGAGAAACTGTAAGGAAAATCAGGATGTAACTTGAGACAAATGAAAATGAGAACACAATGTATCAAAACATGGAATGCAGCAAAGGCAGTGCTGAGTGTGAAATTTACAGCCCTAAACATCTACATTACAAAGGAGGAAAGAGCAAAAATCAATGGCCTGACTGAACAACTGGAGAAAATGGAGAAAGAACAGCAAACTAATCCTAAAGCAACCAGAAGGAAAGAAATAAAGATGAGAGCAGGAATAAATGAAATAAGACAAAACAACAACAGAATCAATAAAACCAAGAATGGTCCTTTGAGAAGTTCAATAAAATGAACAAACTCTTAGCTATACTGACAAAGACAAAAAGAGAAAAGCTGCTAATAAAATCAGAAATGGGGGGGGGGCATGACCACAGACCTCAAAGAAATAAAAAGGATAATAAAAAGTTACTATGACGATTTGTTTTGTATAACTGCGTGGTATGTGAATATATCTCAATAAAATGAAGATTAAAAAAAAAAGTTACTATGAACAACTGTATGCCAACACACTAGACAATTTAGATGAAATAGACAACTTCCTGGAAACACACAAACAACCAACAGTGACTCAAGAAGAAACAGAAGACCTCAACAAACCAATCACAACTAAGGAGATTGAATCAGTAATCAAAAACCTCCCAACAAAGAAAATCCCAGAACCAGATGGCTTCATTGGTCCAAGCATTCCAAGAAAAATTAATAGCAATCCTGCTCAAACTCTTCCAGAAAACTGAAGAAGAGGGCTCACTACCTAACACATTCTATGAAGCCAACATCACCCTAATACCAAAGTCAGATAAAGAAACATACTAGAAAAGAAAACTTCAGACCAATATCTCTAATGAATATAGATGCAAAAATCCTCAACAAAATACTTGCAAATCCAATCCAACAGTACACTGAAAGAATTATACACCATAACCAAGTGAGTTTTATTCCAAGTATGCAAGGTGGTTCAACACAAGAAAATCAATTCATGTAATAATCCACATTAACAAATCAAAATGGAAAAACCATATGTACATCTCGATTGATGCAGAAAGGCATTTGACAAAATTCAGCAGACTTTTATGATAAAAAAAAAAAACACTTCAGAAGGTAGGAATCAAAAGAAACTTCCTCAATATGATAAAGGGCATATATGAAAACCCATAGCTAACATCATATTCAATGGTGAGAGACTGAAAGCCTTCCCTCTAAGATCAGGAATGAGACAAGGATGCCCACTGTCACCACTGCTATTCAACATTGTGCTAGAAGTGCTAGCTAGAGCAATCAGGCAAGAAAATAAAAGGCATACAAATTGGAAAGGAAGAAGTAACACTGTCACTATTTGCAGATGACATGATCTTATATTTGGAAAATCCTGAAACAACAAAGCTTCTTGAGCTAATAAACAATTTCAGCAAAGTGATGGCATACAAGGTTAACACGCAAAAATCAATGGTGTTTCTATACATTAGTAAAGAGCTATCTTAGGAGGTAGTCATGAAAAAACTTCCATTTATAATAGCAACTAAAATAATCAAATATCTAGGAATAAACTTAGTCAAGGATGTAAAGGATTAACACAGAAAACAACAAAACGTTGCTAAAAGAAATCAAAGAAGACCTAAATAAATGGAAAGACGTTCCATGTTATGGATTGGAAGGCTAAATGTCATTAAGATGTCAACTCTACCCAAGCTGATCTACAGAGTCAATGCAATACTGTGCTGATTTGAAACTGTTATGTACCTGTGATGGTTAGGTTCATGTGTCAACTTGGCCAGGTGATGGTGCCCAGCTATCTGGTCAAGCAAACACTCACCTAACCATTACTGCAAGGACATTTCATGGCTGGTTAATAAACCAGAAGGCTGCTTTATTAAATCATCAGTCAACTGATTGCATCTGTGACTGATTAAATCTACAATCAACTAAGGGAGTGTTTTCAGCAATGAGAAAATCCAGTCACTTGGATTTAATCCAATCAGTTAAAGCTTTTAAGGGAGAACAGGTACCTTTCATTTCTTCTTTGGCCCGTCTACTTCTCCTGGGGATTCCCTCAAAGACCTTCCTCCATCAGAGTTGCCAGCTTGCAACCTGCCCTGAGTAATTTGAACTCGTGCATCCTGCCCTATAGAATTTGGACTCACACATCCCCACAGTTGTGTGAGACACTTTTATAAAATCTCATATTTACAGATAACTCCTATTGGTTCTGCTTTCCTAGAAAACCCTAATACCATACCCAAGAAAATGCCATGTTCTTTTAATCCAATCTTGTGGATACAGACCTATTGTGGGTGGGACCTTTTGATTAGATTGTTTCCATGGAGATATGACCCAACCAATTCCAGGGTGGTCTTAATCCTTTACTGGAGAGTCCTTTCAGAGAGCTCAGAGAGACAGAGAGACAGAGCTTAGGAAGAAAATACCCCGGGAGAAGCAAGAAGGACCACAGAAATTGAGAGAGCCATTTTGAAACCAGGGCCCAGGAGAGAAGGGTGAGCAGATCCCACGATGTGCCTTCCCAGGTGACAGAGGAACCCTGGATGTCAGTAGCCTTTCTTCACAGAAGGTATCTTCCACTTGATGCTTTAATTTGGACATTTTCATGGCCTTATAACTGTAAATTTTTAAACTAATAAATTCCCATTGAAAAAGCAATCCATTTCTGGTATATTGCATTCTGGCACCTTTAGCAAACCAAAACAAATGCCAATCAAAATTCCAGCACACTGCTTTGCAGAAATGGAAAAGCTAATTATCAATTTTATTTGGACAGGTATAAAGCCTCAAACAGCCAAAAACAACTTGAAAAACAAGAATGAAGTGGGAGGTATCACAATTCCTCCCTTGAAAATATATTATAAAGTCACAGTGGTCAAAGACAGATGTATTGATCAACAGAATAAAATTGATAACTTCATAAATAGACCCTCAGATCTATGGTCAATTGATTTTTGACAAGGCTGCCAAGCACACACAACTGGGACAGAACAGTCTCTTCAATAAATGGTGTTGGGAGAACTGGATATCCATAAACAATAGAATGAAAGAGGACCCCTACCTCACACCCTATACAAAAAAATTATCTCTAAATGGATCAAAAACCTAACTATTAAGAGCCAGTACCATAAAACTCCTAAAAGAAAATGTTGGGAAACATCTTCAAGATCCATGGACAGGTGGCAGTTTCTTAAACTATACACCCAAAGCAAAAGTAATAAAAGTAAGAATAGATAAATGGGACCTCCTCAAAACTGAACACTTCTGTTCTTCAAAGGACATTGCCCAAAGGGTGAAAAGGCAACCAACTTAATGGGAGAAAATATTTGCAAACCACATATCTGTTATTGGTTTGATATCCATAATATATAAAGAAATCCTCCAAATTAACTAAAAAAGACAACCCAATTAAAAAATGAGCAAAAGACATGAATAGGAGAAAAGATGGTGGCATAGAGAGGAGTGGAATATAGTTAGTCCCCCTGGAACAATTAATAAACAACCAGGAACAACTAGTAAATAATCTGGAATAACTGCTGCAGGACAAACTTGACTGTTCACACATCATAAACCAGCCTGGATTGGGAGAAATGCCCCAGATCACAGCATAAAATCTGTAAATAAAGACTGTGGACTGCACCAAGAGGCTCCTCCCCTCACAGCCCGAACTGCAAAGCCTCATGGTGCAAGAGAGGAGCACGCTCTGAACAAGCGAATATACCTCACTCTAGCTCCAACTGAGGTTTTAATTAACAAATGTTGACTGCTCAATACAAGCTACAAATTCCCAAAAAGCAGACAAAGGCATTTGGTGACAACTAACCTTGAAGAGCCAGGGGACTTTTCTGTCTCGGAAGGGGAGCCCAGAAGACCAGGTGCTATTTCTGGCCAATGGGTGAAACAGGGTGGCCATGGAGTGGCCCTGAAGGGGGGATTTGTCCCTTTTTTGGCTTGATGGAAAAAGCCTCAGCCATTTTCCGTTCCCAGTGCTCTGACCCAGACAAGGGTGGAGATAGCAGAGTCAGAAAGACTATTCAAATGCAAATGATTTCTCCACAGGGGGTGTATCTTCCCTAAGAGGAAAGAGGTGGTGCCAAGCTCTACTACCCGCCTTCCATTCAGAGACAGAACACAGAGCCTGGGGGAAAACAGCCATAGGCCATACCTCTTACACCAGTCAGAGTGACAGGCTGACAGGCACTACCTGCTGGGCAGGAGAGCACAGTGGCTTGAGGCCTCCCAGGGTGCACCAATCTTCTAAGACACACCCTCAGGGAAACTGGATACTATTGCCTCCTTCTGAGACCTGAGCCAATTCTGGTCTGGGGAAACCTGATTGGGGTAACCAAGGAAACCAGATGCCTAGACAACAAAAAACTACAACTATACACTAAGAAAAACAAAGATATGGCCCAAAGGAACAAACTTACACTTCAACTGAGATACAGGAATTGAAACAACTAATGCTAAATGAATTTAAAAAGTTTAGGGAAGATATGGCAAAAGAGATGAAGCATATAATTAAAAAAAACACCGGGCATACAGGAGGGAGAAATCTAAAGTTTGGCAAAACAACTGGAAGAATCTATGGAAATGAGTCACAACACAAGAGATGAAAAGACACAATGGAGACATGCAACAGCAGATCTCAAGAGGCAAAAGAAAACACTCAGGAACTGAAGAACAAGACACCTGAAAGCCTACACACAAAAGAACAGATAGGGAAAAAAATGAAAAAATATGAGCAATGGCTCAGGGAATTGAATGACAACATGAACTGCAGAAATGTACATGTCATGGGTGTCCCAGAAAGAGAAGAGAAGGGAAAAAGAGCAGAAGCAATAATAGAGGAAATAATCAATGAAAATTTCCCATCTCTTATGAAAGACATAAAATTACAGATCCAAGAAGTGCAGCATACACCAAACAGAATATATCTAAATAGGCCTATGCCAAGACACTTAATAATCAGATTATCAAATGTCAACGATAAAAAGAAAATCCTGAAAGCAGCAAGAGAAAAGTGATCCATCACATACAATGGAAGCTTCATAAGATTATGTGCAGATTTCTCCACAGAAACAATGGAGGCAAGAAGGAAGTGGAGTGATATATTTAAGACACTGATAGAGAAAAACCACCAACCAAGAATCCTATAACCAGCAAAACTATCCTTCAAATATGAGGGAGAGCTCAAAATATTCTCTGACAAACAGACAATGACAGAGTTTGTGAACAAGATACCTGCTCTACAGAAAACACTAAAGGAAGCAATGCAGACAGAAAGGAAAAGACAGGAGTGAGAGGTTTGGAAAACAATTTTGTGTGATGGTAGCACAGCAATGTAAGTACACTGAACAAAGATGACTGTGAATATGGTTGAAAGAGGAAGGTTAGGAGCACGTGGGACACCAGAATGAAAGATGAAATATAAAGCCTGGGACTGTATAACTCAGTGAAACCTAGGGTGCTCAACAATGGTAATAAAAGGTACAAATATGTTTTCACATGAGGGAGAACAAATGAATGTCAACATTGCAAGGTGTTAAAAATAGGGTGGGATTGGGGGGGAAATACAATCAATGCAAAGTAGAGACTATAATTATCAGAAACACTGTATTATGCTTCCTTTAATTTAACAAAGGCAATATACAGAAGCTAAATGCATATGGGGGGACATAAGGGAAGGGTATGGGACTCCTGGCATTGGTGATGTTGTTTGACTCTTTATTCTTCTTTAGGTTAATGCTATCTTTCCTTTTGTTGCTTTCTAGCTGTCATGTTTTTTTCTCTCTTTTTTCTTTTTCTTTTGTCTCTACCTTCTTTGACTCTTCCTCCTTCTTTGTGGAAGAAATGGAGATTTCCTTATATAGATAGTGGTGATGGTGATGAATACATAAATACATGACTATAAAGGGAACCAATGATTGTTTACTTAGGATGGAATGTATGGTGTGTGAACAAAACCATCTTAAAAGAGGTTGATGAAGAAACCTTGAGGGCACTATATTGAGTGAAATAAGACAGACACATAAGGACAAATATTGCAGGGTCTCACTGATATGAACTAATTATAATATGTAAACTCATAGGCATGAAAGATAAGTTACCAGGATATAGAACAAGGTTAAAGAATGCAGAGCGGTTGCTTATTATGAGCAGAATGTTCAACTAGGGTGAACGCAAATGTTTGGAAATAGAGGTGATGGTAGCACGTTATTGTGAGAATATCTAACAGTGCTGAATTGTGTGTGAATGTGGTGGACAGAGGAAGCTCCGAATCACGTATGTCACCAGAAAGAAAGTTGGAGGTTAAAAGATGGGAATGTATAAAACAGTGAATCTTGTGGTGGACAAGGTCTATGATTAACTATACAAATATTAGAAATCTCTCTCATGAACTAGAACAAATGTATGACACTATAACTAGAAGGTAATAATAGAGGGACATACAGGAAAAAAATATATGCCTATTGCAAACTATATACTACAGTTAGTAGTATTTTAACATTCTTTCATCAACAATAACAAATGTACTATACCAATACTATGAATCAATAATGGAGGGGGAGTGGTTAGGGGTATGGGAGGATTGGGGTTTCCTTTTTTTGCCTTTATTTCTTCTCTGGAGTAATGAAAATGTTCTAAAAATTGAAAAAAATATTAATTGTGGTGATGGATGCACAGCTGTATGATGGTAACATGGGCAATTGCACATTTTGGATCTTTGGATAGTTGTATGGTATGTGAACAATCTCAGTAAAAAATAAAAATATTGAAAGATTAAAAAAATACAATGAAAGAAAACAGACCATTCAAGATAGCAATATCTTCTATGGATATATTCTTGATAAGAAATGTGGACATCCACCTAAAACTAACCACAAAAATCTCTTGAGAAACATAAAAGATTTGAAAAGATAATCATGATAATCTCAATAGCCAATGCTTCTTTTTCTTATGGCCCAGGCACTTGCTAAGCTCCTTCCTGAGTTATCTCAGGTAATTCTCCCATTAACATAATGAAGCAGGTATCATTACTCTGCTCATCATAGAAAGGCAGGACGTTGTAATAGAAATGTAATCCTTCCTAATATAGACTGTCTTAATGCCATGCCAACCAAAATAACAAGAGATTAATTCTGCATTCTACTGCATAAACTTAGACAAGTTACTCACCTTCTCTGTTGCCTCATTTGTAGAACAGAAATAATGAAAGTTCCCATAATAAATGATGAAATTAGTTAACACTTATAAAGTGTTTGTAACAGCACCAGGTGAGCAGGGTGTGAATGTTCACTCTATTATTATTATCTACAAACATAAACATGAGAAGAACCAAGGAAGTTCTGGGCAGTAAACAAGAGCCCCGTAGATGGGCTAGTCCTATTGGATATGAAAATAAGACTATAGATCTACAGTAATATTTTTTTAAAAAAGAAAACAGCATGGAAATAGAAAGATAAATGGAATAAAAGAAAGTATAGAAATACATTCAAGTGCATGTGAGAATTAAGTACATTATTTAAAGGTGGCATTTCAAAACAATGGGAAATATCTGTGTTACATGAAAAAATCTGGAGACAATCTGTTAACCATTTGGGGAAAACAAATAGTGTAACTGAGAAGTTAGGATTTACAGGATGGTTATTATTACTGAATCATTATATAGATATTCCCTTTTTTTTTTCCCCCCTTTCTGGTATATGAGAGTAGACAGAGGGAAATACCTGAAATCCCTGAGCTATCCTCTAGCTGCCCTGCTCTCTGATAATGATTGTATAGCCTTTATCCTGTGCCCTCGTGATTGAAAAAGCC